>NC_068445.1:6770000-7370000 GCF_023373465.1 Oncorhynchus keta | reverse complement strand
CGAGGAGAGGTACGGAAGCTATACTGTTACACTGGCAATACTAAAGTGCCTATAAGAACATCCAATAGTCAACGGTTAATTAAATACAAATGGTATAGAGGGAAATAGTCCTATAATTCCTATAATAACTACAACCTAAAACTTCTTACCTGGGAATATTGAAGACTCGTGTTAAAAGGAACCACCAGCTTTCATATGTTCTCATGTTCTGAGCAAGGAACTGAAACGGTAGCTTTCTTACATAGCACATATTGCAATTTTACTTTATTCTCCAGCACTTTTGTTTTTGCATTATTTAAACCAAATTGAACATGTTTCATTATTTACTTGAAGCTAAATTGATTTTATTGATGTATTATATTAAGTTAAAATAAGTGTTAATTCAGTATTGTTGTAATTAGCATTATTACAACTAAATATATATATATATATATATATATATATATTTTTTATATTGTATTTTTAAAATCAGCCGATTAATCTGGATCGGCGTTAAAATCAAATCGGTCGACCTCTAGTTGGAACACTGCTGCAGGGACTTGCTTCCATTCAGCCACAAGAGCATTCGTGAGGTTGGGCGTTTACGCCTGGCTCGCAATTGGCGTTCCAATTCATCCCAAAGGTGTTCGATGGGGTTGAGGTCAGGGCTCTGTGCAGGCCAGTCAAGCACTTCCACACAGATCTCGACAAACCATTTCTGTATGGACCTCGCTTTGTGCATAGGGGCATTGTCATGCTGAAACAGGAAAGGGCCTTTCCTGAACTGTTGCTACAAAGTTGGAAGCACAGAATTGTAATTGTATGCTGTAGGGTTAACATTTCCCTTCACTGGAACTAAGGGGCATAGCTGAACCATGAAAAACAGCCCCAGACCATTATTCTGCTGCTCAGCCATGGAAACCCATTTCCTGAAGCTCCCGACGAACAGTTATTGTGCTGACCTTGCTTCCAGAGGCAGTATGGAACAAGCCTGTTACAACCGAGGAGACCATTTTTACGGGCTACTCGTTTCAGCACCCGGCGGGGTCCCGTTCTGTGAGCTTGTGTGGCCTATCACTTCATGTCTGAGCCATTGTTACTCCTATACCTTTCCACTTCACAATAAGAGCACTTACAGTTAACCAGGGCAGCTCTATCAGGGCAGAACTTATACGAACTGACTTGTTGGAAAGATGGCATTCTACGACCGTGCCACATAGAAAGTCACTGAGCTCTTCAGTAAGGCCATTCTACGGGCAATGTTTGTCTATGGAGATTCCATTACTGTGTGCTCGATTTTATACACCTGTCAGCAACGGGTATGGCTGAAATAGCCAAATCCACTCATTTCAAGGGGTGTCCACATAGTGTACCTAGTAGTGTACCTTGTAGAAAATCAGATATACAATCTGAATAGATTAGCCTTTCTCTCAATGCTTTACCAACATTATACAGAGAACTGACTATGTGGAGGTTGCCCCAACCACTGATCAAGGGTCAGTTATCTTCTTAGGTCTTTATCCTGCTAATTGTCAAGGTCAGGGAGTAATGTAATATGATCCTAGTTCTGTGGTAAAGGGCAACTTCTACCTCATAATGAAAAGGACAGTCTAAAAGCACTAGACACAAATAGGAGGTAAAAAAACAAGCGGACAAATATGCTGTCTTGACAGTGCACAAGGTAGCCTGTAAATTACTGTATAATTAACCCAAATGGAATCATTTGCAGAAAAAAACCTTTTGCAATATTTTCGGGGACTAGGCTACATGGTACGGCAGAGCGAGGCAGGCTTTTCCTTCACTACTACCTTGTGACCAGTAAACAACCGGTCTCTGGCAGCTGAAGAGAGAGAACCGAGTGGGTTTAATTCACAAGTGGGTTTTATTCACAGCTGACAGCTGTCCTTGTCCCATATGGGGGAAAGGTCAGCTGTGAGGGAATGGAGTGGGGAGGGAGAGGGACAGACAAGTCATGTAAACAACAGTGGTATAGGATGAAGCACAGGACGAAAGGGCCAAATGATACCATGTCACATAAAAATAAAAAGGCATACTCTTCTCTGACAAGTTTGAACTTCGAAGTGAACAGGCTCCTGACTCAGAATGTTGGAGGGGCCATTTATAATATATGCTTTCCTCTGACATGCTTGAGTAGATTGTTATGTGCTCAATGCTCTGCTTTCTAAGTATGCCCATGCAATAGTTTCAGGTTTATCAAACATCAAATAGACTAGGTCAGAAGTGATACATCACATCAATATTTCAGATGGGGTAGTCAACAAAAGTACTAACGTTAGGTATCTCGGACATTGATTACACTGGACTATCAATCTCTGGATTTGGTGCAAAAACATTTTTTCAGGGCCAATTCTACACAATGTCACACAAATGTGGATGGATAATCCTGGATCTCAGGCCTAGGCTACATGTCGCATAAAGTTTCAACTCCACAATGTTAAAATAGGCAACAATATATAGTAAACATTACTAACCAAACTGGGCATTGACTAGTTATATGGAAGCAAGAATAGCCTGGCTAGCTAGCTACTCTCTTTACCGCGTTTTTGAAAGCCAACGATTGTCCGATGACTATGGTTAGTTCAGTACTGTAGCTAGTTAACTAATTAGTTGTAGGCTTACCTCTACCGTCCATTGCAGGTTTATTTGGCGTGTTGGTGCTAACAATTGTGATGTCGACTAACCACACGCGTGCAACAGATTAACCGTTTACCGTTTCGGAACCAAACGGAAGCAAAACAGAGAAACTGGAACGACCGAACGAAACAGGGCGGGACCTACCTGAATTTGTCCAATTGAACCTCTCGTTTTTGTTACAAAACGTTTTTCGTTTTGCGTAAACGGTGTCAAAGAGTACACATCTTACTGTCTATTATTATTATTATATCTAGCTACATCGCATGCTCACGTTGACATGATTCATGTACTCGACAAGAGTAGATTTATTTCTAGTGAGTGGGCTAACGTAATAAATCTGAGGTTCGGGGTCGCGATTGTTGGCATAGTGACTGAGGGGTTTCGATTATCGTTCAGGTCACGGGCCATAGACGGCGACCTGCGCCTCAACATAATCGAATCCGCAACATGTTTAGCTCGCTATGTGGTGTTGTGCTGCTAAAAATAGTTTTGGTTTGTCGCTAAAATAATCCGTTTTTCATTAGTGACTAAATTAAAACCTTGTAGCTATTATGCCAAACAATATTGCCATCAATCAATGATGCAACCTTATTCTAAAGGGGCAGATGTCTGAAGTAGTCTTCATCTAGTATTGCCTATGAGTTGATTTCACTACCTGTAAAAAAAAATTACAATTACACAAACACGTAATAGAACAAGGAGTGCTGTACTGAACGACCATTTGAAAAGCAGGGAGGGGTTCAGTTGTGGTTTGAAAATGCACCTCTGCCCTTTAAAAAAATACTAAAATCATTGCTCAAGCCAAACCCCAGCACATCCACCGAATGGCGTAAACGTACCTCAGTCTGATCAAGAACGTTTTTTGGGGAAACGTTTCGTCCAGTAACGTAGCAAACGTCCAAGCAAACTGAACGCACCCGAGCTGCTACGTTTCAAAGGGGCGATGAGAGGGAAGGGCTTGCGAAGTACCACCCCAAAGGCGGGGCATCCACAGAGACTTAGACTTGACCACTCCCAAGACATTCTCGCGGCAAGAGGAGAGAACGCGCCAAATTCTGACTTGCAAAAGAACAACACCGACGTCTGTCAAAGCCTGCTAGGCTAGCTATCTAATGAGAATTTGAACGAGAAAAAGTTTTAGGGTTTCAGTTGTGTGTACGGAGAGAAGCTATTTGCCATATGCAAACCATTTGCAAATGTTTGCGAGCAGTTTTATATTTTGTCTTTTCAACACAGTCAACAGTTTCGCGTGGCAAATAACGACGTTAGCCAACAGTTATCTAGCTAACGTTAGCTGTAGCTTTCACTTGCGAGGTGGATTTGCATATCTCTCACAAACTACTTGTCACTGAATGCAAGTTACCTTTTTTTCGGCCACGTTACCCACAGAATCCCGTCCAAGATGGTTTTTCAAAACAGTGGACGGTACAAGTCAGAGAGAGGACAAGGGGGTGACCAGGACAATCAACAGTAAGTCACTGCCTGAAATGGCTGCATGCAAGTTTCAATTCACATGTCAACAAAACATCTCTGCTTAGCAGGGCTGGGGTTAGCCCAATATTAGACCTCTGATTAATTACTTACTTAAAGAGACAAGATCTAAGGGCATTCTATGGCGACAGCGTGCGAGCCTGTACCTTTATACAGTGGGGCAAAAAAATATTTAGTCAGCGACCAATTGTGCAAGTTCTCACAATTAAAAATATGAGAGAGGCCTGTAATTTTCATCATAGGTACACTTGAACTGTGACAGACAAAATGAGAAAAAAAAATCAGAAAATCATATTGTAGGGTTTTTAATGAATTTATTTGCAAATTATGGTGGAAAATAAGTATTTGGTCACCTACAAACAAGCACGATTTCTGGCTCTCACAGACCTGTATCTTCTTCTTCAAGAGGCCCCTCTGTCCTCCACTCGTTACCTGTATTAATGGCACCTGTTTGAACTTGTTATCAGTATAAAAGACACCTGTCCACAACCTCACAGTCACACTGCAAACTCCACTATGGCCAAGACCAAAGAGCTGTCAAAGGACACCAGAAACAAAATTGTAGACCTGCACCAGGCTGGGAAGACTGAATCTGCAATAGGTAAGCAGCTTGGTTTGAAGAAATCAACTGTGGGAGCAATTATTAGGAAATGGAAGACATACAAGACTGATAATCTCCCTCGATCTGGGGCTCCATGCAAGATCTCACCCCGTGGGGTCAAAATGATCACAAGAACGGTGAGCAAAAATCCCAGAACCACACAGGGGGACCTAGTGAATGACCTGCAGAGAGCTGGGACCAAAGAAACAAAGCCTACCATCAGTAACACACTACGCCGCCAGGGACTCAAATCCTGCCGTGCCAGACGTGTCCCCCTGCTTAAGCCAGTACATGTCCATGCCCGTTTGAAGTTTGCTAGAGAGCATTTGGATGATCCAGAAGAAGATTGGGAGAATGTCATATGGTCAGATGAAACCATAATAGAACTTTTTGGGAAAAACTCAATTCGTTGTGTTTGGAGGACAAAGAATGCTGAGTTGCATCCAAAGAACACCATACCTACTATGAAGCATGGGGGTGGAAACGTCATGCTTTGGGGCAGTTTTTCTGCAAAGGGACCAGGACGACTGATCCGTGTAAAGGAAAGAATGAATGGGGCCATGTATCGTGAGATTTTGAGTGAAAACCTCCTTCCATCAGCAAGGGCATTGAAGATGAAACATGGCTGGGTCTTTCAGCATGACAATGATCCCAAACACACCGCCCGGGCAACGAAGGAGTGGCTTCGTAAGAAGCATTTCAAGGTCCTGGAGTGGCCTAGCCAGTCTCCAGATCTCAACCCCATAGAAAATATTTGGAGGGGAGTTGAAAGTCTGTGTTGCCCAGCAACAGCCCCAAAACATCACTGCTCTAGAGGAGATCTGCATGGAGGAATGGGACAAAATACCAGCAACGGTGTGTGAAAACCTTGTGAAGACTTACAGAAAACGTTTGACCTCTGTCATTGCCAACACAGGGTATATAACAAAGTATTGAGAAACTTTTGTTATTGACCAAATACTTATTTTCCACCATAATTTGCAAATAAATTCATTAAAAATCCTACAATGTGATTTTCTGGAATTTTTTTTTTCTGATTTTGTCTGTCATAGTTGAAGTGTACCTATGATGAAAATGACAGACCTCTCATCTTTTTAAGTTGGAGAACTTGCACAATTAGTGGCTGACAATACTTTTTTGCCCCACTGTATATATAACAATTGGTACCTGATAGCTAGTTTCATGCTGCTGAAGTTACATTCATAAAATTGTAGACGATTCTGACCGGAGAATCGCTGAGCAATGTACAATAAACTATTACATCCTTTTTTTAGATGCTAGGCTGGGGTCCAATTGAAATGCTGGTACTCAGTTCGTGAAGTAAACTTAAATAACAACTCAAAATTTGGAAAAAAACAAACATTTAATGACTTCTCAAATAAGTAGAAGTTATGTTGAATTAAAATCCCTTCCTGAGTTGACTGCCTTCAATTCGAAGTGACCCCAGCCCTGCTGCGTGGCTAAATGAATAGTTAACTAGTTAGTTAATTACACATACACAAAACAGTCACACTGTTATGTACGGTATGTAGCAGTATTTCTGATGTTATGTATTCTCCTCTGTAGGGATGACCGGTCATCCATGTCGGCTGCTATTCGGCTGGAGCGCAGCCAGTTCACAGACGAGATGGACACCCGCTTTGGGTTTGAGAGGATGAAGGACCCAGGAGAGAAGACTGGCTGGCTCATCAACATGCACCCTGTAGGTCAACCACACAGACCAGAGTGGGCTCTGGAAAGCAGATGATCAGGATGCCCTTAAGTTGGACCTGCTCTCTTTTAGCTTCATGTATTTCATGTGCGCTATTTTTATGATAGTTTTATTTGTATATATTTGTTTAACCTTTATTTAACTAGGCAAGTCAGTTAAGAACAAATTCTTATTTACACTGACGGCCTATCGGGGAACGTTCTGCCCCTGCCTTGTTCAGGGGCAGAACAACAGATTTGTACCATGTCAGCTCGGGGATTCGATCTACCAACCTTTCGGTTACTGGCCTAACGCTCTAACCACTGCCGCCCCAAATTGGGGATTGCGTTGTGGCAGAGTCTTTCTTAGGCTGACATAGACAAATAAGGTCACTGTCCTGATGACACAGTATTTATAATACAAGTCTGGTTCTTGTGCCGGAATTGAAGAAATGTTTTAGCAAGGCTTGATCATCTCATCTTAATGTGACTATTGTCAATATCTAATTCTCCTGTTCCCATCTCAGACAGAGATTCTGGACGATGACAAACGGATGGTCAGCGCTGTGGACTATTATTTCATCCAGGAAGATGGCAGCAGGTTCAAGGTGACAATCTGAGCACCTGATATAAACACTAGTGCAAGACTGATCACAATGGCGATGTTCAGCTGCTGCAATCTCATTCTTCTGTTTCACTTTCCTTTTGTTGTAGGTACCCCTCCCCTTTAAGCCCTATTTCTACATAGCCACTAAAAAGGTAAGTCAGGGATGACCAGGTACTCGGTTTTTAAATGAACAGGCTTTATTTCTTCTCATATGAATGACAACGTCGACCACCCGTGTGCCCCATCCAGAACTGTGAGAGAGAAGTCATCTCATTCTTGTCCAAGAAGTTCCAAGGGAAGGTGGCGAAGCTGGAGATGCTCCCTAAGGAGGACCTGGATCTGGTGAGAAACCAAACCATAGCCCATTTAGAAAAAGAAAAGTCACTGAATAATAGACTTATTCAGTCATTGAGCCTGTGATCATTCTTAAAATGTCAAATTGTGTTAACCCTCTTGAGTCTAACACCATGGCTAAACCGGCCCCGCTCGTGCGTTATCATTTTGTCTATCCCCACCAGACGTCATCATGACACGCATGTTAAGTACCAAAATCAAGTGTGAATCAATTCTATTAATTTCGGGGCAGGTTGAAACACATATGAAAGATTCATGGACATTTAGCTAGCTAGCAGTTGCTACTTAGTTTGTTCTGGATGAACTTCGGGTTGTTATTTTATTTTGCCTGACGTGCATATGGTCCTCTTTTTAGCTGATTCTCTGTAGAATTTTTAACCAGGAGTCATACAAAATCGTTTCTTTCTCTACTCTGACGATTAGTCCACAGATAAAAAGGGAAACCTAGTTAGTTTTTATTTAAACAGTATTGTGATTGGTCTCTTCTCGTTTGTCTTTCAAGCATCCGTGTGGGTTTGTATCTTTTTGATATCCATTAAGGAGGGGTCTTGCAGCGCGTCGAGCATCTCAAGTAGAACCAAAAAACATTACATGTGTTAGTTACCCTGGTCCCAAAAAGCCTATTCATTTTTTGTCTTTTTTTTTTTTTTTACTGTTCAGTACCAGGTTACCTTCAGACAAGTTGTGGGGTTGTCATAGAGCAAAAGGTTTCGATTATTATTTTGATATTAGTTGGTAGCTCAAACCGCTCAGGCTATTTGTGAGAAGACCTGTTTGGAGTTGGGACGTCGGCAACTTGAGACAAGTCTCGTGAAGTCTGTGGGCGTCGCAGAACAAAACAGAAAGTAAGTTTGCATTCGTAAGGGTCCGAATAGTTTCTAGCTCAAACTGTTTGGACTTTTCGCCATCCTGCCATCTGAGAAACGCAAGGCGCATGTCTACCACACAGGCTAATGGCTAATACCGGCAGATTCAGTCTGTTACACTGCGGCAGGACGTCTCTAGCGTACACACACTTGGTTTTGTATGATAAAACGTGATGACGTCAACAACGTCCACGCCAGCTCAGACATTGACCTCTGGGAGATGGCATCCAGTATTACTGTAGGATAACCATGTCAACATATGTTTTCTCTGTAGCCCAATCACCTGGTGGGACTAAAGAGGAGCTACATCAAGCTTTCATTCAACACTGTGGATGACCTCATGAAGGTCAAACGGGAGATCTCGCCGGCGGTGCGCAAGAATCGGGAGAAGGAGAAGTCCAACGATACCTACACCTCCATGTTATCAAGGTACAGTATCTCAGTGACTCGTAGACTGATGGTGTGATTTTGGTAAACATTTTATTTTACAGCCCTATTGCCACTTTTTTTTAAAGCAGTATATATGTGAAAATACTTGGTAAAATGTTGTACTTGTACTTACTTTCTGGTAATCATCTGAAAGTCTTTAAGAGTTAATAACTTTGTGGTAAAAATGGTTACCTCCTGATATTTGTTACAATATAGTAATTCTTGGGTGTTCGTTATGGTGTTCGCGTGTAGTTTCTCGGTTAAAACCTCACAGGCTGTGGAATGAAGTGTTACTGTCATGTGGAGTGCTGTAGTACAGTGTCATCGTGAAATTCGATCTGTTTTTGACGAGCTCTCTGCTCATCAGTGCGTTGGCAGGAGGCAGTGTCTCGGCAGCGGATGAAGATGGCATGTCCAAGAAAACCTCCGACCAGATGGACAACATAGTGGACATGAGAGAGTACGACGTGCCTTACCACGTGCGCCTGTCCATCGACCTTAAGATCCACGTGGTAAGGGCCTTTGACGGTCCTGCTTGGCCAATGGATAGCCCGGGCTCCCAGATCCTTTTTGTGTTATCTCGCCACAATGTCCTTTGGAGTTGGCCAGACGGAACAAACCGATCTGGGACCAGGCTAGGCCGTGGGTGCTCTGTGGAATGATGGGCTTTCTCTCCACAGTAATCCCCTATGAAGACTTACCGTTCACATTATTTGTTTCTTCCCTAGGCTCACTGGTACAACGTTCGCTACAGGGGTAGTGCATACCCTCCAGAGATCATACTGAGAAGCGACCTGGTGGAACGACCAGTAAGAACATGTTTCAGTTTTGGGTTTTTTAACTTATGCCTGATGACCATCTATCTGATGTTTTAAAATGATTTCCAGTTGTTTGGGATTATCTTTGAGCCATCTAGGTTTTAAAATGATTTCCAGTTGTTTGGGATTATCTTTGAGCCATCTAGGTTTTCTTGTTGTTCAGATACAACGGTCTTTCTCTATCTTCATTTTTATAATTTAATTGACCGAACTCACAATCTGACTGACATTCCGAGCAGTGTTTGTAGTCGTGATTTTGTTTCCCTGTTTTTCAGGACCCAGTTGTGCTGGCCTTTGACATAGAGACCACCAAGCTTCCTCTGAAATTCCCTGACGCAGAAACGGACCAGATTATGATGATATCCTACATGATCGACGGACAGGTATGTTGGACCAGCCTGGTCTCAGGATTTGGCAAGACATTTCAAACCGCTATCTTCAGGGATGCAAACTAGTCACCTTTCGGCTAAATTCGCCGGTGAGAGAGAAATGTTGAGCAACGTTGGCCAACTTATCCGATTAAATAATTTAGTTTATGGTGTGAAAATGAGCTTGTTAATAAAGTCAGGCAGCTAACATTAGCTAGCTAACGTTGCAACATCAGATGAGCTAACATGAGTAACCTAACCAATTCTCTATAGTATTAACTCCTTGCCCTTCCTCAAGTTATAACGCAAATACTATAGTTGCTTACTGGACCCTGGCAATCTGTGTGAAACGTTAACTAGCTAACAAACTGAACTAACAGTAATGTTTTCCCTCTACAGTATGTGGTTAATTTTCAGAATGAGATAATTAGGTGAAAAATGAGGCGTTGCTTGTTAAACAAGTGGATTCAGAGATCAAGTGTAGCTGGAGCTGGGCCTGGCTTATGCTGGACGACAGTATGGTGAAAGGAACACAACACACTTAACCTTTTTCTCACCTTTTCAATACAGTGGATATAAAGGGGTATGCACGCATGTAGGCTTGTGCACTTGAACGATGTCTACTATAGTGGCCACTGTAATAGAGCAAAAATAGAATGCCTGTTTGTTTCATTCTATTTTTTTCTTCCCTGAGTGCAGTATTTAGGTGTGTCTGGTCACAAGCGTTCTATTGTAAAGGCTGTCATGGCTAACAGCAATATTAGTGTATTGTTTTTCTTATTTGCAGTAAAGTTTGATTTTTTTTGTTGTTTTTAATCTGCGAGTTAGGTTCACATGAACCACTTTTTCTTTGACACAGAGACGGATCATGTAGATCATATTCTTTGTTGTTTAATTGGTTAAAACCTGCATTCCCACCTAGCAGGGATTTTTTTTTGCATGTTTCAAGGCCCCCCCCCAAAAAAAAAAGTGTCACCTTTTTGGGCCCGCCGTAGTTTGCATCCCTGTATCTTAGTTGTCATTAGCACGAAAGCACATCCCGAGCTGGGTCTACGATGAGGATGTCCTAATCTGGAGCTCTGGATTTCCTGTCTGTTTCCTGTCTGCTTCTTTAACTGATGTCTTAACTGTTCATGATTCCTGCCAGGGCTACTTGATCACAAACCGAGAGATTGTCTCTGAGGACATTGAGGACTTTGAGTTCACCCCTAAGCCAGAGTACGAGGGACCCTTCACTGTATTCAATGAGCCGGACGAGGTAAGAAGGGGAGCATCAATAACGAAAGACAAGTAAACGCCTACGGGCATACGTAAATACGTACAATATAAAGACATACATACTTGACGACATGCTGTGTTCTGTGCTTGTAGGCGGGTCTCATTCAGCGATGGTTCGAGCACGTCCAAGAAACCAAGCCCGAAATCTTTGTCACCTACAACGGAGACTTTTTCGATTGGTGAGGCGGTCTAGGGGACAGATCAACCAATCAACTCTTTGATCAACTGAATTTAGTTTGGTTTACTGTGTTCAACTGCCCCCCCCACCCCACTTTCCTCATCACTCTCCCCTCATCCTTCTCTCCTCATCACTCTCCCCTCATCCTTCTCTCTTTCCCTCTTCCACTTCTCCCCTCCAAAAGGCCCTTTGTGGAGACCAGGGCTGCCCACCACGGCCTGAACATGTACAGAGAGATTGGCTTCCAGAAGGACAACCAGGGCGAGTACAGGGCTAGCCAGGCCATCCACATGGACGCCTTTAGGTAAGGAGCCATCATGCATCTCATAACACAGTGCCTCGCTATCTAATGATACGTGCACACTAACACAAACTGTCTAACCCACCTGTGTGTGTGTGTGTGTGTGTGTGTGTGTGTGTGTGTGTGTGTGTGTGTGTGTGTGTGTGTGTGTGTGTGTGTGTGTGTGTGTGTGTGTGTGTGTGTGTGTGTGTGTGTGTGTGCCAGGTGGGTGAAGCGTGACAGCTACCTGCCGGTGGGCAGTCACAACCTGAAGGCGGCGGCCAAGGCCAAGCTGGGCTATGACCCAGTGGAGCTGGACCCCGAGGAGATGTGCCGCATGGCCACAGAGGAGTCACAGGTCAGCTGGTGCATTCTGGGAGACACAAAACACAGGCACCGCTTTTAGAAGTGGTGAGATAGGTCCTATCTCAATGTCTTTCTCTGAGTCCTGATATCCGATCTCCTCGCCGCTTTCTCAATCGTGTTGGAGGAGAAGGTCCAAGGTCTCTCCCCTTTTCGAGCTTCTTCTCCAGTGTATTTTGAGAAGGAGGCGTGTAAGAGAGGTTGCAAGGGATGGAAGAAAGGTGAATTGAGAACAAGTTCAAGTTGTGGGTGTAGATGTGATGCAGGTTGGTTGTCTGACTGGTTCTCCCATGGCTGTGTCCCCAGACTCTGGCCACTTACTCTGTGTCGGATGCCGTGGCCACGTATTATCTTTACATGAAGTACGTCCACCCCTTCATCTTTGCTCTTTGCACCATCATCCCTATGGAGCCGGATGAGGTTTGTCTCTATCAGTTTTGTCAGTTGAAACATGGACTGTCGGGTGGTGGGATTGGACTATTGCTCACTGGTGTGTGTGGTTGTGTGTGCAGGTGCTGCGTAAGGGTTCGGGGACCCTGTGTGAGGCGCTGCTCATGGTGCAGGCCTACCATGCCAACATCGTCTTCCCCAACAAGCAGGAGCAGGTGTTCAACAAGCTGACAGACGATGGTCACGTCATGGACTCTGAGACCTACGTGGGGGGTCACGTGGAGGCCCTGGAGTCCGGCGTGTTCCGCAGCGACATCCCCTGCCGCTTCAAAATGGTGTGGCACTACTCGGGGCCCAGTCCGTTATTTGCCTGTGTGGGTATTTAGTTGACGTGTTTTGTTGACACGGTTTTCTTTCTGGTGTGTTGGACAGAATCCGGCGGCATTCGACTTCCTGCTTCAGCGGGTGGAGGAAACTCTGCGTCACGCCATCGAGGAGGAGGAGAAGATTCCCCTGGAGCAAGTCACCAACTTCAACGAGGTTTGATTTGATTTAACGATTTAAAATACAGTACATAAAGAAGCCACGCCAGGCCAACCAATACATGTACCAAAAATGCCGAGGATTATATAGACAAAGTTAAAGACTTGTTTACATTGTGGCCCGCCTATTATCATGCCATCAACCTACGTCTCTTTACATTTAAAAACGATGACATCTATAGCGTTACCAACTTCTCTTGATGTACAATCTCGGGCCACAAAACACCATCCACTCTCATTGTCAAAGTAAAAATGTTCCCCCTAAAGAAAGGGGAACATTGGAATTGACCCCCATAGTGTGCGTGTAAATGGGAAATACCTTCTCTCTCTTTTCTGTACTTTCCATGAATCATCATCTGCCCTGTCTGCAGGTGTGTGACGAGATCAAGAAGAAGCTCCTCTCTTTGAAGGAGGTCCCCAACAGGATCGAGTGTCCGCTCATCTACCATCTGGACGTGGCGGCCATGTACCCCAACATCATCCTCACCAACCGCCTGCAGGTAAACTACACTGCTGTGTGTGTGCGCGCACGTGTCAGCAATGGATGCTCCCTTTTATTGCGTGCATCATTTCGAAGGGCTCGGTCTGGCAACGCTCCAGAAAGCAACACTGTTCTGTTCCTTTTCTCTTCCTCAGCCCTCTGCTATGGTTGACGAGGCCACGTGTGCTGCCTGCGATTTCAACAAGCCGGGGGCCAACTGTCAGAGGAAGATGAGCTGGCAATGGAGAGGGGAGATCAGTAAGTTCCTGTAGTGTGTGTTGTTAACTTGAAATGACACAACGACAAGGTTCCAGTTTAACAAAGTTTACTATACTATATGAACACACGACATGGTAGCCATTCCACTCCAGGCCTGGTCCATCAACGACAAGACTCCCTGTGCAGGCGCACTCTTGACTGAGTGATAGCCCCGTAATAACAGAAATATAGGGATACTTAAAACACAAACTTAACATGTGTTGTGGAGGTCAGCTCTTTTTAGACTGGCTTCTGTTTTCTGCTGCTGTACCAGTGTCACCCTAAGCCCTTTGCTTTGCTTTAGAGATGGTCTATTTCAGATATGTAACTTGTCACAATGGTATGGCATCGGCTGAAGCTCAATGTTAAATTCATATCTACCTACCATCGTATCCAAGCCAATATGACACCAATGTCGATTGAAAATTAGCAAATCAACTTGATTGGGGGCGGCAGGTAGCCTAGTGGTTAGAGCGTTGGGCCAGTAACTGAAAGGTTGCTAGATCGAATCCTCAAGCTGACAAGGGTAAAAATGTTGTTAACCCACTGTTCCTAGGCCGTCATTGTAAATAAGAATTTGTTCTTAACTGACTTGCCTTGTTACATTTTTTTAAATTGGAGGTACACAACAAAACTTTCATCATTAGCTGTCCGGTCGTTACCAAGACCCACATACTGGAATTTTAACACGGTAGTTTTCAGAAAAACAATTTCCACCCACCTAGCTCAAATTCCAGTCGTCGGATTAAAACGAGACTATAGCGTCCGTAAAGTGACCATTTGACATAAAACATGTTGGATCGACTAAATTTTTAGGTGCAATAGTTTCTCACGGGTTGATAATTTATCGCTCTCACGTGCCCATTTCTGTCCATTAAGAACCAACGATGTGCTTCCTTTTTGAAGCATTTCCGACAATGCTAACGTATTTTTCATGTCGACCAATTAGATGGCTAGCTAGCCTTACCTAGCTAACGTTAGCGTGCCTCCCCAAAGTACAGCAGTTAGTCTCTGTAACTAGCTAACACCAGTTATCTGAAAGATTGCTAACAGTTAACTAACGAACAGGAAGAAATATATTTGGTTATGGAAGGTTTTTACACAAATTACTTAAGCCATTAGCAGCTAGCTGTTTGAGAAGGTTTGAATCCTAAGCAACCTCCATACACATTGCTTGAAGTACAATAGACCAACATAGCTACTGTAGGTCAAAGCTGTGTGCTGGAAAACCTTGGTAGAGCATGGGTGGAGTAGGCATTTTGGTGTTCCATGTGAATTTCTTCTGTGTTTTGGGGGGTGGGGTGCTTCATGCCAATGCCTACTTCTCACTTAAAACAGTTTTTTGTTTTTAATGGTAATTAGGGCTGGGCAATATGGCTATGAATTGTCCAGAAATCTATATAATTGTTTTAAATAAGCTTTTTGTACAATTTTAAATACACTGCATTTAAAAAACATTCAAGCAATCAAATAAATTCAGGGCTTGTGAAATGTATACCTCTGCTAAATCTAAGTCTTCCACAACCATAAAACCCACTAATAATTTTATTATTTTTATCAATAGTTTAACCTGCTTTTTTTTCAATAACCACTGATCTGGCTTCCAACTTAGTCTATGAAAATGTCATTTTTGTTCCAAATTTAACCAGAACCATGCAATACTGCACATTCACTAATAATGAATGACTTCAAGTAGAAGGCATTATAGAAAATCTATTCAAGTCTCATTTAAGTGACAAGCCCACATGCTAGTGAGTCAGCCAGCTGATCTCTATATTTCAAGTTTAGCCAACTTGGATCCATTTGCCAGCTAGTAAGGTAGAACAGTTGAATTGTCATGAGCACACCCTTCTGTCCATCTCCAACGGTTTGAACAGCGTGCTAGCCTGTCCACTTTGTTCAGATGTTCAAATCAGGTGGCCTATCTTCAGTGTCCATATAACCCGATTTTCTGTTGGACCAAATGGCGAGTTGAAACCGCTTGTCAGAGAGGAAGAGGTGATCTCTCATCTTTGTTGTTGTGAGTGGCAGGGGGAGATGCTTTGTGTGCGTGCATGTGAGTAAATGGGAAAAGGTACGCAGCACAGAAGGAGACGAGACCAAAAGGCAACAAGCGGACATAGGCGCTCATAAAAATAAAATAATGATTGAAAGGCATTTGGAATATCGTGATCAATTTTATTTGGATTAATTCAATATATTGCCCTAATTGTAATTGCCTCTTTCTTCCCTTCCCGCTCACCTGCTTGCTCCGCCCTGTCTGCAGTGCCGGCCAGCCGCAGTGAGTTCCACCGCATCCAGCAGCAGCTGGAATCAGAGAAGTTTCCTCCGCTCTTCCCAAACGGCCGGCCGCGGGCCTTCCATGAGCTCAACCTGGAGGAGCAGGCCCGCCATGAGAAGAAACGCCTGGGCGGTGAGCGAGGGAGAAATCTTTTTAGATTGGCCCAGAAGTTGTCGGTGAGTTACTGTTGTGCATTTCACTTCACTTCATGACATTCGCACGCTGTCTGTTCTGTCCCAGACTACTGCAGGAGAGCCTATAAGAAGGTCCGCCAGACCAAGCTGGAGGAGCGGGTCACCACCATCTGCCAGAGGGAGAACTCCTTCTACGTGGACACTGTGCGAGCCTTCAGAGACCGTCGCTATGAGTTTAAGGGACTGCACAAGGTACTTGCCAAAGAGCTACCATACTTATTTACCCTTCTCCCACTAGAAACTAGCCCCAAAGATGTCATGCATACAACGCACGGTGTGCATTTGACATGGTGAGGAATACCATTTTTACACTCGTGCCAACCCAAACCGTTGTTGTCGCTACATTCTCTTCTTTTTTTTGTCATCATGATTCCAGGGACTATGCCTGTCCGCAGCATGTTAAGTGTTTCCCTCTCTCCTCCCCGTCCTCTGTGGTACTGCAGGTGTGGAAGAAGAAACTGTCTGCAGCCCAGGAAAGTGGTGACGCTGCCCTCGTGAAGCGCTGTAAGAACATGGAGATCCTCTACGATTCTCTCCAGCTAGCCCACAAGTGCATCCTCAACTCCTTCTATGGCTACGTCATGAGGAAAGGGTAGGTGCAGCGTCCGTCCGTTCCCCCTCCTCCCAGAGAGGAATATTTACTTTTATCGAGAGAGCGAAAAATTGATCTGGGCTGTGTTCAGTAGGTAGAAAATGTTTTTGCAAACTGTTGACAGTGCTGCTGTGTTTGTGTGGTTGCCATGTCTTTCCACTAGGGCCCGCTGGTACTCCATGGAGATGGCTGGCATAGTGTGCTACACCGGAGCCAACATCATCACCCAGGCCAGAGAGCTCGTGGAACAGATCGGGTAACTTAATAATGTTCATCCTCTTACAGAAGGCCTCTCAAATGCTTTCTTTTTTAGCACTCATGTCATAGAGATTTGTCTTTTTAGAGAGACTTGTGTGTAGTGCTGGGTAGCACACGGATCATGCATGAACAGCACTCTGCTTCATCATGGCTGTACATGGCATGGTCACAGGTATTGTTTTATTGTTACAGTGAATATACCCTGAACAAAAAATATAAACCCAACATGTAAAGTGTTGGTCCCATGTTTCATGAGCTGAAATAAAACATCCCAGAAATTGTCCATGTGCACAAAGCTTATTTCTCTCAAATTTGTTTACAGTACTGTTAGTGAGAATTTCTCATTTTCCAATGCAATCCATCCACCTGACAGGTGTGGCATATCAAGAGGCCAATTAAACATGTTGATCATTACACAGGTTCACCTTGTTCTGGGAGACAGTAAAAGAACACACACACACAACACAATGCCACAGATGTCTCAAGTTTTGAGGGAACGTGCAATTGGCATGCTGACTGCAGGAATGTCCACCAGAGCTGTTGCCAGAGAATTGAATGTTTAATTTCTCTACTATAAGCCGCCTTCAACATCGTTTTTGAGAATTTGGCAGTACGTTCAACCGGCCTCGCAACCGCAGACCAGGTGTAGTGCGTTGTGTGGATGAGCGGTTATCATGTTATCCATGGTGACGGTGTGGTTATGGTATGGGCAGGCGTAGGTTACAGACAACGAACACAATTGCATTTTATCGATGGCAATTTGAATGCACATGAATACCGCGATGAGATCCTGAGGCCCGTTGTCGTGCCATTCATCTGCCACCAACATCACATGTTTCAGCACGATAATGCACAGCCCCATTTCGTGAGGATCTGTGCGCAAATGTCCCAGTTCTTCCATGGCCTGCATACTCACCAGACGTGTCACCCATTGAGAATGTTTTGGAAGCTCTGGATCGCATGTTCCAGTTCCCGCCAATATCTAGCAACTTCCCACAGCCATTGAAGATGAGTGGGACAACATTCCACAATCAACAGCATGATCAACTCTATGACAAGGAGATCACTCACACAAGGAGGTCACTCTGCATGAAGCAAATGGTGGTCCCACAAGACTGGTTTTCTGATCCACGCCCCTACCTTTTTTTCAAGGCATCTGTGACCAACAGATGCATATCTGTTTTCCCAGTCTTTTGAAATCCATAGTTTAGGGCCTATTGAATTTATTTCAATTGACTGATTTCCTCATATGAACTGTAACTTGGTAAAAATCTTTGAAATTGTTGCATGTTGTGTACCAAGCAAAAAGGCAGTAACTGCTCATTTGGTCTAAACATGAGTTCATGTTATTTTTGCTACATTAAATACATGCTTAATCATGTGGACAAGTATCCTGCCTCTATTGTGTTTTTGAGAAAACGGGGGTCATGTTAGCAGTAACTGCATAAAGTTACTGTGAAACCAAGGTAAATTAAAGCAATTGTTCTCAGTTCCACGCTATGAGCAGTTACTGCCTTTGTGCTTGGTAGGGCAGCATAGTCCCCACCCACCATATATATTTTCTGTTTTCGATGCAAACTCGACCACTTATGTTACTGTGTTTTGTCTGTGGCACTACAGGAGGCCTCTGGAGCTGGACACGGATGGTATCTGGTGCGTCCTGCCCAACACCTTCCCCGAGAACTTTGTGGTGAAGACTAGCAACGAGAAGAAGCCCAAGGTGACCATCTCCTACCCGGGCGCCATGCTCAACATCATGGTGAAGGAAGGCTTCACCAACGACCAGTACCAGGAGCTGGTGGACCCTGCCTCGCTGACCTACGAGACGCGGGCGGAAAACAGCATCTTCTTCGAGGTGGACGGGCCCTACTTGGCCATGATCCTGCCCGCCTCCAAAGAGGAGGGAAAGAAACTGAAGAAAAGGTACATACTGACGATTGGGGGGGGGGGATATGGAGAATGATGGTTCTCCTTTCTTGGTGGCCAGTTAGTATCATTTATCCAAATCTAATTGAATTAGTCACATGCTTTGTGAACAACAGGTGTAGACTAACAATGAAATGCTTACTTGCGGGCCCTTCCCAACAATCAGAGAGAGAGAATCCAGCCAATGACATTGATAATCACATGATTGCGACATTCTCCCGATAACACTGATTGCCACATTGCCCTGTGTCCAGGTACGCTGTGTTCAACGAGGACGGCTCGCTGGCCGAGCTCAAGGGCTTCGAGGTGAAGAGGCGAGGCGAGCTGCAGCTCATCAAGATCTTCCAGTCGTCTGTGTTCGAGGCCTTCCTCAAAGGCACCACTCTAGAGGAGGTGTATGACTCGGTGGCCAAGGTGGCCGACTACTGGCTCGACGTGCTCTACAGCAAGGTAACGTGCTTGTTTCCCGGCGCGCGCCTGTGTGTGATAACTTTACATTTGATCAGTTCTTCTTCATTCATCCATGTACTTAAAGAGCGATCCAACCTGGGCTGTTGTAATAATATTCCCCATCACTGCTTGCATGTTGACCGCTACATCAGCCGGACCCCGTTCAGTTCGGGGCTACATGTCAGAGGGCGTGTTTGTTCGACGTAATCTATTTCTATCTGAGCGTTCTACTATGCGGTGTCCTGACGGGATTTGTGTTTTGCCCAGGCTGCAAACATGCCAGACGCGGAGCTGTTTGAGCTCATCTCGGAGAACCGCTCCATGTCGCGGAAGCTGGAGGACTATGGCGAGCAGAAGTCCAACACCATCAGCACGGCCAAGCGGCTGGCCGAGTTCCTGGGTGACCAGATGGTGAAGGACGCCGGGCTGAGCTGCCGCTACATCATCTCCCGCAAGCCAGAGGGCACGCCGGTCACGGAGCGGTGAGGCAGACCGATCCACGACCACAGACTGACAGTCATGGCTCCTCATGTCACGTTTTGTCTTCAGCTCATTTTAGCGTAGTGTCGCTTATTGCTAATGACGACAGCGGAGAAGTGTTAATTCCTCTCTCTCGTTCTCTCTCTGACAGGGCCATCCCCCTGGCCATCTTCCAAGCTGAACCCAGTGTTAAGAAGCACTTCCTGCGCAAGTGGCTGAAGATGCCCAGCCTCCACGACCTGGACATCCGCTCTGTAAGTCTCAGGGCAATTTTCACTTCATGGCGCTTCCATATTGGCACGATACAAAGACTGTTGATGTACTGAATGGGAGATTTTTATTTTTATAAGAGTGACTCAATTCTTATAGTGATTTAGCTGAGTCACAGTCACTAACGAGTTTAGCCATGGGCTCTCTCCAGATCCTTGACTGGAGCTACTACATTGAGAGATTGGGTAGTGCCATCCAGAAAATCATCACCATTCCAGCTGCCCTGCAACAGGTAAACCCACAGCAGCTCTGATCTGTGGCTCTGAGGTGAAGTTGCTCCTAGGTGTAGATCTAGGATCAGCTAGGGAGGGAGGGGGGGGTGCAAAACTGATCCAAGACCAGTGCCTAGGGGTGCAACTTCACCCTACTCCTGATCCATGTAGATTCTTTCAAGTTGTACCTGCTCCGTGCTCGCTGCTCACCCTATCTGGTCCCGTTGTGATCCGGGCTGTAGGTGAAGAACCCCGTGCCCAGAGTGCGCCACCCGGACTGGCTCCACAAGAAGCTGCTGGAGAAGAACGACATCTACAAGCAGAAGAAGATCAGCGAGCTGTTCACCAGCGAGGGCAAGAGACAGGTACAGCCGCCTAGCCAACGGTTAGCGGTGACACGCACAGAAAGACGCACACACCCACTCACGCCACTCCCCCTCTCTTGCCTCCCCCTCTCAGGTGGCCCATCATGCCCTGGAGGCAGGGCAGGCGGCTGACATTGAGGACTTTGGGATGCCTGCCCGACCCCTGCAGCCGGCCATACTGATCAGCACGAAGCGCAAGCGGGTGTCGCAGGGAGAGAACAGCCAGGCCGTGGAGTCCCAGGAGATGGAGCTCACCCAGTCCTGGAGGGAGATCCTCGGCCCTCCACCACCCACTGGGGAAACGCAGGAGGCCCGTCTGGTGTGGCTGCGCTACCACAAGAAGAAGTGGGAGCTGCAGCTGCGGCAGAGAAAGGAGCGCCGGAAGCGCCGGCGCCTGCTGGACGGCGAGGTCCAGGCCATGGGGGGAGGGGTGATCCGGGACGCAGGCCCCGCCACAGGCCTGGGTAGCTTCCTCCGCCGCACGGCGCGCAGTATCCTGGACATGCCCTGGCAGATCGTACAGGTGGGTTAAGTTAGGCCTGTGGGGGGTGTCAAACAACATTTAGTTAGGCCGGTTTCCGGGACACAGATCAAGCCTCGTGCTGATCTAAAAAGCATGCTGCTGCTCAATGGAGAATCTGTTTAAAGTCTTTTGTACAGGACTAGGCTTAAACTGTGTCCACGCTGACTAAAACTCTAAATACCATTTTGTTTTGTTTCAGAATAGTTCATGGGAACTGTACAGAGCAGAAGGAAGACAACCTGTATATATCTTGTGAATGCTCTTCCTAATAAATAGTATGCTTAAACCCAGAAGTCTGTGTGTGACTGGATGTCCTGTCCTCTCCTCTCTCTCTCCCCCAGATTGCAGAGACCAGTCACCCTGGGCTGTATAAGCTGTGGGCTGTGATCGGCAGTGACTTGCACTGCATGAAGCTCAACATCCCGCGGGTGTTCTACGTCAACCAGAAGGTCCCCAAGCAGGAGGAGGGAGCCACATACAAGAAGGTACTTGTTACTCCCTCCGCTGACCGCTCAAGCCTCCCGACCCTCTCGGGAGCGTCCGTCTACTCTTGAATGATATGTCGGCGGTTTCAAATTGCCTGGCTTTTTTTTTTTTTTTTTTTTGTCGCTTAAAAGCTTGTTGAGTTTTTTTTGTTTGTTTTTTTTTGTAATGAAAAGCACTATAAAAGTAACATTTCTCATTATTACTGTTATTATTTGATGACTGAGCACTCTGGTTTTTGTTCGGTGCAGGTGAACCGCCTTCTGCCGCGCTCCAACGTCGTCTACTACCTGTACCAGTACTCTGTCCCTGAGGACATGTACCAGGAGCACATCAACGAGATCAACGCTGACCTCTCTGCCCCAGACATAGAGGGGGTCTACGAGACACAGGTAATCTACCTACGGGTTAGGATAGGACAAGGTCGTGTTCCTCGTGTTGTACTGTATTCCTGAATCCAGTGTTGTGTGTCTTGATCAGGGTTAACATTTCATAGCTAGGGAAATCTAATCAATGGCTGTGTTTTGAGTGTTAGTCTCTGTGTGTGTAGTACACATTTTTTTATAAACAGAAAAAGTTTTAAAATAAGTTTGCAAAATAAAAGTCCAGGTATCCCCTGCATGGTTTTAATCTGTTTTATTTTGTTTGGTGCCTAATGAACAACTCTCTCTCTCTCTCTCTCTCTATTTCCCCCAGGTCCCTCTGCTGTTCCGGGCCCTGGTACAGCTGGGCTGTATGTGCATGGTCAACAAGCAGTTGGTCCGGGACCTGGGTGGCCGGGAGGCTGAGACGTACGACCTGGAGCACCTGGAGATGAGGTCCCTGGCCCAGTTCAGCTACCTGGAGCCTGGTAGGACTATCTCCCACTGACACTGCATATTCCCTTCACTGTTTCTCTACTGTGTCTCAATGTGTCGTCCATATATTTAACATCTATTTGTAATCTTTCTTTACCGGTCTTTTTTTTTTATTTAATTTTTAAAAAGTTATTGTGTTGACTGATTTGACATTTACTATGATGTAAATCAACCTAAACCTGGCATTTCTTACTTTTGGTGCCTAATGAACATGACCCCTTACATGGAACGTGACGATGGGAGCGTTGAATCAGTATCGTTGTGTTGTCTTCCCCAGGGAGCGTCCGACACATCTACCTTTACCACCACAGCCAGGGCCACAAAGCCCTGTTCGGCCTGTTCATCCCCTCACAGCGCAAGGCCAGCATCTTTGTCCTGGACACGGTAAGACCACACCTCATCTACTCTGTACCCAAGCACCCTACACATCAGATTTCCCCTTAAAATAGTTGACTTTTCCCTTGTAATGCTTCATTACACAAACGTGACGAGAGAGTGATTTTAAAGTCATTTCCTAGGAAATTGTTGAAGGAAAAAAGACATCAAGTCCCCTTCGTCTTCCTCCCCTTCCTACCTTAGGTTCGCAGTAACCAGATGCCCAACCTGAACACCCTGTATGGGGCAGAGCGTACAGCTCTGCTGGAGAAGACCAGCGAAGAGCTCCTGCCCCCTGAGAAACACACCTTTGAGGTGCGGGCTGAGAACGACGTGAAGGCCATCCACCGAGCCCTGCAGCGCATACTGCTCAACTACAAGGTACCCCCATCCACTGCACCCCTGTCACCTGCATGGTTCTGCCACTCTATTGCTCTCTCCAGCTTGTTCTCGGATGTTTTGTTTAGGCCTTCTCTGTCTCTAAAGTTTTCAGACTTGCTATTGAAGGTGTAAGGTTATATGCTTATCACAGATGAGTAGGATAGAGCAGTGTCGTTTTGCAACTGAAAACGTAAATGAGCATTTCTTATTGGGCAAGTGCAGGTCCTCCCTCTGGGTTTCAGTCCAATTTCTTCCGTTTGGTGCGTAATGAACACAGCCCTGGTAACACTATTGACCGTTGTCCTCTCGCTGTATTCAGGGGGAGCGCCGCGGGCCCACCCTGGTCGCAGTGCAGTCCAACTGGGAGCTGAGGCGGCTGGTGGCGGGCATGCCGGTGCTAGAGGAGTTCCCGGTGGTGCCGGTGCATGTGGTGGACGAGATCAACTACAACGTGCTGGACTGGCAGCGCCACGGTGCCCGCCGCATGGTCCGCCACTACCTCAACCTGGACAGCTGCCTGTCGCAGGCTTTTGACATGGCCAGGTAGGTAACACAGCACGAGACTAGGTCTGTCTCCTGGCTCTGTACACCTAGCACAGTCTAAATGGCACAACTGGAATAAGAACCCTAGGGTCTTATCTTCACACTTTACATATTTAGTCTGGGGTTTCAGTTGTGTAATATCATTGACTTTTATGCTCGTTTTGGGCTACTGTCGCTTACTGTTCCCTCTCCTCCATCCCACCTCAGATACTACCACTTGCCGGTGGGGAACCTGCCCCACGACGTGTCCATCTTTGGTTCTGACCTGTTCCTGGCCAGGCACCTGAGGAAACACAACCACCTGCTGTGGCTGTCCCCCACCGCCAGGCCTGACCTGGGGGGAAAGGAGGCCGACGACAGCAGGCTGGTGATGGAGGCTGATGACCGGGGCTCCATGGAGATCAACGCTCAGGGCTGCTACTCAACAGGTAGCCAGCCTTACTCATTCACACACACCAGAGCTGGGCCGTATAGACAAACGGTCAAATCATGATACATTTAAACATTTTGCTTGATAACAATAAATACAAATAATAAAATAAAAAAATACATGAATACGCAGTTGCTTCCCCGTAGCGATTTTATTTTATTTATTTTTTTTCTCTCTTGTGCCAAGTAAGACAACAGATGTCTCTGATTCAAGAAAAACTGTCAATTTCATCCATCATATCCAGGGGATGCATGATTTGATATTTTGATGTGCAACATTTTAAAAATATGATCCAGAATTATCACATTTCTTTTGGCTCTTTTTCTAGATGAATTTGTCAACCCCCCCAAAAAATTGCAAACTTACCTAGGTTACATCATTCACTGCCGGAGGAAGTGGGAATCCAAAAACACTTCGCTAGATTGCGCTAATTATGATTTTGTTGCTCGATAGCTATGTCATTTGAATGAATGTCCTACTCAAACTTCCCAGCTCCTAGGCGTGCCCTACTTGATGTGTTCACTGCAAAGGCCACGCTCCGTGTGCACACCAAAACCATACGGCTTAGCCAACTGCCGTCGTAAAGTGGTGCCATTTGTTCCATATTGAGAGTTTAGAAATCGATGAGACACGCACAGGAAGCTGAGACACTCTCCCATCTTTTAACGAAAACGACAGTAGTTGTAATTGCATTTTTGAAAGCTTGCACAACGTCAACGGAGTGGGTGATGGGAGTGGCTCACTCACACAGCATCGAAACTGGGACAGGCGGATGCTTTCAGATGTTGTCATAGCTGGAATTCATATAGTTCACATTACCGATGACCAAATAATGGTTTTAGGGACGTTGTGTAGCATAATCACACAAAAATAACTGACAAATGCAAAATTGTAGAAAGAGATAGGAAAATGATGGTGCTTGTGATTTTTGGGGTTATCATCCCCGCTCTAATACAAACATTATGGACAACACTGACACATTGAAGTAGCCCCAACCATTGTCTTGTAGTTAGGAATTAATCAGCTGTGCATAGCAACCGGTGATGCGCTACATTTTAAAACAACTTCATTGGAACAAATGGAAATATGCTTTCAACTAGTTTTCAACCTGCTTTCCCCTGTCGTTCTACTGTGTTTCAGTGTGTGTGGAGCTGGACCTGCAGAGTTTGGCTGTCAACACCATCCTGCAGTCGCAGCATGTCAACGACATGGAGGGAGGAGCCAGCCTGGGCGTCAGCTTTGACGTCATCCAGCAAGCCTCGCTGGAGGAAATGATGTCGGGGAACCAGGGCGCCAGTGCCGTGGCCAGCTACGACGAAACCGCCCTCTGCTCCAACACCTTCAGGTGACCGCTTTGTAATAACATGCCACTGCCGCCGACACCTCGAAACACCCCAGATCCCTCAAGCAACCCGTTTCGCCTCTAAACTAACTAGCCTGCGTGTTTTTTTTGCTGATTTTAAATTAAATATATTTTTTTAAACGTTTCCTTGCACTGTAGCCCAGCACAGGTTAAAATAATGTACTTTTATATATCAAGTTTGATTTGATTTGGATGTATTGTCTGCGAGCAGGATCCTGAAGAGCATGGTGGTTGGCTGGGTGCGGGAGATCACGCGGTACGACAACGTCTACGCCGACAACCAGGTGATGCACTTCTACCGCTGGCTACGCTCGCCCAGCTCGCTGCTTTACGACCCGGCGCTGCACCGCACCCTACACAACATGATGAAGAAGGTATTCCTCCAGTAAGTGACACTGCCCAACACACACAACCCTACTTGGCCCTTGGTTGTTTCCATTGGAGTCAACTGTAGACATTTCAAATGCAGCTTTATCTGGGGGGGGTTGTATTAATTTATTCTAATTCTAAACGGTCTGTCGTCATGTATTGACGTTGGATGCCTTGATGAATGGCTCTCTCTGCTCTCCTATCTCAGACTGGTGGCAGAGTTCAAGCGGCTGGGCTCCACCGTGGTGTACGGGAACTTTAACCGCATCCTCCTTTGCACTAAGAAGCGGAGGATTGACGACGCCATCGGCTACGTGGAGTACATCACCAACAGGTTGGGTTAGCTAACCTACCCGTAGGGCAGGCCCGGCACTGTAAAATAAGAATTTAGTTCATAACTGACTTGCCTTGTTAAATAAAATGAAGGTTAAATGTACTACAATGCCTCTACACAAGTACTTTTTCATTTTATAACGTATCAATATGCTGTCTATCAAACATTTCTAGACCTAATAAACAAACGTTTAATAAATTCAGAGCTAGATCGCATGGGGTGAAGGTTTGTGGAAATTTTGATTTCATGCATGGTCCTTCTGTGGCTCGGTTGGTAGAGCATGGCGCTTGTAACGCCAGGGTAGTGGGTTCGATTCCCGGGACCACCCATACGTAGAATGTATGCACACATGACTGTAAGTCGCTTTGGATAAAAGCGTCAGCTAAATGGCATATATTATTATTATTATTATTATGCAGCCAAGCATACCGTCACCCTGTGGGATCAAGCACTAACCATAAATTAGTAGGCAAGGTTTTGTTTTATGAACTTTCTTTTTTGTTCAACTTGTTCTGACTGAGTTTTTTTATTTATTTTTTATCTTCCTCAGCATTCACTCGCGAGAAATCTTCCACTCTCTCTCCATCTCCTTCTCCCGCTGCTGGGAGTTCCTTATGTGGATGGATCTGGCCAACTATGGAGGCGTGAAGGGCAAACTGCCCTCCAGTGTCCTGTATGGAGAGGTACCTTCTAGTTCTGCTTCTGCTAAATATGTGTATGTGACCAGTACAATTTCATTTAATATTTAACGGATGTGTGTGCTGTTTTTCCTATGTCTCATAACCAATGAAAATATTTGGGGTTGAAATGACACTCGCTACCTACATTGACTTTCAGAACGGGACAGCACAGAAAAAGGCGAAGGAGAATGGAGAGGAGGAGGGCAGCGAGGACGAGGAGGAGGAAGCTGACGAGGAGGATGGAGCCGGAGAGGTGGATGAGGTGGAGGAGCTGATCGAGAGCAGCTGGAACATCATGCAGTATCTGCCTCAGACCGCCTCCTGTCAGAAATACTTCCTCATGATCATCTCCGGTAGGCCAGCGCACTATCGCAAGCATCGTCATCATTAGCATAGCACGTGTAGAGTGTTTGATCCAGAATGAAGTTGGAGGGGGTCCGTGGGCACAGCTCCCTGATTTCCTGTGCTCGTCTGTCTTTTACCATGTCTCCTCTTTCCTCTCAGCCTATATTGCTGCCATCTACCACAGCATGCAGGAGGAGCTAAGACGCAACGCCCCGGGAGCCACGCCCATTAAGAGGCGGGGCGGAAGCCAGACTTCCCAGCAGGCAGCAGGAGATTCCACAGCACTTCCCGGTAAGTAACGAGAGAGCGGCACCACAACCATACGCAGACATAAACAAAGTTATTTTGGTGTGAAAGAGGAGTGACCACCACAGGTGTCTAAGGTGATCTGGTTTGTGTCTAATCTCCAAATAGCTTTTCGATTGCTGTCCACCACTTACTTCCTGTGACTACTAGACAGCTACATTGTTCGATAGTCTCCCCTTAGCTGGCTTACACTGGAAAACCCAGCAATACCTGACTATTAGCCAGCTATAACCTTCAATAGTCTCCCCACATATCCAGTCTAGCAGTCTACAGATGAAAATAAGCCGTCTCTCCTCCACAGGTATGATCTCCTTCTCTCAAGAGTATGTGTCCAGCGAGCTTACCCAGAACTTCTTCACCATCACCCAGAAGATCCAGAAGAAGGTGACAGGCACCCGGAGCGTGACCCAGCCCTCGGAAATGTTCCCCGTCCTGCCTGGCTCCCACCTGCCTCTCAGCAACCCAGCCCTTGAATTCATCAAATACGTCTGCCAGGTCAGTGACTGGGAACCAGGGTCATATTTATTAGTGCACACCGTAGCAAAGCATTTTTGCAATGAAAAATTGTAATTTCTTATTGGGTAAGTTCAGGTAGTCCCTCCCAGTTTGCTTCCGTTTTGTGCCTAGTGAATTCACGCCAGAGTTGTATTCATTAGTGCACACCATTTCAAAACGGAAAACAAAAATGAGCATTTCAGTTCTGTTTTCTTCCGTTTGGTGCCTAATGAACACAACCTTCCCCTGTAGGTCCTCTCCCTGGATGCCAACATAGTGAACCAGGTGAACAAGCTGAAGAGGGACCTGCTGCGTCTGGTAGATGTGGGTGAGTTCTCGGAGGAAGCCCAGTTCCGAGACCCCTGCAACTCTTACATCCTGCCCGAGGTCATCTGCCACCACTGCAACTTCTGCCGTGACCTCGACCTTTGCAAGGACCCCTCGGTGGCACAGGTCAGTGCCCCCCCCCCTACAGCTCATCCAATCCGATTTTATGATTTTTAAACACTGATACTGATTATTGGATGACCAAAAAAAAGCCGATCCCGAATAATCGGACGAATTATTATTATTTATATTTATTTATTTATTTATATATATTTATTTTATTTATATATATATGTATTTATATATATATTTATTTATATATTTATGTGTATATATTTATGTATATTTATTTATTACATATTTATTTATATTTATTTATTACACATATATATATTATATAGATTTTTTTGTAGTAAATAAATATATATGTAATAAATATATATGTAATAAATATATATGTAATAAATATATCTATATATATATGCAATAAATATATCTATATATATATGTAATAAATATATATATGTAATAAATATATCTATATATATATATATATGTAATAAATATATCTATATATATATGTAATAAATATATCTATATATATGTAATAAATATATCTATATATATATGTAATAAATATATCTATATATATATGTAATAAATATATCTATATATATATATGTAATAAATATATCTATATATATATATGTAATAAATATATCTATATATATATATGTAATAAATATATCTATATATATATATGTAATAAATATATCTATATATATATATGTAATAAATATATCTATATATATATATGTAATAAATATATCTATATATATATATGTAATAAATATATCTATATATATATATGTAATAAATATATCTATATATATATGTAATAAATATATATATATATGTAATAAATATATATATATATATGTAATAAATATATATATATATGTGTATATATATATACACACATATATATGTGTAATAAATATATGTATTTATTTTTATTTATTTATTACATTTATTTATTATATATATTTATTTATTAATTACATATATATTTATTATATACACACACACACATGTGTGTATATATATATATATACACACACACATGTGTATATATATGTATGAATGTATATATATGTGTATGTGTGTATATATATTTATTTATTACATATATACACACACACACTGTATGTATGTATGTATGTATGTATGTATGTATGCTCCTTCGTGTTCACTATGTAAATCATCTGTTCTGTGCTCACAGGACGGCTCTGTTTTCCCCCAGTGGTTCTGCTCCAACTGCCAGACCCAGTATGAGACTGAGTCCATTGAGATGGCCCTGGTGGAGGCCTTGCAGAAGAAACTCATGAGCTACACTCTGCAGGACCTGGTGAGGAAACAAAACCTCATATCTGACGCATCCTTTGGGATTCATATGACCTGGGTCGTGTTCATTAAGGAAAGCGACAGAATACGTTTTCAAAAGGAGAAGTTCAGGTAGTCTCTGCCTGTTTCTTCAGTTTGGTGCCTAATGAACACAACCCAGGTTCACTACTTAGTAACTACTGTTTTCAGGAATTGTGACCATGTCTCACTGGGAAGTAAAAACGTGTCTTGCGTTCCCTTGCAGGCTTGTGCCAAGTGTAAAGGAGTGAAGGAGGCCAACATGCCTCTTTACTGCACTTGTGCAGGAGACTTTGAACTCACCTTCCCCACAAAGGTTTGTGCTCCTCCAACCATGTGTCCCTAGCCGTGTTAAAAAGATGTGCCACCCACTATAATAAAAGGTTTTGAACCATTGTGTTTTCTCGGATTTTAAAAGGTCTCTTCTTCTCCATCCACAGAGTTTCTCAGAGCAGATCAAAGTGTTCCGGAACATCGCCGCACACTACAACATGAACTTCCTGGAAGAGACCATTGACTGGTTACTGGTCATGAGTCCACAAATAAGCCAGTCTCGATGATGAGCCACAGTCTGAGTCTGTGAGCTAAAACTGGCTTTTGTGGCTGTATCTGGAGATCCTGTCAGTTACCAGGGTTGTGTTCATTAAAGCACACGGCAGGCTTTTTCTTATTGGACAAATTCACCCAGATGTCACCTGCTGGAGATATTTAAATGCAGAATTGGAATATTGCTCACTTTGAGACAGAGCTTTAATGTGACAATAAATTATGATAATGCATCTTTATTCCTCTATGCTTTTCTATACTGTAGCTGTAAAAACAACATAAACATACATTTCTTGACCACCCAAGTACTGGAAATGTAAATGAGTTGTCAATCAGCTTTCCAGTCTCAATGCGAAATTGTAGATATTGTGTTTTGACTTTGTATAGGAATGCTTATTGATGAGAGAAAGTATAGGCCTCTGGTCAAGGGTTTCATATTGTCTTAATATTTTTGTCAATAAATATTTTTTTGTAATGAGTACACAATGGACAGTTTCTTTCAATGCACATTTTCTGAAGGCAGAGTTAGTGAGATCCTCTATCAGTCCCGTTTATCAGTTTCTGTTTACATGGACACATCTGAAATCAGACTACCCGATGACGCTGATAAATGCAGGAAATCGGCACTCATAATAAACGTTCTTCCACAGCGAACATGTATTTTTGAGAAACCTATTTTATTCTTAGTTCGGGCAAAATTTACGTTAACTACTTCGTATACATTGTTGTTCCGAACTCATTTCACTCACACTAAAGAGGGATGCTCTCGTCCGGTGCTGGAATATGCGCAGATCAAATATACCGCTGGAACGCCGATTTTTAAGGTGATTACTTGTCCTAATAATTCTAAAGATTGCTCAGAAAACCAGTGTTATAATCATAAATATATGCTTATTTGCTTTTGACCTTACGCCGATTTAAAATAAACCGAGTAAAATGTTGACATGACAATTGCATAATTGCAATAATCTGTTCAATATCGAATTATTAGTGCGCATGTAAACACTCTTTGAGTGCTGCTGCCCAGATCAGGAAACCCCACCATTCCTAAACTTAACATGGTGACTCTCCTTCCTCTAATTGGATGCTGACTCTCCTTCCTCTAATTGGATGCTAATGTGGCTCAGAGGAATAGTCTGAGTTTTTATTTCATGGAGATTAAAATACAATTATGTGGGGTGGACACAGGGATTGAACCCCAGTCTTCAGGGTCATAGACAATTAGGGGAGATCCATTAGATGTGAGTTTCAGTGTAACCAGAACACAGAAGGCTATCGGAGCCTGCTGCTCCAATACCAACGTATCATTACTATACTGCTGATATTGTGAAGATGATTTGCCTGGAATTGAAATGCCAGTTTAGTGCAGAAGTGCTTGGCTTTAGGCTAAACCAACAAATGCTATCTGGAGTGAGGATGATGAGGAAGAGTGCACATTCATCCCTGGCTCCCTTTGTTGTCATCTGTAAAGAAAACATCTACTCGTGATGGCATATCCCAGTCTAAAATTATGTTAAGCCATCTACCTCCATCACGATAACCTCATTGTTCCAGAGAACTCACTTTGCTGATGGGCATCTCTCTCAGACCAGTAATCTAATTTCACATCTACACTGGAGCTGTCTCACAATTAGATTGGTTGCATTGGTTTGGTTCCCTGCCGACCGACAGTTTGTTTTAAACGATGGAGTGAAATACAGAGCTCAAGATATTTACGATGTCACTTTTTACGCTTTGTTTACCTATGGAATGTTGCAGGGGGGGGGGGTGCCAATGCAATTGAACGGCGAAGGGTGTCTACTTTGAATAGCGTTGTCTTGCTTTTTCTTGTTGCGTCCATGGTATCTGACTCTGTGTGTTCATATCACCTAGTTCCAAAGTGTCATTGTGGCTGTCGACAGACAACAGCAATCCATCGACTGCGTAAGACACGGAACCATTAGACCTCAGACGTCAGTCCTTTTCACTATCGATGTTTCTATTACTCTCCACGAGTCCAGATGGATGTCACACAATCTTGTTATAGAAACCATTTTGTGGGAAATGTAATCATTATTTGATTACTCTCTGAGCTCTGAGTGTAGCTCTCCTCTTGGACCTCTGTGCCTTTTTATTCCCGTATATGCTCAGCATCAGTAATCTACATGAACATTGAAGGAGGCAATATGAGTCCCAGAGAATGTTGTCTCCCTGAATATAGTATACTGTGTCATCTTGTTTGATTGATCCAATTATTAAAAGTCATGATTAATTGCAACATTTACCTGGAGCTTAACGCTGCAGATAGCACTGCTGGGTTATTTGAAAAGTCCTAGACAATCGATCAATATTATAATAATACTTTTAGCAATGATGTTTATCTTTCATTCGCAATCTGTAGAAACGATAGGAATAAAAAGGTTCTGAACTTTTGTGAAGCATCACAGCACAGTTGGAAAAATATATGGCAATTCAATTCTATTCTATCCAATATGAATGGTGTTAAGAGAGAGAGAGATGGGAGGAGTTGAATGGAGCTGGTTGGGACAAATAAGAAGACGACTGTAAAATATACTGTGTCTGTAAAATGAATATAGGTTCAGAACTTTTGTGAAATAGCAGTTAATAAAAATATATGGCAAAATCAAAAATCAAACTGGATGGACACCAGAAATAGATGTTAGAGGAAGGCCAGGACTAAAAACAAACTAAATATAACTATTGTAAAATAGATTATGTCCGTAAAATGTATATAGTATTTATAAGTTGGAAGTAGAAGCCTAAGTGTTCTTGTTTATTAGTTTACTCCAATTAGGGGAGGGGTGGTAGGTTTTGTGGGAAATAATAAAGGAAAATGTATTTTAAAAATATGTCTGTGTGTGTGTATATATATATATATATGTGTGTGTGTGTGTGTATATATATACTAAAATGGTCAGCCTTTTGAAATGCATAGTTCTGTGTTTTCAAACCAGAAAAATCCTGTTTTCGTATTCCTTCCAATCTGACATGTATGTGATTGACTGGCAGAAATCACGTTACAAGTTGGTTAGACATTTATTGTTATGTTTGCATATATAGATTACAGTATACAGTTATTGACTTGGTTCGGGTTAGACTGTGGAAAGACGGTTCTCAGTAAAAATTTACTCCAACATGTTTAGCTGTTTGCTGTAAATGATTTGGTTTATTTTTCTTATGTTCAATTCAAACAATTTGCAATCATTTGAGATTGGGTTTAACAGTATAATTTCTGTCCCTGTCAATTGAACTGGACATGGAATTTATTTATTGGTGTATAAATTCAATTCCTGAACCAACAGGAATTTACATGGAATTGACACTAACCCATCAAGTCTTGGCTGTCTTTCAGTTCAATTCCGCAGAGGTGGACCCATCAGAGTCCTCTCTGCGGACGTCTGAGACCGATTGGGGGAAAGGCCGTCCTGTCTGTCTGTCTGTCTGTCTGTGTGTCTGTCCGTCCGTCCAACAGTCAGGTGTCTGAGGAATAGCATCCTCCATGCATGTGGCCAAATAGCACTGTAGCAGCAGGACATCACAGGGCCACTCCCTCTGACAGGTCTGAGTGGTTGGAGCCATAGCTGATGGTGAATTCTGTGGGAACTGTGAGGAGCTGGCTGGGGCTGGGCACTTTACTGTCCTGAAGAAATATACAGTCAGAATAGCATAACATTACTTTAGACCAGTGTTTCCCAAACTCGATCCTGGGAGCCCCCTGGGTGCATGTTTTGGTTTTTGCCCTAGCACTACACTATTCAAATAATCAAAGCTTGATGATGAGTTGGTTATTTGAATCAGCTGTATAGTGCTGGGGGGAAAAACAAAACGTGCACCCAGGATGGGCCCCAGGACTGAGTTCAGGAAACCACGCTAGAACAATATTAACACACAGGTAGGGACTAAGGCTGAACTATTACAACATTATATGAATACTTTTACACAATACACATACTTTTACACACTACCATATTCTTTGGGAACTAAATGACCTAACTGGGTGTGCAATGATAAGTACTATAGCAGAAAATGGTTAGCAAAAGAAAATATGATCATGAATCCATGGAATCAACTTGTTATTGTCTTACGTCATCAAACTTTCTGTCACTGTAGATATCGTTCTTGTCAATGAACGTGAGCATGATCCAGTCACAGATAATGGAACACTGGAATGAAGAAAAGTAATATATCAATGAATAACTAGGAGATGGTAGGAAACTGGTACAAACAGACGACATCCACACATACCACGGGAGGGCTGAGAATCAAACTCACTATTCCAACAGATGTCATGGCTGTCACTGTGTTGATGATAGTTGGGATGATGCTGAATCGTCCAGCCTGGAGAGGAATTATTGCAGAAAATGAGATTGACAGAGTCCATATCGCTTTATGTCACCGAGTAATCGTTCTTAACAACTGGTTAATGGTTAATTGAGTACTGATGAAGGATGTTGAAGGAGGAACTTCATACATGTCCATGAACTATGACGTCCAGACGAATCCCGAAGGCCTTGATAAGTGTCCGGAACTCTTCTCCGTCCTTACTGTAATACTTGGCAAACCTAGACCATTTTATAAGTCAAGACCTGTATGCCTCTTCATAACCAAGTTACAGCAGAGATCGTCTTGAACGTTACAGTAGGTCATGTCAATGAGATGGCAATAGTAAAGACATGATCGTATGCACTAGGCACCAAACCGAAGAAAATGGACTAAAACAGAGAGAAACCAACCTGGCGAATAAGACACACGTTTCCTGGTTTCTGTTGCGAAACATTTTGCTATCGTGTGCACTAATGAATACAACCCAGGCGTTCACAAGATGCTATGAAGAGGCTCACCTGAAGTTGTAGCCAGAGCTGGGCAGGTTCTTCCGAAGATCCAGGCGACGGAAGGAGTATGTGGGGGTACACTCTGAGGGGTCCAGATCAAGGTCACACTTCCAGTTGATGAGCACTCCAATCACTCCCCCCTGACAGGACACAATTTATGCGCTTATCTAATTGAACCATTACAGCCGCTCTATCCAACACATCTTCTCATTCCTCCTTAATGTGGATTGTTTCTATTAGTTTTGATTGCCATGATCTATTTAGCCACTTATTTCCATGATCTGTAAACACCGTCTGATGTTGAAACATCACACACGCACACATAGTGTTAGAGATGCTAGACCGAGATCATGTGTTCTGTCGTTCATGTGAGCCCCGAATAATAAGGGTTCTCTATGCTTAATATGATTTGTAAAATGGGATATACAGTGTCACTGTCTGGATGTAGATTGCGGGTGTAAACGTACAGTCCTGCAGAGCTCGCTGAACTTCTCCCTGGCCTGTTCTGCGATGTAGCCCAGCCGGAAGATGGGGCAGTATGGGTGTTCCTTCTCATTGTAATGACACTTATTCAGATATTTCTGGCCATTTCGTTTGTTTGGTTTGATGTTTCCTCTGCGAAAGAGATAAGAGAGAATTGCTTGCAGAAACAGTTGAGGCTGCATATTAACAGGGAAACAGTTCCCTTTACAGCCGTGCGTGCATGCGTGTGTTGTTGAGGGGGTTCATACTATACCTCAGTACTTTAAATTTGGGGAAATGGATGGCATTCTTGATGTAAACAGTGAAATTGATGGCCTCTGCCAATGCCGGCTCCCTGAAGGCCACAACAACAGATTTCTCTTTATTTTATGATTTTACAAGTGACTTATTCCAGACTAGGCAGACAGTCGTTTTGTTTGTGACTGCCTACTATCTAAAATGTCATATTGATATTGACCCTCACCATATTGCGGCATAGTCCTCAATAGGACACCAGGTCTGAATCTCACAGGTCTTGAAAGTCTGGTTGTAGTAGGGAACACAGCGCCCAGTTCTCTGTCCTACAGGAAACACATCAGACTGAATGCAGTAGCTGGACCATCTACTGACAGACAGATTCATAGAAGTGGCTTAGTGGGACTTTTCACTTAGTTTCCTCTTTTTCAGTCCGTACCATTGCCATCAAAGTTCACTTCCCCTGAGGTGCAGTCAGCATCCTTTGAGCAGTTGGCACTGGGAACAGTGAAATGCTAAGAAAAGGAAGGAAAGTATCATTGTTTAGACATTATCAGCTTTTCCCATCTGTCCTGCTGTGGGGTGGTAGTGGTAATGATATATCTTTATCACATTATCTTACAGAGCTTTTCCAGGAGGCACACAACTTAATTTAAAGCCCTAGAATTGATCCATGTAAAATGACTGCAGTATTTTTATTGAGTTGTTTTTTTTGGTTTCAGGAGAACACATGAGTGTGGACAATGGTTGAGACCTCTCACCTCAGCACACGTGCCTTGCCTCTGATTGTGTGTGACCTCTCGTCTCAGTATTGTGCTGATCACGTCACCGCCCTAGAGGTGAAATGCCACAGGGAAAAAAGTACAGCACACAATGGTAACTAATCACATAGGCTACATGTAGAAAACATACAGTATAGCTACATATTGCATCATCTTTTTGACACCTATTTTTACCTATGATCCTTGCTTGATGAATAGAGCCAAGCGTGCATGTTCAGGATCGACTGCATTGCAGTCGGTGACCGCAGACGGACTGATCTACAAATCATTGTATTTCCTGAAGGACTCATTATTATTTGTAAATCAGTCTGTTTTCTTAATCAGTGATCGTGCGACTGAGCAAAATGTGCAGTACCAGTCAAAAGTGTGGGCTCACCTCTGAGGGTCGGACGTATTCCACCATGTCCAGGATGTGGTCCCCCTGCAGTGCTGTGCCTTTCATCTTAGTGTAGACTGAGCTCTCTGGCCTCGTCTCACTGTCCTGATAGGCTTTCTGACTGATAAAGACATACCTGTAGAAGGGTGATATGACAGCCACAGAGTGCCTTCTGTTCTGTGGACAAATCCAGTCTTTCCAAGTGATTTGAATTGCACTTTAATGCACGCCTACACTTGCGCTTATTCAGACAATAAAGATCTCCGTTCATTTCTTTTGGGCTTCGTGACATGCTGATTACTTTGAGACATACTTAAACATTTTAAACTTGATTTTAAATGTTTGAAAATGTTTGAAAAAGCTGAGATATGATGTTTATGAGTAGACAGACACAAATCTCCGTCAAGGACCATCAGGAAAATGAAAATCGATGAAAATTGGTCAATTTGGATCACATTACACAATGATGGCCAGTGAGACTACAGCTGTCCGTCTTGACCACAGCAATCGTTATGTGCTTACCATCAATTATGCTGTATATTTGTTTGGAGATTTAATTGCGAGTGAAAGGCATTTCCTCACCACAAAGTGGCTATTCTCAGCAAATGATTCATTTCACATCACAGTGTTATGGGTAGTATAGCTATTGAAAGCAAAAAATATGGGTCCACTGACAGAACATTTGATCTGAGCTTGAAAATCAACCAATGTTTTTGTTTAAGCTATCATTCTTTACTTCTTATGCTTTCCAATACCGGACTTAACATTGCCTTGTTAGGCACAGTATCTGCAATATCCAAGGCAGGTCATAGATAATGCAACATAAATACTCAATCACAACAACAAGAAACAGGATAGTTACACACCAAGACAATACTATTTCAAATGGTATATTTTTATGCATGCATAAACAGGAGGCCAGTACTTACCAGATGAAATAGGTGATCACAAGAAACTGAACCCCCCTATATATGACTCCAAGTTTTTTGTTTTTAACCACCATTACCTTGGGGGTCTCATAGTCCCAGAAACCAAGAAAATAATCCTTAATAAACTCAAGCAGTCCCATTGTGATTTCTGAGTTTATTAGCTGTCTGTTCAGATATGAGGTCCTGAGTGACTTGTTCCCAGATACTTCCAAGTTTATGTAATGAGTCAGAGTCAGTCTCACTCTGTCTCTGTCTCGCATTCTCTCTCTCTCTCTCTCTCTCTCTCTCTGCCTCACCCCCTGTAGTACTGTTCTCAATAATACATAGCATAAAATTGATTGGGCAGCACAGTTTTATTCCTGATGGTTTATTTCTGTGTGTGTGTGTGTGTGTGTGTGTGTGTGTGTGTGTGTGTGTGTGTGTGTGTGTGTGTGTGTGTGTGTGTGTGTGTGTGTGTGTGTGTGTGTGTGTGTGTGTGTGTGTGTGTGTGTGTGTGTGTGTGTGTGTGTGTGTGTGTGTGTGCAGTACCAGTCAAGAGTTTGGAAACACCTACTCATTCGAGGGTTTTTCTTTATTTTTACTATTTTCTACATTGTAGAATAATAGTGAAGACATCAAAACTAGGATATAACACATATGGAATCATGTAGTAACCAAAAGTAAAATTTGATTTTACATTTTAGATTATTCAAATAGCCACCCTTTGCCTTGATGACAGCTTTGCACACTCTTGGCATTCTGTCAACCAGCTTCACCTGGAATGCTTTTCCAACAGTCTTGAAGGAGTTAATGCTGAGCACTTGTTGGCGGCTTTTCCTTCACTATGCAGTCCAACTCATCCCAAACCATCTAAATTGGGTTGAGGTTGGGTGATTGTGGAGGCCAGGTCATCTGATGCAGCACTACATCACTCTCTTTCTTGGTCAAATAGCCCTTACACAGCCTGGAGGTGTGTTGGGTCATTGTCCTGTCTAAAAACAAATGATGGTGCCACTAAGCGCAATCCAGACGGGATGGCATATCGCTGCAGAATGCTGTGATAACCATGCTGGTTATGTGTGCCTTGATTTCTAAATATATCACTGTTACCAGCAGAACACCCCACACCATCGCACCTCCTCCTCCATGCTTCACGGTGGGAAACACACATGCAGAGATCATCCATTCACCTACTTTGCATCTCACAAATACGTGGCGGTTGGAACCAAAAATCAAATATTTGGACTCATCAGACCAAAGGACAGATTTCCACCGGTCTAATGTCCATTGCTCGTGTTTCTTGGCCCAAGCAAGTCTCTTCTTACTATAGGTGTCCTTCAGTATTGGTTTCTTTGCAACAATTCGACAATGAAGGCCTGATTCAAGCAGTCTCCTCTGAACAGTTGATGTTGAGATGTGGCTGTTACTTGAACTCTGTGAAGCATTCATTTGGGCTGCAATTTCCGAGGCAGGTAACTATAATGAACTTGTCCTCTGCAGTAGAGGTAACTTGGTCTTCCTTTCCTGTGGCGGTTTTCATGAGAGCCAGTTTCATCATAGCGCTTGATGGGTTTTACGACTGCACTTGAGGAAAAGTTCTTGAAATGTTCCGTATTGACTGACCTTCATGTCTTAAAATAATGATGGACTGTCATTTCTCGTTGCTTATTTGAGCTGTTCTTGCCATAATATGGACTTGGTCTTTTACCAAATAGGGCCACCGTCTGTATACCACCCCTACCTTGTCACAACACAACTGATTGGCTCAAATGCATTAAGGATAGAAATTATACAAATTAACTTTCAGCAAGGCACACCTGTTAATTGAAATGCATTCACGGTGAATACCTCATGAAGCTGGTTGAGAGATGGTCAAGAGTGTGCAAAGCTGTCATCAAGGCAAAGTGTGGCTACTTTGAAGAATATAAAATATATATTGATTTGTTTAACCTTTTTGGGGGTTATTACATGATTCCATATGCGTTGTTTAATAGTTTTGATGTCTTCACTATTATTCTACAATGTAGAATATAGTAAAAAATAAAGAAAAACACTTTTGACTGGTTGTGTGTATTTGAATGAATTATGAATTCTTCAAAATCCAACTTACTTCCAATGAATAGATAGACACACATGGGTCATCTAAATTTGACTGATTTACTTTTATGTTTTGGGTCTTTTATATTCAGGCCTTAAAATGGACAGCTTGAGGTGTCGGGGTCCTGCGAGTTTATTCCGCGCATGTCACACAACACGTGCATCAGCCACGGTATTTTTTCGTGGTGGTTGTGTTTACATGATTGTCGAGAGAAGTAAAGCCCAAAAAAAGTATTTTATTAGAATAACACGAAAATATATATTGTAAATGGGGGGTCTACAGAAAAAGAAGGTAAGGTTGTCACTGTCTGTCAAATTAATTGTCCAACGATTTTGCTAGCTACGTAAAGCTAAAGTTGGCTACAGTAGTTTATCTGAGCACAGCATTAAATAGCTATGATTTTACTTTAGGCCTAACATGTTTAGGTAGCTGTTAATGGTTAGCTGTAAAACTATAATCTTGCTAATAATATTTTTGTAATAGGTTGCTTGCATGAAACACGTATTTTGCACTCAACTATTGTAGTTTACGTCGGTCTAGTCTTGTTATATGCCGTTGATGCAGATTGTTTTCAACACTTCTATACTAGCTAGTTAACGTTGGCCTAGCTGCTAACATTAACGTTAGTACGGTACATCTTCACCTGGTGAATTAAAAAAGACAATAGTACTAAATAGTGATAAAAGATGCGCAGAACATTGTCAGCATCATGCTTTTTGCGAATTAGTATGGTTACACGTGTTGTAGTAACAATCTAAGAATGACATCCTCCCTAAAAGCCACGTTTCTCCAATACCCCACATCTTTTACTGTCTTCATGTCTCGTGAGTAACTTGTAAACCCATTTGTATTCAGTATGAGAGGGGCTCTGCCACCAACTACATCACACGGAACAAAGCCCGCAAGAAGCTGCAGCTAAGCCTGGCAGATTTCAGGTACTGGGTAACGTTACTACTGACCCACCACAACTTGGGTGGTATTCATTAGTACACACTGTCGCAAAAGTTTTACAATGGATAATACGTGTTTTGTGAGTTGTAGGCCCTCCTTATTCCAGTCTGTTTTCTTCCCTATAGTGTCTAGTGTAAACAGCCTTGTACTCTGGTTGTGAATGTAATTGCATGGTTGCCTCTGGTATTAGTTTCTGCTATGCCAAATTGAGTCTGCATCTTTGTCCTGTGTTCCACAGACGCCTGTGTATTCTGAAAGGCATCTACCCTCATGAGCCTAAGCACAAGAAGAAGGTGAACAAGGGTTCCACGGCCCCCCGCACATTCTACCTGTTTAAAGACATCCGGTTCCTCCTGCACGAGCCCATCGTTCGAAAGTTCAGAGAGTACAAGGTAATGTTTTATACAAGTGTTTTGACTACTATACAGACATCTTTGTTTATTGACATTTTTGTACCAGACTGAATTTTCAGTCCACTATTTTCAAATCAAGGGGCAAATCTAGTAAGGCTGCCTTGTCCTGTTCTGTCTCTGGTAGGTGTTTGTGCGTAAACTGAGGAAGGCATATGGAAAGGCGGAATGGACAGGGGTGGAGAGACTGAGAGAAAACAAGCCTGGCTACAAACTGGACCACATCATCAAGGAGAGGTGACGTCTCAATCCACTGCAGTGCCAACTGCAAACAGGAGATGGCAATGTTGAGCATACAATTACACACACTGAATGTTAAAAATATTAGGAACATTTGGCTCTTTCCATGACTGAATCCAGGTATAGGCTCTGATCCCATATTGATATGTATCACCATATCACCTGTAAAATCCACTTCAATCGGTGTAGATGAAGAGACCGGTTAAAACTGCCATTCAGAGGGTGATTTTTATTTATTTTACCTTTATTTAACTAGGCAAGTCAGTTAAGAACAAATTCTTATTTTCAATGACGGCCTAGGAACAGTGGGTTAACTGCCTGTTCAGGGGCAGAACGACAGGTTTTGTACCTTGTCAGTTCGGGGGTTTGAACTTGCAACCTTCCGGTTACTAGTCCAACGCTCTAACAACTAGGCTACCCTGCTGCCCCAATGGGCAATACAAAATATTTAAGTGCCTTTTGAACGGGGCATGGTAAAAGGTGCCAGGTGCACCGGTTTGTGTCAATAACTGCAACGCTTCTGGATTTTTCACGCTCAACAGTTTCCCGTGTATATCAAGAATGGTCCACCACCCAAAGGACATCCAGTCAACTTGACACAACTGTTGGTAGCATTGTAATCAATCTGCATTCCATTATCCCAGTGGAATGCTTCTGACATCTTGTAGAGTTTGTGTCCCGATGAATCGAGGCTGTTCTGAGGGAAAATGGGGGAGCAGCTCAATATTAGGAAGGTGCTCAGGGAATAGAAAATAGGCAGTGACTGCCAATACTCACTTTTTGCTCCCGCCTATCTGGAAGCCTTTTCCTCATAGCTAAGGATCTGGATCATGTTCTGTGCATGTTATTTTACGCACACTATGTAGGGCTGGGCGGTATACCGTATTTTACGATATACCGGTATTGATGCATGGACCGTTTTGGGTTTTTACATTGCCATCTACATCTCTAGTTGCATGTTATAGTTTACTCCGCTACTTGAGGTCTCTCTCCATGCTACTTACCACACAGAACTTGCCTTGCCCACTGTCACTCAAGGAGTGCCCTTTTTGTTGGTCGAGTACGAGGCACTTGCGTTCAGTTTGCCTGGCCAATGCAGCGATGTTGATGACTACAATGCTTTTTAATACAAATCCATAAGCATCCTATAATTGCACGATTAAATTCTTTATCTGCAAAAAACGCTAGTTTGTTATTTATTAGCACATTTTGTCTAAGTTGTGTTAGCTGCTAATCGCTAGTAAGCTGGCTAAATGTACTGAGTCAGACTAAACAGAGCTAGCTATAGAGCCTGATAATACCAGTGACGGTGTAGGCCTAAATCAGCATGTTGATTGTGCAACAGTATCTTCTAAATGAAAGAGGAGTACGCACAGCATAAACATGTTAGCTACATGAAGTAGTGAAGATACCGTTTTTAATTTTGCCAAAGATTATAGGGTCCCCTTGGAAGCACTAACCAACACTTTGGTTCCTACCCTGTCACAATAACTCCGGCATTTTCATTTGTTGTCTTGTCAATTAACACTGTATTCAAAGTGCCCACTTATCTTCTAACTGTAGAATTATAATAATCATATTTTTTCCCCATGCTTCCAACAGTTCACCCAAGTGTTTTGATCTAAATCGCAATTGAAACATTTGGTTAAAAATATGGCCTAGGTTTTTTTTTTTTTGCCCCATATCTTTGCAGCCCTACATGGCAGTGTGGAAATGATCTTAAATGAGTGCAGAAATGTATGAAAATGCAGGGAATTATTTTTGGTTGAATTGAACAGTATAAAACGATCAGAATGTAGAAAGACCCATTGAAATCACATAGAATGTATGTGTTGCCACCCTAGGGTCACACACTACTCGTAGAAAATGGTTAACTTTTATTATTCAAAATCATAAATACAGTCATACCGTCAATTTTCTTTTTAAATACCGTGATAGGATATTTTGTCCATGTCGCCCATCCATGTCGCCCAGCCCTTACCCTATGTAGCTGCTGCTCATGATGAACTGTTGTTTCTCTTTAAGGGCGCTGTACTGCAGCGCCAGCTGTGCCACCAGGCTCTGTCGTAACCAGCCGCGACCGGGAGATCCGTGGAGTGACGCACAATTGGCCTAGCGTCGTCCGGGTTAGGGAGGGTTTGGCCCTTAGGGAAATCCTTGTCTCATCACTCACCAGCGACTTCTGTGGCGGGCCGGGTGCAGTGCGCGCTAACCAAGGTTGCCAGGTGCACAGTGTTTCCTCCGACACATTGGTGCGGCTGGCTTCCGGGTTGGATGGCGCTGTGTTAAGAAGCAGTGCGGCTTGGTTGGGTTGTGTATTGGAGGACGCATGACTTTCAACCTTCGTCTCTCCTGAGCCCGTACGGGAGTTGTAGCGATGAGACAAGATAGTAGCTACTAAACAATTGTATACCACGAAATTGGGGAGAAAAAGGGGTAAAATTCAACAACAAAAAAATGATGGGGAAGCAGCACTGGGAGCACTGAGCAGAAGCTATGAATGCAGCAGAGTGGGCAGCAGCTACGTAACAATAAAAATCCTGCACATGCACAGAGATCTCCATATCAATAGCCATGGCAAGTCATAAGATCTCTATGGTGTTGAGCCCTGTTTACGGCTCATGTCAACACATAACATTTGTAAAGGGTGTCCTATAATTCTGCTGAGGGTTATGTTCGGGTCTATTTGTGTGCCAGGTACCCCACTTTCATCGATGCCCTCCGTGACATCGACGACGCCCTCTCTATGTGCTTCCTGTTCTCCACATTTGCCCGCACGGGGAAGTGCCACGTCCAGACCATCACGCTGTGCCGACGCCTCACTGTGGAGTGGATGAACTACGTAGTCGCATCTCGCTCTCTCAGGAAGGTAGGAAGGACGAGACTGCAGATGTGTCCTCGCTAACATAAATAGTTGGTCCTCAATAAAAATGAGTGTGGGCATGATACTGACTGTTACATGTACAATAGTCTCTGAAATGGATTTAAGTCATGACAATTGTGTATACAGTGCATTCAAAGTTTTCAGACCCCTTGACTTTGGCAAAACATTTCAGTTACAGCCTTATTCTAAAATTGCTTAAATATTTTTTTCCCCCTCATCAATCTACACACAGTACCCCATAATGACACAGCAAAAATATTTTTTATCAAAAAATTAAAAACGGAAATATCACATTCAGACCCTTTACTCAGTACTTTGTTGAAAAACCTTCGGCAGCGATTACAGCCTCGAGTCTTCTTGGGTATGAAACTACAAGCTTGGCACACCAATATTTGGGGAGTTTCTCCCACTCTTCTCTGCAGATCCTCTCAATCGCTGTCAGGTTGGATAGGACCGCTATTTTCAGTTGTCTCCAGAGATATTCGATTTGGTTCAAGTCCAGGCTTTGGCTAGGCCACTCAAGGACATTCAGAGACTTGTCCCGAAACCACTCCTTCATTGTTTTGTCTGTGTGCTTAGGGTCGTTGTCTTATTTGAAGGTGAACCTTCGCCCCCAGTCTGAGGTCCTGTGCGCTCTGGAGCAGGTTTTCATCAAGGATCTCACTGTACTTTGCTCCGTTCATCTTTCCCTCAATCATGACTAGTCTCACAGTCCCTGCCGCTGAAAAACATCCCCATAGCATGATGCTGCCACCACCATGCTTCACCGTAGGGTTGGTGCCAGGTTTCTTCCAGATGTGACGCTTGGCATTCAGACCAGAGAGTTCAATCTTGGTTTCATCAGACCATATAATCTTGTTTCTCATGGTCTGAGAGTCTTTAGGCGCCTTTTGGCAAACTCCAAGCAGGCTGTCATTTTCCTTTTACTGAGGAATGGCTTCAGTCTGGCCACTTTACCATAAAGGTGTGATTTGGTGGAGTGCTGCAGAGATGATAGTCCTTCTGGAAGGTTTTCCTATCTCTACAGAGGAACTCTGGAGCTCTGTCAGAGTGACCATTGGGTTCTTGGTCACCTCCCTGACCAAGGCCCTTCTCCCCCGATTGCTCAGTTTTGCCGGGCGGCCAGCTCTAGGAATAGGCTTGGTGGTTCCAAACCTCTTTTGTTTAAGAATGATGGAGGCCACTGTGTTCTTGGACTTTCAGTGCTGTAGAATTCTTTGGTGTGTCCTTCCCCAGATTGGTGCCTTGACACAGTCCTGTCTCAGATCTCTACAGGTAATTCCTTCAACCTCATGGTTTGTTTTTTTCTCTGACATGCACTGTCAACTGTGGGACCTTATATAGACAGACAGGTGTGTGCCTTTCCAAATCATGTCCAATCAATTGAATTTACCACAGGTGGACTCAAATCAAGTTGTAGAAACATCTCAAGGATGATCAGTGGAAAAAGGATGCACCGGAGCTCAATTTCGAGTCTCATAGCAAAGGGTCTGAATACTTGTATAAATGAGGTATTTCTGTTTTTTATTTTTAATACATTTGCCAAAAAAAATCAAAAACCTGCTTCTGCTTTGTCATTATGGGGTATTGTGTGTAGATTACAGCCCCATTCAAAAATGGTTTTCCTCAATGTAACAAAATGTTGAAAAATTCAAGGGGTCTGAATACTTTCCGTATGTACTGAACATTAATATAAATGCAACATGCAACAATTTCAAAGATTTTACGGAGTTACAGTTCATATAAGGAAATCAGTCAATTTAAAGAAATGTATTAGGCCTAATCTGTGGATTTAACATGACTGGGCAGGGGTACAGTCATGTGTGGGCCCGGGAGGGCTTAGGCCCACCCACTGGCTGGGCCTGGCTCCCCAATCAGAATTTGTTTTTACACACAAGGGCTTCATTACATACACACACACACTCCTCAGGACCTCTCCAACGCCTCCTCAAATGATCCTGCAGGTGAGGAAGCCAGATGTGGAGGTCCTGGGCTCGCGTGCTGACACGTGGTCTGCGGTTGTGAGGCTGGTTGCCAAATTCTCTAAAATAATAGTGGCGTCAGCTTATGGTAGAGAAATTAACATTAGGTCATTAGCGCTGGTGGACATTCCTGCAGTCAGCATGCCAATTGCACGCTCCCTCAACTTGAGACATCTATGCCATTGGGTTGGTTGACACAACTGCACATTTTAAAGTGGCTTTTTATTGTCCCGGGCACAAGGTGCACCTGTGTAATAATCATGTTTAGTCAGCTTCTTGATATGCCACACCTGTCAGGTGGCTGGATTATCTTGGCAGAGGAGAAATGCCCACTAATGGTGACGTAAACAAATTTGTGCCCAAAATATTTCGTTTTTTTAGCTCATGACACATGGGACCAACACTTGCCTTATGTTTTTGTTCAGTGCACTTAGCAGTGTTAGAAGCCTATTAAGTGTTGTGAAAGCAGTTTTGGAGTGGGTAGTTCACATTGAATTCGTCTGAATGAGATGCATGCTCTATAGCAAAGAGAATAACTGATATTCCGCAGTACACTTGACATGGTTTTGCTCTCCCTGGCAGGTTTTCCTCTCCATCAAGGGGATTTACTATCAGGCAGAGGTCCTTGGACAGCTCATCACCTGGCTCGTGCCCTACCAGTTTGCCCATGATGTAAGTGCTGAGTCACATCACAGCAGTTCAAAGAGACATTTTGTGTTTTATTTTATTTATATACTTTGAATTTTTATAGATTTTGCCACTATGTACAGAAATTCACCATGGTAAAATGTATACAAAAAAATACATGCAAAAGACCGGGGTTCAGGGATTGGTTGTGTACAATATTCACATCACCAACGTACATACAGGTATGTCATAACCACATTTAGTAGTTCATGTCCCATTACTGAGCCTCAAACCATATCAATGTCTCCCATCTGGCCTCAAACTTGTTTTCCCTTATTTCTTAACAAATAATATATCATTTCCATATCGACTTATTGTATAATGGCTAACCAATCATCTAGTTTGGGAGGATCTGATTTATACCATTCTTTGTTATAGCTTTCTTACTAGCTGCAAGAAGGTTCCTAATCATATACTATTCACATGCCCTTATTTCATCCTGTACATTTCCTAGGTAGACAACCAGAGCAAGCCCTAGGCACACCATCCTAGCCCAGGATGTCTTTAATAGTAGAACACACGTTATCCCAAAACACACATTTTTTGCATTTCCAGAAGATATGATAGTGGTTAGCTCCCATGTGTCCACACATTCTCCAACACATTTGTTGCGTACAAAGTTCACTCATAATTTTAGCTGTAATAAAGAATCAATTCAGGTTCTTCCAACGTAATTCTGCCCATATTTTTGAGTTTGTCGTTGCCTGTTGTGTTGTACACGCTCTTCCACTCTTCATCTTCTGAGATTTAAAGTTTACTTTCTATCAAGCCTTGGTACAATACCCTACTTGCCTTATATGCTTTACTAATTGCTCTCAAAACTCAATTTTAGTCCATGGTTGAGTTTATATGCTTTAGCTCCTTTGAGATAGTAATCCACTTAACTGTTTAGTATCTAAAAAAATCCTGGTTCTGTATGTTGCCTTTAGATCCTGAAAACACAATCTTCCCGTTCTCAACAGTGGTACACAATGCTGTTAAACCCTGATTAAGCCAATGTTTAAAACCCTGATCATATGTGCCACATTTAAATTTGACATATGCACATCTCATCATCATAATTATTCTCTCCAATTTTGTGTTTCCAGACCATATCAAACCGAATATCTAACGTGAATGTTGTTATTGGGTCCAGTATGTCCTCCATGGTCTTAAATAGTTCCCTATCTCCCACCAACGTTTGGGTTGGCTTTCCCGTTATGCTCCTCTTTATATCCTTCCATATTGCACAGTAACTTTGATCACACCATTAAACTATGGATCTGAGTTGTGCTGCATAGACATATTCTCAGGTTGGGTAGTGCCCTCCGTCCTTTATCCTTGGGAAGTTGCAATGTGCAGTATCGAATCCTAGGTTTTTTTGCCATCCCAGATAAATCTCGATATCAGTTTGTCCCATACTCTATATTGACTTTGAGGTATTATAATTGGAAGAGATTGAACTTATTTCAATGTTCACACTTCTATTCTGGAGTTGAAATCCATTTGTACTATGGTCCATCTCAAAACACCTCTCTTGATCTACATTTTATATGGTTGTAGTTCGCTTTATATATCTTCGGGGGAATTCCACTTCAAACCAAATTTGGTGTTAATTTCTGGAGGAGAAGTTCAATGTCAGGATCTGTGTTTTTAAGCACATTCAATTTATATCCAGATTAATGACCATATTCCTGTAATAGATTCATCAGCTTAGGGAAACTTGGCTCTGGGTTATTCAAATACACTATGACATTATCTGCAAATAGTCCAATGATGTTCTTCTTCTCCCACAGTGAAAACCCCTAGGTTCTCTCTCTAATTGCCTGCGCTAGAGGCTCTATATACAGGGTGAAAAGTGTGGGCGACAAGCAACAACCCTGTCGTGTGCCCCTTTGAGGTTAATCTTGTTTGTCAAATTCCCATTCACCTTTTATTCCAGCTTTCGGATTCTGATAAATGACTTTGATTCATAGGAATGTCCTATTCACACAATCAAACGCCTTCTCTGCATCTAGGCTAACCAACACTTCACTTTTCTCCAATTTTTGAATAGCATTGATAAAATGTAAAGTCCTTCTAATATTGTCTTGTGTTTGACAACCCTTAATTAATCCAGTTTGGTCTTAATCAATCATATCTGGCATGAACTTCTCAAATCTCTTGGATATAATTGAGGTATAGAGTTTATAATATACATTTAAAATTGACACGGCAGTAGCTATTACATAATTTCTTTGCCTTTGGTTATTGAAATAATAGCGTCCTTCCACGATGGTGGAGTAAGGCCCTCATTCAAGGTCCAATTGAGAGGTGATCTAAGCAATGAGGTCAATTCCGCAAAGGTTTTGTACCACTCTGATAGGAATATGTCGCTCCCAGAAGATGTTGTTTTTAACTCTAGTAACTACACTCACTATCCCTTCCTCTATAATGGGTGCCGTGAGCGCATCATTCAATTTTTTTCCCAATAAATGGCAAATTTAGAGAATTGAGAAACTACTTCATTATATCCTCATCTGCTGTGGGTGTTTGAGTATACATGTTTTTGTAATAGCCCTCAAATATATATGCGCTATCAAATTGTATTTGGCACATGCACCGAATACAACGGGTGTAGACCTTTCTGTGAATTGCTTACTTACAAACCCTTAACCAACAATGCATTTCAAGAAATGTTTTAGAAAATATCTTTTTTCAATCATAATTTAACACGAGAAAATGACAACAATAACGAGTCTATATACCGAGTCAATGTGCGGGGGTACAGGTTAGTCGAGGTTATGTGTTGGTAGGGGTAAAGTGACTATGCATAGATAATAAGCAGCGAGTAGCAGCAGTGTAAAAACAAAATCAAATCAAATTGTCACATGCGCCGAATACAACACCTTACAGTGAAATGCTTGCTTACATATATAACATAATGATGGAGCAACAATAAAATAACAGTAGCGAGGCTATTTACAGGGGGTTCCGGTACAATGTGCGGGGGCACCGGTTAGTCGAGGTAATTGAGGTATTATGTACGTGTAGGTAGAGGTAAAGTGACTATACATGGATAATAAACAGTGTCGCAGCAGCGTAAAAATGGGGGGTGGCGTGGGGACAATGCAAATAGTTCCGGGTAGCCATTTGATTAACTGTTCAATGGCTCAGGGGTAGAAGCTGTTAAGAAGCCTTTTGGACCTAGACTTGTTACGCCGGTACCGCTTGCCGTGCGGTAGCAGAGAGAACGGTGTATGATTTGGGTGACTGGAGTCTATAAACTAATAATAATTGTGGCCTTCCTCTGACACTGCCTGGTCTTGACAAAGCAGTATATCCTTTGCGTCGGACTCGTGGTTATGGTCATGGGTCAGTGTTTAATTTGTCTACTTTGTGGATCTCTTATCTTACCAAATACAAAATATATCTGTGTATTCGTCTATCTAGCAGTCTTGTAGCTTTACGGCCTCCCCTCATGAATTCTGTTTAAATTATTGTTACTAAGAATATAATCTATTTTTCTCCTTGTTTCTTTAATTTGTTGTGGATCAAGTGATCTTTTCTTTTTGTTCCATACCTTTCAACTCCTTAATCAAATTCTGATATATAGCCAATCTAGCTTTCTTCTGGAATGTTGTGAGTGTGATTTTAGTTTCGCACAAATGACAACCTTCACTGCATCCCATAGAATATTAGGATTCAACTTATTGTTTTCCTCTACATCTCCTTGTTTTTATTTGGTTTACCATTTCATGTGAGAATTTTGAACAAGGCCATCTTAGATGTTTAGATGTATGCCCATAGAAATTATATTATGGTCTGATACATCAGATATCCCAAACACACATTCCTTCACACTGTGCCTATAGAAAATAATCAATCTGAGAATGGAGTGAGAGACATTGCTTGATGGCAAATTTAAGTTGATGCTGTTAATTGTGGGTAAATTAGAGGAACTTGATAAGCGTACCTGGCTCTCCTCTACATTGACTCTACAATGCAACCTTTCAGGCTTAATTATCTATCCTTTCTCCCCCAGCACCCGACAGATGTGGACTACAGGGTAATGGCCACCTTCACAGAGATGTACACGACCCTCTTTGGCTTCATTAACTTCCGCCTCTACCAGACCCTCAACCTGGTCTACCCGCCCAAGGTAACCCAGTACCTGGACTTAACTTGCATCGTGTTCATTACACAACAAGCGGAAGAAAACGGAAGGAAATGGGGAGGGGCTACCGGAAGTCGAATAAGAAATGCTTGTTTTTGTTTTCCGTTGCAAAACATTTTGCTACAGTGTGCCCTAATGAATACGATCCTGTAGAACCATTCCAGCCATCTCGCGTCACAAGCGGCGCCTTTTTCGTAACCATGTTCTTTTTGTAGATGAACATTATATTGTCTTGTAGTATACAGAGGACATTGGCCTGCTATTTGTTGTCTGTCTGCGCTGTGGCTAACGCTACCCATCTCTCCAGCTGGACAGCAAAGCTGAGTCGGAGTTGAAGGCAGAGCACGAGGAGGACTACGCTATGGACTCAGAGAGCTACTTGGAGGTGGGCCTTTTCATCACTGTTATGGATTGATACAAATCAATGAGTAAACTAAATATTAACTTAAGGATTCCTGTATATGTCAGACAGGACGACATCTCTCTTTATTGATCTGGGCTACCAGCCCGTCCTTGATGGTACTCTATCAGTAGAAATGTGTTTTTAAGCTGTGTGTAAACTGAACCTGTGAGTTTCATGTGCTCAACAGAAACTGTCAGCCCTGAGTGCCAGCCTGGCACGGGTGGTCGCCACCGCAGAGGAGGAGGAGAACCAGCTGGACCTTTTCCCTACCGAGGGGGTAAGGAGACACTGAGTAAATTAGCTACCAGGTGGTCAGGAGTGTGTTATGACCAATGTCTCCCATGTTCACCTTTCATTCCTTCCATTTAGAAAGCCCTTTCTTTCCCAGGTCTTTGGTTGGAGGAACTATTTGTAGTGCACCCTCGTCATAAATTGATATTTCTGATACAAAAGTCTTCCTCGGTATTTGACGTTGATGTTCTTTCTAAATCACTGTTAGGCAATTTGAAGATGGGATGGGATAAAAATAACTGGTAGAACTAATTGCTCACAGAAAGGCCACACTCTGAAAATCAGTGGGTCTACAGAGAGAGGCTCACGTTATTCCCTGGTGGATTCACCTCATTAGCAGTGTTAGACTGGGTAGCACTCCTCGATGGCTACAAGCTGTTTTATAAACAACATGATGCAACCAAACCACCCCACTAACTGCCTGTGTACCCTTCTAAAAGCTTTTCCTGTCTCCTTTCACCCACCCCTTCTGTCTTTCTTCAGGAGGACCAGGAGAATATGCAGGCCAGAGAGAAGGAGCAGAAAGAGCAGGAGGCCCAGAAAAAGCTTTTTGAAGGGCTCAAGTTCTTCTTGAACAGGGAAGTTCCCAGAGAGTCACTGGCTTTTATCCTGAGGTGAGAACCGCCACAGACATTATGGCACCCTGGGAAGTAAAAGCAAGCCAAAGCTTTTGGGGATGGTTTCCATGCCACACCGCACCTCAAAGGGGAGCTTTGATCCACCATGAAGTGAACCATTGTTTTTTTAAAGTAAAAAAAAATCTCCATCCCTCTCTGTCTGACAGGTGTTTTGGTGCCGAGGTGTCCTGGGACAAGTCCCTCTGCATCGGTGGCACCTATGAAGTGACCGACGAGACAATCACTCATCAGATTGTAGACAGACCTGACATGGACAAGCAGTACATTAACAGGTGAAGGGAACCCGACAGTTCATATCACTTTATCTGCACTCATTGCAGTCGTTGCCAATGTCTTGCCATTCATTCACAATCTTTGCATGAATGATCTTTGAAAAAAAATAATACAACCCCTGACCCTCGTTCAAATCACAATTTTATTTCAGCCAGGGCTATTTTACAGACCCAAGTGTTTTGTTGGCCGGCTGCTAACTGTTGGTCTGGTTGGGGGGTTTCCTTCTCCTTCAGTCCCCCCTCCGAGATGGGCTCAGCTCATCCCCACAATGTCCCCTTTCAAAGGGCCTCTTCCTGCTCTGACCGCTCAAAGGCTTCTGTTATCCAGGGCTTCCAGGGGGTGGAGTCTGTGGGCAGAGCCACGTGTGACAGTTCATGTCCCCTTTATCGCTCTTCGTAGAGCTTAGCTTTAAACAGGGTACATAATGCAGACACTATGGGCCTACTAACCCTGTCCAGACCTTTATGTCTTCAGCTGTTGCCAATTCAACTTGCCAATGTGTGAATGGTCTCAAATGTTTTTGGAATGTTTAAATGTTACATTCAAAGGTGGGTTGGGTTGACTGACTGTAGTCCCAAAGGTGCAAACTCCGCCCATCTGGCACTCCAGACCGTCTGGATCAAACACTTAAAGTATTTGAAAGAAGACGGCTATTATTTGAACCCAGTTTGATCCATATCTGTGTAGAAACCTTGGTCGTAAAGGAGGCAGGCAGGTGTGTAACTAACCTTGTGCCTGGTGGTCGTGTCCTGCTCCAGGTACTACATCCAGCCCCAGTGGGTGTTTGACTCCGTCAACGCCCAGATGCGCCTGCCCGTTGAGGACTACTTCCTGGGGACGACGCTACCGCCCCACCTCTCGCCCTTCGTGGAGGAGAAGGACGGCGACTACGTGCCCCCGGAGAAGTTAAAGCTCATGGCCCTGCAGCGGGGGGAGAAGCCCGGTAAGAGCCGATCAGAGCTGGACTCTGGTCAAAAGTAGTGCACTGTAGAAGGGAATAGGGTGCCATTTTCCTATGCAACCTACAGTTAACCGCTAAAATAAAATACATTTTAACATAGTGTCTTAATAGGGCTTTGGGCTCATTGCTTCAATGCACCTTGGCATAGATTCTCAAAGTATCTGGAACTCTATGGGAGGGGTGCGACGCCGTTCTTCCACGAGAGATTACATCATTTGGTGTTTTGAAGTGGAAACCTGTCTCCGGTGCCGCTCTAGAATCTCCCATAAGTGTTCAATTGGGTTGAGATCTGATGACTGAGGCGCCAATGGCATATGGTTTACATAATTTTCATGCTCCTCAAACAATTCAGTGACTACTCGTAGAGGCCAGATCGAACCCAGATTTTAAAACGGAATAAATTGTTTGAACAAAACAAAATCATCTAAAATGTATTGAACTTATTAGAAAATGGATTAATTTGCCCAATATTATTATCATAAGACATTAACAAAATGCATCAGTGATTTGTATTTTCCTTTCTGAACATTCTGCCCATCTGTCTGTGCGCATTTGTCTGCCACTATTTGTAGCCGTTAGCGATGAGTCTTAATGTAATGACAACCGTCTTCTGGTAGATGGAAAAACCTTCTCAATTAAATGTTTGCTACAATGTAGCGTATGCCTACATTACATTACATTACATTTACATTTAAGTCATTTAGCAGACGCTCTTATCCAGAGCGACTTACAAATTGGTGCATTCACCTGGCAGAATATGATTATTTGCATCAATTCAGTGGCCATTTGTTTAGCAAACTCTGCAATCACATGAGCGCCACAGAAACACCACTAACCAACGGTCTCTGGCTGGTGCGCATTTTAATCTAAATTTCTTAGTTTTTTACCCTCGAGGTCTCCTGATGTGGTTTAAGCATTGTTGTGGACTTGGAACATCCAATTTTGTGGATGGGGCCATTGTCATCCTATAACATCCAACCATAGCCATGGTGGCCAAAATAATGGCCTGCTGAACATTTTTATACATTACCCTGAGCATGAAAGGATTGTAATTCCTTAATTAACTCAGGAACCACACCTGTGTGGAAGCGCATGCTTTCAATATACTTTGTCCCTCTGCTCTCTGCTTCACATGTTTCTGCACCTGCATGATGTATGTTGTGTTGAACTAAAATGTTCAACCATTTTTTTTCTTTAAATATCAGTACAAGAGGATGAAGAGGAGGAGGAGGAGGATGATGAAGAGGATGATGATGAAGAGGAGGAAGATGATGTGGATGATGAAGAGTTGACCGAGGAGAAGAATCTGAAGAAGATGGAGGGTACGCGAGCCCAGGGCAAGGTGAGAGAATCCTAGCATAATCTACACCAGGGTTCCACAACTGGTGGCCCACGGGCCGAATTTGGCCTCGGGTGATTTGATCTGCCCCCTCCCAAGTTTTCAACAAAATATATACATTTAAAGTCCGCTACAAGTGGTTTTAATTTTGAAGAAAACAATAATAAATAGTATTCTCTCGCATTATAGAGGGAGGTATTTGATTGTATAGAAATTTTAAGCAAGGTTTTGAAATTGTTTTAGTCAAATATTATATCAGTTTGGGTTTCTTCCGGTCAATTTGCAGTCTACAAGTTATTTAGAATTATGTTCCTGACCTTCCGCTCAAGAATCGTCCCGTGGCTGACTCTAGATGACCCTTGCTCTCCAGTTTTACCATCTGAATGGCCTGTTTCATCTAACATAAAACATTATCGTAGGGCGTAGTGCACTATAGAGTGCCATTTTGGACACACTCTTAGACGTCTCTTTTCTCTCCTGTCCCCGCAGACTTTGGCGGTGAAGGTGACCCCCGGCAAAGTGAAACCCTGGGAAACTGGTTCCGTGGGGAACAAGGTGCGCCTTGAGCAGGAGGAGAAGGCAGAGGAGAAGCGTCTGGCCATCATGATGATGAAGAAGAAGGAGAAGTACCTGTACGACAAGATCATGTTTGGCAAGAAAAGGACTACCCGAGAGGTGAGTTCCCTCCGCTGCGCACCGGCCAAACCGACAAGACACATCACATGCCATCACTGCGTCCCTTTGCCTGTCGATGGAGATAGATATTTACATAGATTTAGGGCTGTGAAAAAGTATTTCCCCCTTTCTGAATATTCTCTGTTTTAGTGTATTTTTTTTTACCTTGAGTTGTCAGATCTTCAACCAAAACCTAATATTAGATAAACCTGAGGGAATAACACAAACATTTAAGTTTTTTGTTTTGTTGTTTTAAAGTTATGCAACACCTAATGCCCCTGTGTGAAAAAGTAATTGCCCCCTTACACTCAATAACTGGTTGTGCCACCTTTAGCTGCAATGACTCCAACCAAACGCTTCCTCTAGTTGTTGATCAGTCTCTCACGTCCCTGTGGAGGAATTTTGTCCCACTTTTCCATGCAGAGCTTCTTTAACTCAGTGACATTTGGGGGTTTTCGAGCATAAACTGCACTTTCAGGTCCTGCCACATCTCAATCAAGACAATGATCCAAAACACACAAGCAAGTCTACATCAGAATGGCTGTAAAGCTACACATTTGAAGTTTGAATGGCCAAGTCAAAGTCCAGACCTAAACCTGATTTTGAGATGTTGTGGCAGGACCTGAAATGAGTAGTTTATGCAACTCCGGAACCACATGTGTAAGGGGGCAATTACCTGTTCACATGGGCATTGGTTCCTTTTTAAATTTGTTTACTAAATAAATCAAATAAGTATCACATTTTGTTATTTGTTCATGTTCACTCATGTTTCCTATCTAATATTAGGTTTTAGTTGAAGGTCTAACAATTTGTGTCAAAAATGGAAAGTCCGAAAGGGGACAAATACTCTTAACGGCACGATAGATAGACGCAGCACATTACTGTGTTAAACCCATCAGTACATTCACCTCGGGAACAGCTAGTCTCACAGCCATATTAATATACATGGAGGTAGAGGATCAGGGCTGACATTTTGGGATAACTGGCAGTGTACTTTCCACTAGGCTGCTATCTTTGTACCTAGTACCTACCTATTGAGCTGTAGGGATAATGATTAACAGGGTTTGAATAGCCAGGCCCTGGAAACCTTGCTCGCTAAAACAATAGCCCTGTTAGAGAGCATGTATGTGACCTTGGTTGCACACCCATGAATTCTCGATTTTACTCCACTGTTCATTAACTCATTAACTCTACTTTCCCCTCGCAGGTTAACAAACTGACGGCCAAGAGAAAGGCCCATGAAGACGCCAGCAAGGCTCAGAAGAAGCAGAAAAAAGCCAAGAAGCAGTAGTCGCTTAACTGTGGATATTCACAGTTATACTGTGGATATACTTGTTTTTTTTCTGTTGTTGTATGGTCGTCAATCATACACGGTTGAAGTCCCATGAAACTCCATAGGTTTATTCAGAATAAGTTGGTCCCATTGAACATGATGAGTGTTAAAACCATGTGGTCACGCATATTGGCAGGTGGAAAAGCTGGAGGAGTCACATTGTGGTGAAATATTATCCACCCTGCCTCAACCATCGCAAGGTGACTGTTTGCTTTGTTCTTATTTGTGTGAACTCAGATATTCTGGTCAGTACTCTGTACCTGAACCCCCCCAATGATTCACCCTATTTTAATCTATGACGTGTCATTAAATGTGGTTCTGAATACTTTAGTAGAATAACTTGTTGGTGTCATCAGACAAATTTAAATTTGTATGAAACCTCCCCGTGAGAACAATTTGTATGCTTAAAAAAGGTGACTCTTTGCTTGATATGTACTTCAAATAAATTGTTTATGGACTTTTGTTTTTGGTTCAAATTGGCCCACTTCTTTTAACTTGAGGGCGGTGGGTAAGGTGTGGCAGCAATGCACACGGTAGTGCTTAGTTACCCATGTCAACCTAGCACTGCCTGTCATTTATGTCCAATCTTTCTTTGCTTTACGCGTTAGGGCCTGTTCTCAAGACTTTCCTTCATGAAAGTTTCAGTGGTGCGGTTCCTTTGGATTAAGATTCTTGCATCACTGTCCATTGTAATGAATTACATACCGTTACTTCTAGTCACTGCCACTGACTGGGAGTCAAATTCTGCTAGGGTTGGCGGGGCTCGAGTAATTTCTTGGTGCCGTGTGATACTGATGGTTTATCTAGAATGATGGTTTGTTGACAACCGTAGCATGTTAGCTAAGCCTCACCCAGCTATGGACAGAAGTGACTACATAGCAGCTTAGGGCCTAACCCTTTTCCATTCTCCTATCTAAAGTTGTCAGCGTTATTTCTGACGCGACAACTAGATGGCGCTGTACTGGTAGCCACAACCACACAAAGCATCAGTCTCGACCAATGACTGTCTATGAATGGACAAACCCATCGATCACGTGGCCCCATTCATTGCTATGTGAAGATGGTGCCTTTTGAAGGCAAGGATGTCAGTTTTAGCAGCTAAGATGGTGTTTCATGGGATAGATTTTCAAGACAACATGTACCGTCCAGGAAGTGACGTTGCAGGCTAGTTTGGTGCTGCCCTCTCTTTGAGTATCTCCAGTTGAAGGCTGACCGTGGTGCTGCCAGTAACAACTGAATAATCCTTAACTTCTGTGTTATTTTGAAAGAACTGGTTCAAGGACATACATCTGGTGTAATAGAAGCAATTATTGGTACCCTGATTTTCTTTTTACATGAAGATATTGACCCCCAAAGATTTTTCCCCATTCACTAGAATGGGGATGCTGTTTTTTTTTAAACAATGCCAGCAGTACCGCGGTCCGCCTTGACTTGCATGGCTTCAGTGAGAGCGGAGAGTCGTTCTCCCCTGATCTCAAGTCATCAGTGTCATAACACTGTCTCTGTCTGTAAATCGCAGATGGTAGCCTTCTTGGTTTCAGATGTGCCGTTGGGCCAACTCTGATACCAGAGATGTGGAATCTGATGCCGCCTCATGAGGATCGAGGCGTGGAGGTTGCCATGGTTTCACTGTTCGCTTTTCCACACGCGTGAACCGAGCTATCCATCCACCTTTGCTGCTGGAACTGTGATGTGAAAGCACAGAACACTTTGCCACCCCCTATTTACCAGCATGCCATATCTGCATTCCACACATGCCCGCCTAGTCCGAGTCTCAGCCTGGCACTCGCCAGGACGCACCCCTTTCAACAAAAGACTGAGTGTTGGGGGGGGAAAGGGTTAGAGGCAGGGTGGGATGATCAGCGTGATCCCTATGCTTTCTCCTGGATTGAAAGGCTTTAGTGTGTGGAGAGTGAGGGACAGTGCCCACCTCCCTTTACTGTAATAGTCAGTGCTGTATGACAACATATTGTCACATCCCGCTTCCCAGAGTAAAATGAACTAATCCATCTTTGGCTCGTACGTCTGGATCATTCTCTATTGACACCGTGATACTGCCGTTAAATGGACGGTAGTGGTACCAAATACAGTTGTCCATATTCTCACGAGTCCAAAGAAGTCGGCAAATCTCCATTGAAAGTGCATTTTGGTCCAGGAATATGCTTAATCTGAGTCCGGTAACACGCCTTTATTATGAAACTGAAAATGCAGAATGAATCAAATCAGCTTTTTACGTAAGATTTCCTGCTGTTCCTCACAATTAGATTAACTAGGATCCCCATTAGCCGACGCCAATGGGCGACAGCTAGTTTTACTGGGATACCAAGACATTACAGACCAAAGACTACAATTGACATACATTTAAAACATTAACATGTCGTGTGTTTGCATCTATCAGTTATATGTCAGTACATACACACAAGGTACTGTAGGTCATGTGTGGGAGAGGTGTTGCTTTATTTGTTTTTTGAAACCAGGGTTTGCTTTTCACTTGCGCTGTATGAGGTGGAAGGGAGTTTCATATAAGGCTCTGTATAATACTGTACGTTTCCTTGAATTTGTTCTGGACCTGGGGACTGTGAAAAGACCTCTGGTGTCATGTCTCGTGGGGTAAGTGCTTGTGTCAGTGCTGTGCGTAAGTTGACTATGCAAACAATTTCCAACAAATGAATGTTTCTTACAAAAACAGTCAGTCTTTCCTCAACTCTTAGCCAGGAGAGATTGGCATGCATAGTATTAATATTATCCCTCCGAGTACAAGGAAGAGCAAGACATGCCGCTCTGTTCTGGGCCAGCTGCAACTTAACTTGGTCTTATTAATGTATTACATATACCTTTGATTCTTAAGTAATATAACTTACAAACTTAGTACAGAATCCATATATCATAACCCAAACAAGGTATAGTTTCAAAATACACATAAGCTGTTGGTCCTTCAGTTGAGAACAGCAGAACATTTCTCAAGCCCATCCCTCAAGTTCAGCTGTTTAGTTGAAAAATGAATTGTGGCTATTGTTCTGTAATGTAACTGGGTTCACCACAAAACAAAGTGTACATGAAATGCAATACCCATGTCTTTTCAGTGTATTTATAACCTATTGTTCATGTTGTGCCCAAGAACATCCCTTGGCCGTGTGTATTTATGATAATACATGGGTTCTCATGCTTTATTGCTTAATTCATACTTCATTATGTTATTAATCCTATTTTCATTTTGTTTTCAAATGATCTATATGCACAGCTAGTCTTTAGAACAATACGGTCGTGAAACAGAGCAGGCTTGATAAGTTGGCACAATCGTGGGCTTTGTGCATTGGCTCTCTGCATGTTATTTTTAAACAATTTGCTAGCCCTCCTATCAGCTTGCATCTCAGACTTGACTCCAGTGTCTGCTCTCAATAGCCTTCTGTATAAAGACAGAAAAAAAGCCCTTCCCCTGTCCCTCTACCCCCTCACTCTCTCTCTCCCTCTCTCTTTCTCTATGTGCCTCTCTCTTTCACACACTGTGTCAAGTCCCCTGACAGGGAGCCTGATCACTTTGAGAGTTGAAAGTGGAGGAGGAGGGTGCCAGAGACATCAGGTTTGCATAATATACAGAGAGAGAGAGCACCTGCCAGGTGAATGGGCTTCGGAGCGTTGGGCTGTTATATGTAATGATAAGGAAAGTACTGGACCATGTGGTGGGGTTGTGACATCATGTGCGATCCAACGGGAGCAGGAAAAAGGCACCAGTGGACCGGACAGCTCTACTTATACTCACTGCTATACACTCTGAGGAGAAACAACCGTCCTAGGTTTCAACTTCAGTGGCATTTTTAATCTAACTGCAGTTGCTGGATTTATGCACAAAAGGGTAAGTGTTGTTTTTCACAAAGAGAATCACAGATTTGTATTTTGAAATGTATATTACAAGACTGATTTATGGTTCTAAACAGTGATGTAAAGTACTTCAGTAAAAATACTACTTAAGTAGTTTTGGGGGGTATCTGTACTTTACTATTTACATTGTTGACAATTTTACTTTTACTCAACTACATTCAAAAATCAAATATGTACTTTTTATTCCATTACATTTGTCCTGGCACCCAAAAGTACTCGTTACATTTCAAATGCTCAGGCTGGACAGCAAAATGGTCCAATTCACACCTATCAATATAATGCGTTGTCATCTCGACTGCCTCTGATCAGGCAGACTCACTAAACACAAATACTGCATATGTAAAAAATTGTGCCATCTGGTTTGCTTAATATAAGGAATTGGATCTATAGCAGTATGACAATTGATTACTTTTTTCACAACTGTTCATAAGTACTTTTTAAACCAAATACTTTTAGACTTTTACTCAAGTAGTATTTTACTGGGTGAATCATTTTCTATTCTATTACTTTTACTCAAGTATGACAATTTAGTACTTTTTCCACCACTGGTTCTAAACACCTATTTTTTTGTCTTATTCTTTGACATAGGTATAATAGAATGATCATAATGTGCAACTAAAATATCTTATCTCAAGTTTGAGTTCTGAAATTTGGGTTGAAGAATTTTTTTTCAAATGATAGAGCAGCCAATATGGCCTGTTACAGAACTGATAATACTGTTACACTATACTCACTGGTTCTAGGGGGCCTAGGCTTGCCTAATTGTTCTGTAACCTGACTACCCAGCAAACATGGCCCTATTGGCCCCATTTGGGTATTTGGTGGGCAGGGGCTTAGCATGGGCTTAACATGGGCTAGCCCACAACAACCCCATCAGCCCAACATGGGCTAGCCCTGCATGGGCTTTCCCCATACCAAGCCCACACCAGTACAACACAGGCTAGCGCAGTGGTTCCCAACCTTTTTCAGTTACTGTACCGCCAAGTACATTTTGCTCTGCCGATTAGTATCCTTGAAGACTAGCTGTCGCCATAGAGCCCCACAGTGGAGGTGTCATAATACCCATCAAAACGAGCGGTCAAACAGGAAAATGATTCCAAATGGTTTTCCACCATTCATTTTTCCCATTTTAGAAACACTAAAAGTAAGGGCTTTGTTTCGTGTAGGCTTACCCTGGCGTGACATTTTGATAACCATGTAAATCTCTCTCGGACTTACAGTACCTTGCGAAAGTATTCGGCCCCCTTGAACTTTGCGACCTTTTGCCACATTTCAGGCTTCAAACATAAAGATATAAAACTGTATTTTTTTTGTGAAGAATCAACAACAAGTGGGACACAATCATGAAGTGGAACGACATTTATTGGATATTTCAAACTTTTTTAACAAATCAAAAACTGAAAAATTGGGCGTGCAAAATTATTCAGCCCCTTTACTTTCAGTGCAGCAAACTCTCTCCAGAAGTTCAGTGAGGATCTCTGAATGATCCAATATTGACCTAAATGACTAATGATGATAAATACAATCCACCTGTGTGTAATCAAGTCTCCGTATAAATGCACCTGCACTGTGATAGTCTCAGAGGTCCTTTAAAAGCGCAGAGAGCATCATGAAGAACAAGGAACACACCAGGCAGGTCCGAGATACTGTTGTGAAGAAGTTTAAAGCCGGATTTGGATACAAAAAGATTTCCCAAGCTTTAAACATCCCAAGGAGCACTGTGCAAGCGATAATATTGAAATGGAAGGAGTATCAGACCACTGCAAATCTACCAAGACCTGGCCGTCCCTCTAAACTTTCAGCTCATACAAGGAGAAGACTGATCAGAGATGCAGCCAAGAGGCCCATGATCACTCTGGATGAACTGCAGAGATCTACAGCTGAGGTGGGAGACTCTGTCCATAGGACAACAATCAGTCGTATATTGCACAAATCTGGCCTTTATGGAAGAGTGGCAAGAAGAAAGCCATTTCTTGAAGATATCCATAAAAAGTGTCGTTTAAAGTTTGCCACAAGCCACCTGGGAGACACACCAAACATGTGGAAGAAGGTGCTCTGGTCAGATGAAACCAAAATTGAACTTTCTGGCAACAATGCAAAACGTTATGTTTGGCGTAAAAGCACCACAGGTCATCACCCCGAACACACCATCCCCACTGTCAAACATGGTAGTGGCAGCATCATGGTTTGGGCCTGCTTTTCTTCAGCAGGGACAGGGAAGATGGTTAAAATTGATGGGAAGATGGATGGAGCCAAATACATTTACATTACATTACATTACATTTAAGTCATTTAGCAGACGCTCTTATCCAGAGCGACTTACAGGACCATTCTGGAAGAAAACCTGATGGAATCTGCAAAAGACCTGAGACTGGGACGGAGATTTGTCTTCCAACAAGACAATGATCCAAAACATAAAGCAAAATCTACAATGGAATGGTTCAAAAATAAACATATCCGGGTGTTAGAATGGCCAAGTCAAAGTCCAGACCTGAATCCAATCGAGAATCTGTGGAAAGAACTGAAAACTGCTGTTCACATATGCTCTCCATCCAACCTCACTGAGCTCGAGCTGTTTTGCAAGGAGGAATGGGAAAAAATGTCAGTCTCTCGATGTGCAAAGCTGATAGAGACATACCCCAAGCGACTTACAGCTGTAATCGCAGCAAAAGGTGGTGCTACAAAGTATTAACTTAAGGGGGCTGAATAATTTTGCATGCCCAATTTTGCAGTTTTTGATTTGTTAAAAAAGTTTGAAATATCCAATAAATGTCGTTCCACTTCAGGATTGTGTCCCACTTGTTGTTGATTCTTCACAAAAAAATACAGTTTTATATCTTTATGTTTGAAGCCTGAAATGTGGCAAAAGGCCGTAAAGTTCAAGGGGGCCGAATACTTTCGCAAGGCACTGTATATCAATATATTTGGCTCTATTTACTCTCATATTCAAAAATACTAATTAGCATCAAAGTATCACTGCAAGCTCCTGCACGTCATCTCTAACGGACACCTTGGCTAACAGGTATTGTATCAATTTAAAACCTGCACAAGACATTTCACAGAATTGTCCATTTAAAGAAACGTAGCCAATTTATTAATTACTACATTTAGCTAACATTAGATAGTTAATCCAGAAATTCTTACCTAAACCTTGATGGATTCTGGGTTTTAACTCCTAAACTTGGAATAGGGTTAATTATCTGGTATCCTATTGAAATATTGAGTGCTTAGGTTTAGAGGGTCTACACCAGAAGTTAATGGTTACCTGTAGGAGGAAAGTATATGGTGGGGGCAATTAAGCTTGGAATGTATCGAGTGGAGGGAAAACGATCACGTGGCAGGCATTGATAAAGGGAGAGAGCCATGGATTTGTGATGAAGGGGGTCGAGGTCAGGTCACGTTAAGGGAGAAGGAACAGTTTTTAGCTCGAGTCCCTTAATTTCCTGCCTAGTAACAGAGATGTAGTGTTTGGAGAGAAGGAGGAGATTCCACCTCAAATCATATACCACCACTATTGTGAACATGTTTTTTTTTTCCGGTTCAGCTGTTCGATCCTTTGGGGGACGATAAACTTGCTGTAAGCTTTTGTAGTGTCCGTCGAGTTTTTACTCTGATAACTAGAACCTAACAGCCTTGATTCGGCAATCTCGTCCAGATCATCATGGCATTTGTAGTTCTTTACGATAGACAAATTAAGAGCTAATTAGCATACAATGGTAAATACAGGTGAATACATTGATAAAAGTCACCTTGTCCTAGAGAGATTTACACAGTTATCACAACTCCATGGTTAGCCAACACGAAACACCGTCCTTATTTTAAGTGTTTCTAAAATCCTTTATGGGAAAATGAATGGTTGAAAATACGATTGGAACCATTTCCCTGTTTGACCGCTAGGTTTTATGGGTATTAAGACTCATACTGTGGTACTCTATAGGCATCGGCAAACAGGGATCCTAATAAATCAAATCAAACCCTCTCGTGCATTTTAAGCTGTGGAAAGGCCAAATACCGCCTGATTAGGAACTACTGGCCAAGCTGGAACCAGCCCAACATGGGCCAGGACCCCACCAAATCCAACAAGGGCCAGCCCACACCAAACCAAACAAGGGCAAGGGATAGCCCACACCAAGCCCAGTTACTTCATAATGTAGAGGCGGGGACTCATTAGAATATTTGGGGGGCATGGTTTGCAAATACCACAATTCATGTTGTTAAGTTTTTAAAAATGCTGACAGAATACATTCAAACTAAATGAGGGTTTGGAACATTAAAGCCAATTATCTTGGAATAATCTTTTTTCAGATAGAACCTTATAGTTCTAAGTTCAGAAGATACAGTTGAAGTCGGAAGTTTACATACACCTTAGCCAAATACATTTAAACTCAGTTTTTCACAATTCATGACATTTAATCCTAGTAAAAATTCCCTGTTTTAGGTCAGTTAGGATCACCACTTTATTTTAAGAATTTTGTTTCTTTCAACACATTCCCAGTGGGTCAGACGTTTACAAATACTCAATTAGTATTTGGTAGCATTGCCTTTAAATTGTTTAACTTCGGTCAAACATTTAGGGTAACCTTCCACAAGCCTCCCACAATAAGTTGGGTGAATTTTGGCCCATTCCACCTGATGGAGCTGGCGTAACTGAGTCAGGTTTGTAGGCCTCCTTGTTCACACATGCTTTTTCAGTTCTTCCCACAAATATTCTATAGGATTGAGGTCAGGGCTTTGTGATGGCCACTCCAATACCTTGACTTTGTTGTCCTTAAGCCATTTTGCCACAACTTTGGAAGTATGCTTGGGGTCATTGTCCATTTGGAAGACCCATTTGCAACCAAGCTTTAACTTCCTGACTGAGGTCTTGAGATGTTGCTTCAATATGTCCACATACTTTTCCATTCTTCATGATGCTATCTATTTTGTGAAGTGCACCAGTCCCTCCTGCAGCAAAGCACCCCCACAACATGATGCTGCCACCCCCATGCTTCACGGTTGGGATGGTGTTCTTTGGCTCCCCCTTTTTCCTCCAAACAGTTCTATTTTTGTTTCATCAGACCAGAGGACATTTCTCCTAATAGTACGATCTTTGTCCCCATGTGCAGTTGCAAACCGCAGTCTGGATTTTATATGGCGGTTTTGGAGCAGTGGCTTCTTCCTTGCCGAGTAGGCTTTCAGGTTATGTCGATATAGGACTTGTTTTACTGTAGATACTTTTGTACCCGTTTCCTCCAGCATTTTCATAAGGTCCTTTGCTGTTGTTCTGGGATTGATTTGCACTTTTCACACCAAAGTACGTTCATCTCTAGGAGACAGAACGAGTCTCCTTCCTGAGCGGTATGACAGCTGCATGGTCCCATGGTGTTTATACTTGTGTACTATTGTTTGTAAAGATAAATGTGGTACCTTCAGGCGTTTGGAATTGCGCCCAAGGATGAACCAGAATTGTGGAGGTCTACAATTCTATTTCTGAGGTCTTGGCTGATTTTTTGATTTTCCCATGATGTCAAGCAAAGAGGAACTGAGTTTGAAGGTAGGCCTTGAACTACAGCCACACCTCCAATTGCCTCAAATGTCAATTAGCCTATCAGAAGCTTCTAAAGCCATGACATCATTTTTTGGGAATTTTCCAAGCTGTTTAAAGGCACAGTCAAGTTAGTGTATGTAAACTTCTGTCCCACTGGAATTGTGATACAGTGAATGATAAGTGAAATAATTTGTCTGTAAACCTTTGTTGGAATAATTATTTGTGTCATGCACAAAGCAGATGTCCTAACCAACTTGCCAAAACTATAGTTCGTTAACAAGAAATTTGTGGAGTGGTTGTGACACGAACCGGCTCAAAGCCCGTAACAAAAGGGAGACAACTTGGAGACAAGGAGTAACAAAATATATATTTATTAAATACAGTAACTAAGTACAATATACAATGGTGTGTAAGTGAGTGTTTTGCATGAATGAATGTGCTAATGCAGGGTGTTGAAAGATGCTAAAGCAAACAACCAAAAAAAAACCCACCAAGAAACACAACAAAATCCATGAAGGTGTCTGCGTGGAGAGAGTCTCCTCCATGAATGGGGAAGTGGTGTATTTATCATGGGACACACTGGGCCCAGGTGTTTCCCATGTAGCTGATGACTCTCCCAACTCCGCCCACAGGCACCCTAACAGGGAAAACAAGAGCAAAGAGAGAATACGGCAGACAGAGTGGGAGGGTTGAACGCGTTTTAATGACTCTTACCTAAGTGTATGTAAACCTCTGATTTCAACTGTACTTTTGTGTAACTGTTACTGAGAGTGTCGTTCCAGTTTAAGTGTTCTGTTGTGAAGTCAGCAACATCTTTTAATTTAATAATCTTATTAAATTATGTACAAAACATTATGTACACCTGCTCTTTCCATTACATAGACTGACTAAGTGAATCCAGGTTAAAGCTATGATCTCTTATTGATGTCACTTGTTACATCTACCTCAATCAGTGTAGATCAAGGGGAGGAGACAGGTTAAAGAATGATTTTTAAACCTTGAGACAATTCAGACATGGCCATTCAGAGGGTGAATTGGCAAAAAAAAATAGTTAAATGCCTTTGAACGGGGTAAGGTAGTAGGTTCCGGGCACACCGATTTGTGTCAAGAACTGCAAGGCTGATGGGTTTTTCAGCCCAAAAGTTTCCAGTGTGTATAAAGAATGGACCACCACCCAAAGGACATCCAGCCAACTTAACACAACTGTGGGAGGCATTTTTTATGTATTTATTTCACCTTTATTTAACCAGGTAGGCAAGTTGAGAACAAGTTCTCATTTACAATTGCGACCTGGCCAAGATAAAGCAAAGCAGTTCGACACATACAACGACACAGAGTTACACATGGAGTATAACAAACATACAGTCAATAATACAGTATAAACAAGTATATATATGATGTGAGCAAATGAGGTGAGATAAGGGAGGTAAAGACAAAAAAAAGGCCATGGTGGCAAAGTAAATACAATATAGCAAGTAAAACACTGGAATGGTAGATTTGCAGTGGAAGAATGTGCAAAGTAGAAATAAAAATAATGGGGTGCAAAGGAGCAAAATAAATAAATCAATAAAATAAATACAGTAGGGAAAGAGGTAGTTGTTTGGGCTAAATTATAGGTGGGTTATGTACAGGTGCAGTAATCTGTGAGCTGCTCTGACAGTTGGTGCTTATAGCTAGTGAGGGAGATAAGTGTTTCCAGTTTCAGAGATTTTTGTAGTTCGTTCCAGTCATTGGCAGCAGAGAACTGGAAGGAAAGGCGGCCAAAGAAAGAATTGGTTTTTGGGGGTGACCAGAGAGATATACCTGCTGGAGCACGTGCTACAGTTGGGTGATGCTATGGTGACCAGCGAGCTGAGATAAGCAGGGTCTTGTAGATTACATGGAGCCAGTGGGTTTGGCGACGAATATGAAGCGAGGGCTAGCCAACGAGAGCGTACAGGTCACAATGGTGGGTAGTATATGGGGCTTGGGTGACAAAACGGATTGCACTGTGATAGACTGCATCCAATTTGTTGAGTAGGGTATTGGAGGCTATTTTGTAAATGACATCGCCGAAGTCGAGGATTGGTAGGATGGTCAGTTTTACAAGGGTATGTTTGGCAGCATGAGTGAAGGATGCTTTGTTGCGAAATAGGAAGCCAATTCTAGATTTAACTTTGGATTGGAGATGTTTGATGTGGGTCTGGAAGGAGAGTTTACAGTCTAACCAGACACCTAGGTATTTGTAGATGTCCACGTATTCTAAGCCCGAGCCGTCCAGAGTAGTGATGTTGGACAGGCGGGTAGGTGCAGGCAGCAATGGGTTGAAGAGCATGCATTTAGTTTTACTTGTATTTAAGAGCTATTGGAGGCCACGGAAGGAGAGTTGTATGGCATTGAAGCTTGCCTGGAGGGTTGTTAACACAGTGTCCAAAGAAGGGCCAGAAGTATACAGAATGGTGTCGTCTGCGTAGAGGTGGATCAGAGACTCACCAGCAGCAAGAGCGACATCATTGATGTATACAGAGAAGAGAGTTGGTCCAGGAATTGAACCCTGTGGCACCCCCATAGAGACTGCCAGAGGTCCGGACAGCAGACCCTCCGATTTGACACACTGAACTCTATCAGAGAAGTAGTTGGTGAACCAGGTGAGGCAATCATTTGAGAAACCAAGGCTGTCGAGTCTGCCGATGAGGATGTGGTGATTGACAGAGTCGAAAGCCTTGGCCAGATCAATGAATACGGCTGCACAGTAATGTTTCTTATCGATGGCGGTTAAGATATCGTTTAGGACCATGAGCGTGGCTGAGGTGCACCCATGACCTGCTCTGAAACCAGATTGCATAGCAGAGAAGGTATGGTGAGATTCGAAATGGTCGGTAAGCTGTTTGTTGACTTGGCTTTCGAAGACCTTAGAAAGGCAGGGTAGGATAGATAGGTCTGTAGCAGTTTGGGTCAAGAGTGCCCCCCCCCCCCTTGAAGAGGGGGACGACCGCAGCTGCTTTCCAATCTTTGGGAATCTCAGACGACACGAAAGAGAGGTTGAACAGGCTAGTAATAGGGGTGGCATCAATTTCGGCAGATCATTTTAGAAAGAAAGGGTCCAGATTGTCTAGCCCAGCTGATTTGTAGGGGTCCAGATTTTGCAGCTCTTTCAGAACATCAGCTGACTGGATTTGGGAGAAGGAGAAATGGGGAAGGCTTGGGCGAGTTACTGTGGGGGTGCAGTGCTGTTGACCGGGGTAGGAGTAGCCAGGTGGAAAGCATGGCCAGCCATAGAAAAATGCTTATTGAAATTCTCAATTATTTGAGTCTTCATGGGCCAGCATCCCTGTGTAAAGCTTTTGACACCTTGCAGAGTCCATGCCTTAACAATTCGAGGCTGTTCTGAGGGCAAAGGGAGTGGCTAAGTTCTTTCTTTCTTTCTTTTTACCCCTTTCGTGATATCCAATTGGTAGTTACAGTCTTGTCCCATCGCTGCAACTCCCATATAGACTCGGGAGAGGCAAAGTTCGTGAGCCCTGCGTCCGCCGAAACACGACCCTGTCCAGCCACACTGCTTTTTGACACACTGCTGGCTTAACCCGGAAGCCAGCTGCACCAATGTGTTGGAGGAAATCCCGTCCAACTGGAGACTGTGTCAGCGTGCATGCGCCCGGCCCACCACAGGAGTCTCTAGAGCGCGATCATTTTTCAACCACTCCACAAATTTCTTGATAATGAACTATAGTTTTGGCAAGACAGTTAGGACATCTACTTTGTCCATGACACAAGTCATTTTTCCAAAAATTGTTTACAGACAGATTATATCACTTACAATTAATTCACTGTATCACAATTCCAGTGGGTCAGAAGTTTACATACACTAAATTGACGGTGCATTTAAAAAGCTTGGAAAATTCCAGAAAATGATGTCATGGCTTTAGAAGCTTCTGATAGGCTAATTGACTTCACTTGAGTCAATTGAAGGTGTATTTGTTGATGTATTTCAAGACCTACCTTCAAACTCAGTGCTTCTTTGTATGACATCATGGGAAAATCCCACAAAATCTGCCAAGACCTCAGAGAAAATATTGTAGACCTCCACAAGTCTGGTTCAACCTTGGGAGCAATTTCCAATCGCCTGAAGGTACCACATTCATCTGTACAAACAATAGTACGCAAGTATAAACACCATGGGACCATACAGCCGTCATACCACCCAGGAAGGAGATGTATTCTGTCTCCTAGAGATGAACGTACTTTGATGCGAAAAGTGCAAATTAATCCCAGAACAACAGCAAAGGACCTTGTGAAGATGCTGGAGGAAACAGGTACAAACATATCTATATCCACAGTAAAACGAGTCCGACATAACCTGAAAGGCCGCTCAGCAAGGAAGAAGCCACTGCTCCAAAACTGCCATAAAAAAGCCAGACTACGGTTTGCAACTGCACATGGGGACAAAGGTCATACTTTTTGGAGAAATGTCCTCTGGTCTTATGAAACAAAAATAGAACTGTTTGGCCATAATGTTTGGAGGAAAAAGTGGGATGCTTGCAAGCCGAAGAACACCATCCCAACCATGAAGCACGGGAGTGGCACCATTATGTTATGGGGGTACTTTGCTGCAGGAGTGACTGGTGCACTTCACAAAATAGATGGCATCATGAGGAATGTAAAAGTATGTGGATATATTGAAGCAACATCTCAAGACCTCAGTCAGGAAGTTAAAGCTTGGTCGCACATGGGTCTTCCAAATTGACAATGACCCCAAGCATACTTCCAAAGTGGTTGCAAAATGGCTTAAGGACAACAAAGTCAAGGTATTGGAGTGGTCATCACAAAGCCCTGACCTCAATCCCATAGAAAATTTGTGAGCAGAACTGATAAAGCGTGTGCGTGCAAGGAGGCCTACAAATCTGACTCAGCTGCACCAGCTCTGTCAGAAGCAATGGGCCAAAATTCACCCAACTTATTGTGGAAGGCTAACCGAAATGCTTGACCCATGTTCAACAATTTAAAGGCAATGCTACCAAATACTAATTGAGTGTATGTAAACTTCTGACCCACTGGGAATGTGATGAAAGAAATAAAAGCTGAAATAAATATTTCTCTCTACTATTATTCTGACATTTCACATTCTTAAAATAAAGTGGTGATCCTAACTAACCTAAGTCAGGGAATCTTTACTAGGATTAAATGTCAGGAATTGTGAAAAACTGAGTTTAAATGTATTTGGCTAAGGTGTATGTAAACTTCTGAGTACAACTGTACATTGTGGAAACTGAAGAATTGAACTAAAAAAACATAAACTGTCACGCCGAGAGGCTCTATAGCCACCTCTCTCTCAAGGATTGACTAAACTCCTAATTGCCCACACCTGCACACTTTACCAAGGCTTGACAGAGCATCTGGACCCGGTTGCTGCTGCCCCCTGGAGTGTGGAAGTGGTTGTGCTAGTGTCTAATCATGCTCCTCAGACCTAACCTACCTAACCTATTCCATAGCAGGTTTCATTCAGACATGAGTTATTTGGGCATTGGCAATGACTGTGATGGTGTGCATAGCAACTTAGCCCTCACATTGAATGTTTTCCTGAATGTCTCTGTTTGGGGTTCATTGCCATGAATGTTTTCATGCACAGTATGTCAATATGTGCTTAGGTGACTGAAGATTATGATACTGCTTATGATACTGCTTATACGATTTGTGGAGAGAGTGACTTTTACCATTGCCCTTCACCATACAATTCCATTTGAATGGGGTTGTAGACAAACAGAAAGTATTCACACTCCTTTTCCCACATGCTGTTATTACAAAGTGGGATTGGATGTCATTGTCATTGTTTGTCAACCATCTGCACTAAATACTCTGTAATGTCAAAGTGGAAGAAAAATGTGAACATTTGTTTTTTTTTATATCATGAAAAATAAAACACTAATATATTGTGATTAGATATCTTGATTAGATATCTTGATTAGGTAAGTACTCAAACCCCTGAGTCAATACCGCGATTACAGGTGTGAGACTTTCTGGGTAAGTCTCTAAGAGCTTTCCTCACCTGGATTTTGCAAACATTTGCCAATTATTATCCTGAAAAACTCCCCAGTCCTTAACGATTACAAGCATACCCATAGCATGATGCTTGAAGATATGGAGAGTGGTACTCAGTAATGTGCTGCATTGGATTTGACCCAAACATAACACTTTGTATTCAGGGCGATATTTTTCTTCTGTACAGTCTTACTTCCTTTCACTCTGTCAATTAGGTTTGTATTGTGGAGTAACTCCAATGTTGTTGATCCATCTTCAGTTTTCTCCTATCACAGCCGTTAAACTCTGTAACTGTTTTAAAGTCATCGTTGGACTTATGGTTTAATTCCTGAGCGATTTCCTTCCTCTCCTTCAACTGAGTTAGGAAGGATGTCTGTATCTTTGTAGTGACTGGGTGTATTGATACACCAGCCAAATTGTAATTAATAACTGCACCATGCTCAAAGGGATATTCAATGTCTGCTTTTTTTTCTCCCATCTCTTCTTTGCGAGGTATTGGATAACTTCCCTGTTTAAAATTCACTGCTAAACTGAGGGACCTTAAAGATAATTGTATGTGTGGGGTACAGAGACTAGTTACTCATAAAAAATCATGTTAAACACTATTATTGCCCACAGAGTCCATGCAACTTATTATGTGACTTGTTAAGCAAATTTTCACTCCTGAATTTATTTAGGCTTGCCATAACAAATGATTGAGTACTTATTGACTCAAGACATTTCAGCTTTTAATTTTTAAATAATTAGTATAAATTCCGACTTTGACATTATGGGGTATTGTGTGTAGGCCAGTTACAAAAACATCTCAATTGAATCCATTTTAAATTCAGGCTGTAACACAACATAACGTAGAAAAAGTCAAGGGGTGTATACTTTCTAAAGTCACTGTTACTTCTTAGCTCCTACCCATATCAGACAATACTTGGTAGATACAATATACCACATGTAACATTACACAAAAACAGACACCTGCCCAACAAAGGTGTGCATCCTTCCCAGAGCCAGAGTAAGAGCTCAGCCTAACGAAGCACACATCTATACCAAGGTCCATTGGCAGGTTAAACAGCTCCATGAAAAGATCCCTGATTCAGGGGGACGAGCGTTTAAATGTCTCCCATATATCCCAGTGCCTGGGCTGACTCTAAGGGCAGGCAGAATGCCCCCTCACATGTCTCTATAATGGCCCCGTCATGGAACTCCCAGACAAAGGAGCAGAAGACAATAGCCCCATTTTCAACTCCATCACTGAGTGACCAGCAGCCACAGAACGTTTTCTTTTCCACCAAAAAAACAACCATTTATCACACAAATGTCTGCAAAATGGGGATGGTGATTCTAGCTGATGTTAGACCTAGTTGTTCACGGAAGATTTCAGTATTGAGGAAACGTCAAACTTCAACAAAGCCGTGGGAGCTTTCTGTCAAATAAAGAGCAGTTTGATACAGATTTCCCTTGACTTGGTTTGTCCTTAGTATAGTTGCTCGAGCACGCTCTAGGTTGCAACTGGGTGACCCACGTTACGTACTTAATGCTGCCAGCTTGTTCTGGGTCACTGTGCAGTCCGATCTGATTTCAGGCTGCAGGTTGAATGGCTGCAGATCCGTACTGGATCACTTTCCAGCCCCGTGCATTATTCATCTAAGGGACAGATGACACAGAACCACAGGGTATATCAGTCCGTGCTGTTGTGTGGCTACGCCGTGCCCGTGTTCAGAGTAAAGGTGTAGCCGCAGCACTTTCAAAAGCATGCAGGTACAACGCTTTATAATTGGAAGAATAGGTGTGATCCCTCACAATGTCTTACAATAAGACTTCTACAATGTTAAGCCTGTCTTATGTATCAGAATGTCAACTTAAATGAGGATACATTCTTGAGTACAGGTTTAATGATTTGGTGCTGGGACATGTTTCTTCTTTGGACAATTCCCCATTGCACCTTTTTCAAGGAATTGTATGAAGGATGCAGTGTGTGTGTTCAAATGATCAAGGAATGTACATTTCTTGCCATTCATTCGCTCAACATAAACCTAGTAGTTAAACCTAGTAGCACAGAATGTGCTCATTGGAAACAACCATTTGGCTGAGCTGAGACGTGTGTTCCCAAACCATTAGGAACAGGAGACAGTGGATCCAAGTGACTAACAGACTCCATGTCAATGAAAGTAAAGGGAGTTTGTTGATTTCAGGACTGTCAGCCTATTGTTTTTGTACACTGTGGATAACTTACAATGCTTTTTTTTGTTTCAGATAGCCCTCAATTTGGGACCATGGTTGTCAAACAGGGGAGGCAGTGGAGGTCGATGTGCAAAGGCCTTGTCCTGGGTACCCTACTTACCAGCTGTATGATCCTGCTCTACTGCCTTTCTGCTCCACAGGTCCACTTCAACCTGCCCGAGTAAGCCCCTTTTAGACACTTTTTACCCGGGGAAGTTGTTGGGCATCATTTGCAGTAAATATTGCATCAACAACATTCAGTAGCAATATATATGGTATACAGATGATACAGATTGCTTTATTTGCCACATGAATGATGGTAATAGGCTACTATGAGAGGCAAAGTTAGTTTTGGGTCCTCTACGTCATTGCATAATGGTAAATCAGATCATATTTGTGATTTGATGTGTTGTGTTGTACACTATCTGTCAAAAGACTGGACACGCCTACTCGTTCAAGGGTTTTTCTTTATTTGGACTATTTTCTACATCGTAGAATAACAGTGAAGACATCACAACTATGAAATAACACATGTGGAATCATGTAGTAACCAAAAAAGAGTTAAACAAAGCAAAATACATTTTATATCTGAGCTTCTTCAAATTAGCCAACCTTGCTGTGATGACAGCTTTGCACACTCTTGGCATTCTCTCAACCAGCTATTCTGAGCACTTGTTGGCTGCTTTTCCTTAACTCTGCGGTCCAACTCATCCCAAACCATCTCAATTGGTTTGAGGTTCGGGGATTGTGGAGGCCAGGTCATCTGATGCAGCACTCCAACATTCTCCTTCTTGGTAAAATAGCACTTACACAGCTTTGTTTTGAGTCAGTGTACTGCTAAAAAACAAATGATAGTCCCACTAAGCGCAAACCAGATGGGATGGCTTATCGCTGCAGAATCCTGTGGTAGCCATGCTGGTTATGTGTGCCTTGAATTCTAAATAAATCACTGACAGTGTCACCAGCTAAGCACACCCACACCATCACACCTCCTCATCCATGCTTCACGATGGGAACCACACATGCAGAGATCATCTGTTCACCTACTCTGCGTCTCACAAAGACACGGCGGTTGGAACCTAAAATCTAAAATTTGGACTCATCAGACCAAAGGACAGATTTCCACCGGTCTAATGTCCATTGCTTGTGTTTCTTGGCCCAAGCAAGTCTCTTCTTCTTATTTGTGTCCTTTAGTAGTTATGTCTTTGTAGCAATTCAACCATGAAGGCCTAATTCATGCTGTCTCCTCTGAGTGTTGAGATGTGTCACGAACTCTGTGAAGCATTTATTATAATAAACTTATCCTTAAAGTCTTAAAGTAATGATGAACTGTTGTTTTTCTTTGCTTATTTGAGCTGTTCTTGCCAAAAATATGGACTTGGTTATTTAAGTCGGAAAGAAATTCCACAAATTAAGTTTTTACAAGTCACACCTGTTAATTGAAATGCCTTCCAGGTGAGTTTAACATGAAGCTGGTTGAGAGAATGCCAAGAGTGTGTAAAGCTATCATCAAGGCAAAGGGTGGCTATTTGAAGAATCGCAAATATAAAATATATTTAGATTTGTTTAACACTTTTTTGGTTACTACATGATTCCATATGTGTTATTTCATAGTTTTGATGTCTTCACTATTATTCTACAATGTAGAAAATAGTAAAAAATAAAGAAAAATCCTTGAATGAGTAGATGTGTCCAAACTTTTGACTGTTACTGTATGTGTACGCTTGCTCTCCATAGGGTGCCAGTGCCTTACTCCTGCGCTCATCGGCCGGCTCAAGCCCACGCCTCACCACTCAGAAATGGCTCCCAGTATGCCATGGGACAGACGGGCCTCTGCACTCCCAAAGTGGATGTCATGTTCATGAAGACCCACAAGACGGCCAGCAGCACGCTCCTCAACATCCTCTTCCGCTTCGGAGAAAAGCACAGGCTCAAGTTTGCCTTTCCAAACAGCCGTAACGACTTCTTCTACCCATCCTCATTCCAACGCTCCCAGGTCAAGGACTACAGGCCTGGCATGTGCTTCAATATCATATGCAACCACATGCGCTTCAATGCACCGGAGGTGGCCAAGGTGCTCCCCACAGACACCTCCTACATCACCGTCCTCAGAGACCCGGCTGAGCTCTTTGAATCCTCCTTCCATTACTTTGGCCGCCTGGTGCCCATGACCTGGAAAATACCAGGCAAGGACAAGATGGGGGAGTTCCTGCGTGACCCCCGCCACTACTTTGACCCTGATGGCTTCAACTCCTTCTACCTCAAGAATCTTCTGTTCTTCGACTTCGGGCAGGACAACACTCTGGAGCTGGGCGACCCGAGGGTGGAGGAAGGCATCCGGGCCATCGCAGGCTGCTTCCAGCTGGTCATGCTGGTGGAGCACTTTGAGGAGTCCCTCATCCTGCTCATGGACGCCCTCTGTTGGGAGATGGACGACCTGCTCTTCTTCAAGCTCAACGCCCGGAAGGGCTCCACCGTGTCCAAACTGACCCCAGAGTTGAGGGCCAAGGCCCTGGAGTGGAACGCCGTGGACTGGATGCTTTACCAACACTTCAATGCCACCTTTTGGAGGAAGGTGGAGGCATACGGGCACCAGCGGATGGCTGACGACGTGGCGGAGCTCCGGAGAAGGAATGCAGAGATGGCGGCCGTCTGTATTGAGGGAGGGCATGCTGTGGATGCAGATAACATCCAGGAGACAGTCATGCAGCCCTGGCAGCCCATCGGGGAGAAGTCCATCATGGGCTACAACCTGAAAAAAAACGTGGACAAGGCCCACATCAAGCTGTGCCGTAAGATGCTCACACCCGAGCTGCAATACCTGACAGAGCTGGGGGTCAACCTGTGGATCACTAAGCTGTGGGGACATGTGAGAGACATGATCAACTGGTGACAAGCGGGTGACTGAAGGGTGATTCGAGAGAGAGAGAGAGAGAGAGAGAGAGAAAGAGAGAGACAGAGGCATATCCGTGGCCTGAGAGAGAGAGAGAGAGAGAGAGGCATATCTGTGGCCTGAGAGAGAGAGAGAGAGAGAGAGAGAGAGAGAGAGAGAGAGAGAGAGAGAGAGAGAGAGAGAGAGAGAGAGAGAGAGAGAGAGAGAGAGAGAGAGAGAGAGAGAGAGAGAGAGAGAGAGAGAGAGAGAGAGAGAGAGAGAGAGAGAGAGAGAGAGAGAGAGAGAGAGAGGCATATCCGTGGCCTGAATGCCTGCATAAGGTCATAAGGGGGTTTGTTTAGCACAGCCTCTTCAATCATGGAATGATGAACTCTTCCTATGTGTCAGCAGTATTGACTTGTTTGCCTAAATGGAAAACTCCACCCCAAAACTATATTTTGGTATTTGTTTCATTAGTCCAATGTTGATATTGTCCCAAAACGTTTTGCATGTATGTAGTCAAATTTTCAGAATTACAGCTGGTATGATGCATTTTGAATCATATGATGCTGTGTTTTGCAGAATATGATTTCTGCAGCTGTATTTCTGTATTTTGAAAGTTATATATCTTGAAAACTTGATCGCTGACAAGCAAAACATTTTGGGACTATATCAACAATGCAGAGCTTAATTTGTAAATTGGTAGGTGCCAGAACAGTGTGCCAGAGAGGGGGGTGACTTGCGGGGCTCTGATGTACCAGAATACATGAGGAGGGGGGTGGAGCTTCGTGTCCGTGAAAAATGTTACCTTTTATTAAAACATTGAATGAAATTAATTCTACATCATATTAGATTAAGAGCATACTATTTTTAATACCTCACGAATGATCGAAATGACAGGCTACATTGACACGGACAAACTGAGAATCTGAGATCACTAGAAATGAGTTTGTCTTGAATTCATCAATAGCCTGTGTGTGCGGGGAGACACATAGTATACAATATGAGGAGGAAATTATAGTCCTAAAAAAGCTTTGCAATTTCACTGACTCTCCCAATGGTGCGCTGCTAACTCACCGGTGATGGCCAATGCGCTCATGCCAAAAAGCGTATTTCTCTTTTGCTTTACTTTGTAAAACAATGCTGTTGTCTCAATAGGCCTATTTGTAAGTTGATAACAGGTTAGCCTTCTTTACAGCAGGATCCATTTTCTTTCCAACCTGTGTTTTCCCGCGACTGTATTTGAAATATTGCGAAATGTCTGTTTTGGCTGCATGCTGTTTGTTCACTGAAAGATTTTCCTCTACACACAATCCACACCTAGCCAGTATTTTTTTTAGAAGCTATTGATCCTCTGTGGGTGAATTATAGTTTTACTCCTGATGTAGTATACAGAATTGTTTCATTTTTTCCTGAACAGACAGCGAGCGGTAATTCTTCCGCGTTGGCAAATGTAGGCTATTTCAATCTATCAGTGTTGCTGCGGCACCTCCAGCAACCTTCCTGTGGCTATGATTATATAAGGAAATCAATGATGAAGTTGGAGAGAGAGAGAGTTGGAGAGAGCTGGAGAGAAGAGAGTTGAAGGTTCATGTCTATCAGAGTAGAAAGAGGGAGAGATCATAGAAAGTGAATCTAATTTTAGTTATGTAAAGGATACAGTCGTGCTTCCTTCTCTCACCACAGCAATGGTCACGCGTTGGTATAGGGCACAATGTTGGGCAAACCATAAACCCGGGCCAGTCCAACATGGACACATTCTTAGAATGTCAGGCACGTTTTCTCATTACGTTTTTTTACGGGGCAGGAGAATTACAGAGGAGTCAAAGTTGAATTAACTCAGATTGCTTTTATTATGTTTTTTACATTGTAAACAGTGAAAATAATTGTTCATGCCACAAGATGTACTGGATCCTGGCAAATGGGTTCTGGAACAAAAATGTCAAAAACGGAGAAGTGCCAAACCTGTTCCAACAGGACCCGGCTCAAATTAAGCACTGCAGCAATTGACCAATGAAACAAATACCTACATTTATTTTCCCATAAATAAAGTGCATGTTTATGTTTGCAAAATGTAATGTACTCGGTAGGTGCTTGAGAACGGCAACGTTTTCAGTTACAATCTGAAGATATGCATACCATTGTAACAAACGTCACTCTCCCGCTTTAAAATGTGTTTTTTGTTTATAGGGGGCAAATTGTCCCTTTTATTTCCCCTCTATTTATTTATGGTGAAATTGAATACTATTGAAAACTGACCCGAACCATTTCCCCATTTGTCTATTTGGTTGGTTTCAATGACAACACATTCAGATTCCCCTTTATGAAAGACACATATTCAAGAACATATTGAGGGCAAATTTAGGACAATAAAATGAGAATACTGAAACGTCGGATCTAACCCATCAGCCCTGCCAATTTTAGAAAGTGATACTCTTGTATTTTCGAAATAAAGACGAAATTAAAAAGGTGTCTGTTGTAATTGCTTTATTATGAACGTTGTTCCCTATGTTAATATTTCAAAAATTACATCTTGATGTGCAGCATTCTGCTTTTCTTTTCGAGCCATTTAATCCATCTCTATTTTACATCCACTTTACAGTAAAGTAATGATAGTAACAACGGATAATGTGTAAACACACATCCGTGTGTGTCATTTTGTCTGTAAGTCTGTAGCTACACATTAACGTACTTCAGTGTCTCTGAGTACAAAGATTTTTCGTGAGCGGTAATCAGTGTGGAATTTACAGTGCATTCAGAAAGTATTCACACTCCTTGACACCCTGAATTTAAAATGGGTTAAACTGAGATTTCGTGTCACTGGCCTACCCCATAAAGTCAAGGTGCAATTATGTTTTTCGAAATAGTTTACAAATTAATTCAAAATGAAAAGCTGGAATGTCTTGAGTCAATAAGTTTTCAACCTCTTTGTTATGGCAGGTATAAATACGTTCAGGAGTAAAATGTGCTTATCAAGTCACTTAAGGAATTGCATGGACTCACTCTGTGTGCAATAATAGTGTTTAACATGATTTTTGAATGACCACCTCATCTCTGTACCCCACACATACAATTATCTGTAAGGTCCCTCAGTTGACCAGTGAATTTCAAACACCTGAATCAACCACAAAGACCAGGAAGGTTTTCCAATGCCTCACAAAGAAGGGCACCCATTGGTAGATGGGTACAAATAAAAAATTATCTGACATTAAATATTATTTTTCCAAAATTATTTATCTTGGCAAGTCAGTTAAGAATTCTTATTTACAATGCCGGCCTACACCGGACAAACCCAAACAATGCGGGCTGGTTGTGAAACAGCCTGGATTTGAACCGGGGTGTCCTGTAGCACTGAGATGCAGTGCCGTAGATCGCTGCACCACTCAGGAGCCTATGGTGAGCATGGTGAAGTTATTAATTACACTATGGATGGTGTATCAATACACCCAGTCAATACACAGATACAGGGGTCCTTCCTAACTCGGTTGTCAGAGAAGAAGAATACCTCTCATGGATTTCACCATAAAGCTAAAGAAATGTACTTTATGTCATGAATACAAATCATTATGTTTGGGGCAAATCCAACACAACACATCATTGAGTACCACTCTTTGAATTTTCAAGCATGGTGGTGGCTGCATCATGTTATGGGTATGCTTGCAGTCGTTAATGACGAGAGAGTTTTATAGGATAAAAAGAAATGGAATAAAGATAGGCACATGCAAAATCTTAGAGGAGAACCTGGTTCAGTCTGCTTTCCAACAGACACTGGGAGACAGATTCACCTTTCAGCAGGACAATAACCTAAAACACAAGGCCAAATATACACGGTAGTTGCTCACTAAGAAGACATTGAATGTTCCTGAGTAGCCTGGTTACAGTTTTAAATGAGTTAGGCTTGAAAATCTATGGAAAGACATGAAAATGGCTGTTTAGCAATGGTCAACAACCAATTTGACAGAGCTTAAAAAAGAAAAAGGTGCAAATATTGTACAATCCCGGTGTGCAAAGCTCTTAAAGACTTATCCAGAAAGACTCACAGCTGTAATCACTGCCATAGGTGATACTAACATGTATTGATTGACTCAGGAGGGGGGTACTTATATAAAAATTAGATTTATTTTTGTTCCTTTTAAATACATTTGCAAAAATGTTTTAAAAAACAACATGTTTTTGTCTTTAGGAGGTATTGTGTGTAGATGGGTGAGAAAAACATATATTTAATCATTTTTTAATTCAGGTTGTAACACAACAAAATGTGGAAAAAGTCAAGGAGTAGGAATACTTTCTGAAGGCATAGACCAGAGGAACATACTGTATGTACAGTACAATACTTGAAAAAAAACCGTTTCATTTTCTGGCGACCACACACGATGACGTGCGGATAAATCGAAGAGAAAAGTGAGCAACTCACTTTCTTACTGTGATTGGCTAAATATTCCCCATTGAGAGCCAATGGATGAGACTCTGTGTTGTTCATGGGAAATGATGTTCTAATACATTTCAAGATATATTGAGAACTATAAGAAACTCTATTGTATAAACTACAACTTCCAGCAACAATTTCAGGGGCGTGGGCGATTTGTGACACTTTTTGTTTTGCAGCAAGAAAAACATTACGATTGTTGTAGCTAGTAAATGCCACTTTTTGGTAACATAGATATTAATGGTATATACATTGTTGGAGTATTCTTTTTTTCTTTTAGATAGAGGGGAACATATTAAAGATTTATCATCCCGATGTATTTATTTGTAACTAGCTGGCTATTCAGTGGCCGTTAACTAGCTAGCTTAGCTAGCTAGCCGGTTCGGGTAACGTTAGCTAAGTCACATCGCCTATTCTTGGTTGCCCTTTCGCCAGTAAAAAGGACGATTTTAAGATGAAAGGAAAGCTTAGCTAACTGAATGACAAACAGTGTATCTGCAAATTCATCTAGTAACTGTATCAGCATAATCCCAGGGTGGGTGGCTTTTGACCTAGAGGGCACAGTCTTGCTATGGACAGCTAAGAAGAGATTGGTTGGATGTGATGGTCATGTAACCATGTCTTGTAAATCCACCAAAGTTGCACCAAGTGTTGATTTCGACCATAGCTGCTCGGACAGTGTGGAATATTTGACACTTAATTTCGGCCCATTCGAGACTGTCCATCGCTGGAGAAGGCTCCCACCGTGTGATGAGTTTGTCGGTGCCAGGTGAGTTGACAACTAATGTCATTATACATTTCTTTGTAGCTAGTGCTGCGGTGCTGACGACAATGTTGTTAGGCTATTCCTTGTGATTATTGGTGTGACCATTGTGACAGTTGCACATGTAAAACATGTTTTCAATTCTGCAGACGCAGCAAGCACACCGTTGTGGCATACAGGGATGCCATATATGTATTCGGGGGAGATAATGGGTAAGACATGTTTGAGTCACATATTCATGTGCTTGCATTGCAATGTTGAGGTCGTGTGGAAATCCTCAATGATCTAACTAAGCCCCTATTGACTTCTGACAGGAAAAACATGCTGAATGACTTGTTGCGCTTCGATGTGAAGGACTGCTCATGGTGCCGGTAAGAATCACCTTCACAAATTCTTTAAATATACCGCGCCTTCTGAAAGTATTCACACCCCTCCACATTTTGTTGTGATAAATTGAAAATGGTTTGAATTTAGATTTTTTTTGTCAATGGCCTGCACACAATGTATGCGCGCACGACTGTATGTCGTTTTGGATAAAAGCGTTTGCTAAATGCCACTTTATTATTATTTTATATATATAATGTCAAAGTGGTTTTATGTTTTTAGATTTGTTTTCTCAAATTAATTAAAAATGAAACGCTTAAATGTCTTGAGTCAATAAGTATTCAACCCCTTCGTTATGGCAAGCCGAAATAAATTCGGGAGATAACATTTGCTTAATTAACAAGTCACATAGGGGGATGGTGCCAACAGAGAGGGCTGCCTTTCTTCCAGCTCTTAGGAAACTTTGCAGTATTCTTTTTTCTCTGTTTTATTTACATTTACATTTAAGTCATTTAGCAGACGCTCTTATCCAGAGCGACTTACAAATTGGTGCATTCACCTTATGACATCCAGTGGAACAGCCACTTTACAATAGTGCATCTAAATCTTTTAAGGGGGGTGAGAATGATTACTTTATCCTATCCTAGATATTCCTTAAAGAGGTGGGGTTTCAGGTGTCTCCGGAAGGTGGTGATTGACTCCGCTGTCCTGGCGTCGTGAGGGAGTGTGTTCCACCATTGGGGAGCCAGAGCAGCGAACAGTTTTGACTGGGCTGAGCGGGAACTGTACTTCCTCAGTGGTAGGGAGGCCAGAGGTGGATGAACGCAGTGCCCTTGTTTGGGTGTAGGGCCTGATCAGAGCCTGGAGGTACTGAGGTGCCGTTCCCCTCACAGCTCCGTAGGCAAGCACCATGGTCTTCTTATTTCTCACATTATTAGCCCAGAGAATGTTTTGTGTTACTACATACAGCCAGGGCATTTTTACAAGCATTTCGCTACACCTGCAATAACATCTGCTAAGCACAGGTATGTGGCCAATAAAATTTGATTTGATAAGTTGCATGGACTCACTCTTGTGCAATAATAGTTTAACATAATTTTTGAATGATTATCTCATCTCTGTACCTTACACATACAATTATTTTTAAGGTCCCTCGGTCGAGCTGTGAATTTCAAACACAGATTCAACCACAATGAGCTTTTCAAATGCCTCGCAAAGTGCACCTATGGAAAAAAATATATATATATTAATTTGAGCATGGTGAAGTTATTAATTACACTTCGGATGGTGCATCAATACACCCAGTCACTACAAATAAACATGCGTCCTTCTTAACTCAAGGGAAGGAAACTGCTCAGGGATTTCACCATGAGGCCAATGGTGACTTTAAAACAGTTCCAGAGTTGAATGGCTGTGACAGGAGAAAACTGAGGATTGATCAACAACTATGTAGCTACTCCAAAATACTAACCTAATTGACAGAGTGAAAAGAAGGAAGTCTGTACAGAATACAAATATTTCAAAACATGCGTTCTGTTTGGAACAAGGCACTAAAGTAATACTGCAAAGAATGTGGCAAAGCAATTCACTTTTTGTCCTGAATACAAAGTGTTATGTTTGGGGCAAATCCTGAGTGGCTGAGTAACAGTTTTGACTTAAATCTAGTTGAAAATTTATGGCAAGATGTGAAAATGGTTGTATAGCAATGATCAACAACCAATTGGACAGAGCTTGAAGAATTTTGAAAAGAATAATGGGCAAATGTTTCACAATCCAGGTGTACTCAACAGGATTCAACCTGTCTCTAATTATTCTCTCTTGTTTTGGTCTCTCCACAGTAGATATGATGCCATTCTGTCAGTTAAACCACCTCAAGTGGTAGTTTAGAATTAAACTTCAATCTAAGTTTATATTTTTCAAAAAATTCTTTGAGCAACAGGCTTAAATTTAATCTAGGTTTAAAATGAAAACTAAACTTAGATTAGAGGAATGATTTAATTTAAAACTAGATTTAAAATTTGGTGCAACAAGATTAATAGATTAACCTTGATTTAACCCAGTTTAAGTGTTAATCCATGCTGGAGCAACGCACCCTTAGAGACTTTCCCAGAAAGACTCACAGCTGTAATCACTGCCAATTGTGCTGCTACAAAGTATTGACTCAGGGATGTGAATACTTAGGTAAATTAGATTTCTGTATTTCATTTTCACAACATTTGCAAACATTTCTAAAACCATGTTTTGACTTTGTAGGGTATTGTGTGTAGATGGGTGAGGGGGGGGGGTGGATTTAATCCATTTTGAATTCAGGCTGTAACACAACAAATGTGGAATAAGTCAAGGGGTATGAATACTTTCTGATGGCTCTGTACATGACACTGACAACACTGTTCTATAAGATCCATCATACTTGAACTGAAGGCTGATAAACTGAATGTGTTCCAGAGCCTTCACCACCGGCACGCCACCAGCACCCAGGTATCACCATTCTGCCGTGGTGTATGGCAGCAGCATGTTTGTGTTTGGTGAGTTTTTCTTCAATGCCTTCTAGTTTATGTTCATCTAACTTCATGTGTGGTCCGTAATAGCTTTAATCTTGTATTTGAACTTTTCAGGGGGCTACACTGGCGATATCTACTCAAACTCCAATCTTAAAAACAAAAATGACCTTTTTGAGTACAAGTTTGCAACAGGACAGTGGACGGAGTGGAAAGTGGAGGGCAGGTAATTTGTGATATAGGGAAGTACAGTATATACATGTGCTAGTCTGTCATATTGCTCCAAGCAGTGGTATAATCATGTCTTTGTTTATATTTCAGTTTGCCTGTGGCCAGGTCAGCACATGGTGCCACAGTGTACAGTGATAAGCTATGGATATTTGCTGGCTACGATGGAAATGCCAGGTAGGTTTGTTTGACAATTGTGTCATATTTATTGACAATGTCCTGATGTTTACATAAAAAGATAACTGATTTGATGGTTTGCCCTACCTGCAGGTTAAATGACATGTGGACCATCAGTCTTCAGGACCGAGAGCATGCCTGTTGGGAGGAGGTCATTATGCAGAACCTTCTCTTAACGAAGGGACATACACAGGAGAATCTTCAAGCACACTCAAGTTTATAGACATGCAACCAACCACACATAATGCATATACATACAGTGCCTTTGGAAAGTATTCAGACCCCTTGACTTTTTCCACATTTTGTTACGTGTACAGCCTTACTCTAAAATGTATTAAAACATTTTTTCCCTCAATCTACACACACATAATGACAAAGCAAAAACAGGTTTTTAGACATTTTTGATCGTTTATTTATATTTATAAATGATAACATTTATATTATAAATGATCACATTTACATTAGTATTCAGACCCTTTATCAGTACTTTGTTGAAGCACCTTTGGCAGCGATTACAGCATACTCTTCTTGGGTATGACGCTTGGCACACCTGTATTTGGGGGAGTTTCTCCCATTCTACTCTGCAGATCCTCAAGCTATGTCAGGCTGGATGGGGAGTGTTGCTGCACAGCTATTTTCAGGTCTCTCCATAGATGTTAGATCGGGTTCATTTCCAGACTCTGGCTGGGCCACTCAAGGACATCCAGAGACTTGTCCTGAAACTACTCCTGCGTTGTCTTGGCTGTGTGCTTAGGGTCGTTGTCCTGTTGGAAGGTGAACCGTCGCCCCAGTCTGAGGTCCTGGGCACTCTGGAGCAGATTTTCATCAAGGATCTCTCTGTACTTTGCTCTGTTCATCTCTCCCTCAAGCCTGACCAGTGTCCCAATCCCTTCCCCTGAAAAAGATCCCAATAGCATGATGCTGATACCACCATGATTCACCGTAAGGATGGTGCCAGGTTTCCTCCAGACGTGATGCTTGGCATTCAGACCAGAGAGTTCAATCTGGGTTTCATCAGACCATATAATCTTGTTTCTCATGGTCTGAGAGTCTTTAGGTGCCTTTTGACAAACTCCAAGTGGGCTGTCATGTGCCTCTTTACTGAGGAGAGGCTTCCGTTTGGCCACTCTACCATAATGGCGTGATTTGGTGAAGTGTTGCAGAGATGGTTGTCCTTCTGGAAGGTTCTCACATCTCTATAGAGGAACTCTGGAGCTCTGTCAGAGTGACCTTCGGGTTCTTGGTCACCTCACTGACCAAGGCCCGTTTCCCCCGATTCCTCTTTTTGGCCGGGTGGCCAGCTCCAGGAAGAGTCTTGGTGGTTCGATAATTCTTCTATTTAAGAATGATGGTGGCCATTGTGTTCTTGGGGATCTTCAATGCTGCAGAAAATGTTTGGTACCCTTCCCCAGATCTGTGCCTCGACACAATCCTGTCTCTGAGCTCTACGGACACTTTCTTCGACCTCATGGCTTGGTTTTTGCTCTGTCATGCACTGTCAACTGTGGGACCTTTAAATAGACAGGTATGTGCCTTTCCAAATCATGTCCAATTTAATTTACCACAGGTGGACTGCAATCATGTTGTAGAAACATCAAGGATGATCAATGGAAACAGGATGCACCTGAGCTCAATGTCAAGTCTCATAGCAAAGGGTCTGAATACTTATGTAAATGAGGTATTTCTGTTTTATATTTTTAATACATTTGCAAAAAGGTCTAATAACTTGTTTTCGCTTTGTCTTTATGGGATATTGTGTGTGTGAGGATTTAAACAAATATATATAATCCATTTTAGAATAAGGCTGTAACGTTACAAAATGTGTGAAAAGTCAAGGGGTCTGATTATGTTCCGAAGGCACTGTACATGGCAACAACAACAAAAACGCATAGGAAAGCAAATGCTGATGTCATTTCTGTTTTTGTGGTGTCTCAGATTGAACAGAGCGGTGAGATACCTCCCTCCTGCTGCAACTTCCCTGTAGCCGTGTGCAGGGACAAGATGTTTGTGTTCTCCGGCCAGAGTGGAGCCAAGATCACCAACAACCTCTTCCAGTTTGAGTTCAAGGGCCACATGTGAGTAAGCCAGATCAGACTGAACGTTAATAAAGCCATTCTGAACGAGTAGACACAAAAGAGAGGCATTTAATGACACTACGAAGGGAGTGCTTGTGCTGCTGATGTCCGAGGGTCAGATGACCGAGATTCTGTCTTGTCGATCCTCCCGTCACGCCCAGGTGGACGCGCATCCCGACTGAACACCTGCTGCGGGGCTCCCCCCCGCCCCCCCAGAGGCGCTATGGCCACACCATGGTGGCCTTCGACCGTCACCTGTACGTGTTTGGAGGCGCGGCCGACAACACGCTGCCCAACGAGCTGCACTCCTACGACGTGGACTCCCAGACCTGGGAGGTGATCCAGCCCAGCCTAGACAGCGAGGTATGTGCTCAGCAGGTGTCCAACTGGTCACCGAGTAGGGCCCCTAGTTATTAGTACTGATTAGTCTTAAACCCATTCCCAAATCCACTCCTAGCCTCTACCCCTGTGCAGAGAATGTGATTGGTGTAAGCAATTTGGGATTAGTTCCACTTTGCCCTCTGATAGGGGCTAGGTGGAATTTTCTCCATATTGTTTCAACCTATCAAATAATCTCAGATGCCCAGAAGTGCCTAGGGTGGAAGGGCTTTTGGGTTGTAAATGTATTCTCTATACCCGAAAAGAAGTGAAAACGTGGCATGTTTGCATTGTCATTTGATGTCATAGGTACCCATGTGTCTGTGTTGATCGGGCTGCCAATACTACAGAACATTAGAGAGATGAGTTGCGTAGCAAGCATGAAAAAAGACGGTGACTTTTAATAAGCTCCCACAGTGATTTATTGAGACACCTAACATACAACTTTGTGTGCGTCCCAATAAATCACGGTGGGAGTGTATCAGAGTTGCAGACATAGCTTCAGATTCTTTTTTTTCTTATTTTCATCCAGCACCTTAAAGGAAAATTCCACCCCAACACCATCTTTTGGTATTTGTTTAATTAATTAATTGTTGATATTAGTGAACAAAATGTTTTGTACATCAGCAATCAAGTTTTCAAGATGTATATAACTATCAAAATACAGAAATACAGCCTGTATGATGCAAAACACAGCATCATATTGTGCAAAATGCATCATACTGGCTGTATTTCTCTATATTAAAAGTTATATATCTTAAACTTGATTGCTGACATACAAAACATTTTGGTACTATATCAACAATGCACAAATAAAACAAATACCAAAAGATAGTTTTTGGGTGGAGTTTTCCCACTAAGATATGTGCATATTTTTGCATGCGATCCATTACATTTGTGCCATTTGATTTACACGTATATGTTTTGAAGTGCCACTGCTCTCTACCTTTTCCAGGATCCCCTTGGAAACGAGATGACCTCATCTCAAGGGTCAATCCTGGTAAAAAAAAAAACATCTTTAATCAAATAGAAAAATGTCTCTCTCTGTTTGCTCTCTCTTTCGTCTGGTAAGCTGCCCTCGCCGTAGCTTTTCTTCTCCATACAGTTACAGCTCAAAACAAACACAAAAAAACAACCGCTGTTTGATTTAAGCCAATCTGGGTGGTTCTTCTCCTCCTCGCACATACCCTCCCTTCTGAGTACTACAGAAACAAACAATCTCCAGAGGAAATAGAAAATAAGCTACAGAGTGCAGCTTTAACAACATCATTGTGTATTTAGTCAGAATGGAATAGCTCAACAAGCCACTGGTTAGGCATGCGCATAATTGGGGAGAAAAATAATAAGATATGGCCAAAGACCCCATAGACTAATTGATTGTCCACCTTGGATCTTCCTTTGCCTATAGACCTGTGTCTATGCGGTACGAGCCACTAACTGCTGGGTCATATTCATTAGGGCACATAGTCACAAAAATGCTTTAAAACGTTGTGCACAGGAAAGAAAAAAAATTCAGGTCAGGTAGTCCCTCCTTGTTTCATTTAGTTGTCTTCTGTTTGCCTAATGAACACGACCTAGGGGATTTCTAAAACATGGCTGAGGAGGAAAAAGCCATTGCATCTCTTGCCTCTTGTATCACGAACTGACCTCATCCGCTTTCCTCTCTTTCTAGTCATTTTGAAGGGATCTTCTGCTAAACCAGTGGGGGTCTTCGTTTGTCCATGTTGCCCTAATCACTCCCTCTTTCTCTCCCATCCTCTCTCTCCCTCTAGATGCCCAGTGGAAGACTTTTCCACGCGGCCGCTGTGATCCAGGATGCCATGTACATCTTCGGGGGAACGGTGGACAATAATGTGCGCAGCGGGGAGATGTACAGATTCCAGGTGGGTGTCTGTGGGAGTTGAAGAGCATTTTTAAGGTCAAAACACACAATCAGCTACCCTACGTGTCACTGTGTTGCTCTGCATGGTGGGAACAATCGACGTATTGATTGAAGAAAAGGAAATGGGTTAAATAGGACCATTTAGTCGCTCACTACCCATATTAACCCTTATGAACTTTTTTTATTCTTTTCCATCAGTTTTCTTGCTACCCAAAGTGCACACTCCACGAGGACTATGGCAAGCTGTTTGAGAACCGTCAGTTTTGCGATGTGGAGTTCATCCTGGGAGAGGTGGGTCCTCACAGCGAATCTACGTGCTGCTGGGAGACTGAGCTGAGATTTTTTTATTTACATTTTTGAATTTTTTTTAAATGGACTGGAACAGGGACTTACGGGTCTTATAAGAAACGCTCATTTTCGTCTTCCTTTGCTAAACGTTTCCTGTTGCATGCCCTAATGAGCACGACCCTGCCTCGTAGAGGACAAAAGTGGATCAGCTGCCTTTTAAGCATTTTGCTTCCCTTCCTCTTTATTATGACCTCCGCTCTCTTTCTTACTCCCTTTTCTTTCTCCGACTGCAGAGGGAGGAGAGAGTCCTTGGTCATATTGCCATCGTAACTGCAAGATGCCAGTGGCTGAGAAAGAAGATCCTGCAGGCCCGGGATAGACAGAGACAGGTAAGTGGAGAGAGCTTGGGTCCTCTTCTCACCTTCGTCACGCTTTAGTCGTCAGTCTCCCATGTATAAATTACGTGGTGGAGCAGAGACACACTTACAGAACTGTTAACATTATTCAGTATAATGTGGTCCGTGCAGGAATCGAACCCACATTGCTGGTTTTGCCAGCACCAGCACCATGCCCTTAACCCACTGACCCAATGGAACGACCATTTCCTAATTATTTGAATGGAACCCACATGGGGCTGATTTCCGTGACTCAGATTGAGCCTAGCTCTGGACTAAAAAGCCCTTTCAATGGAGAACCTCCATTGAAATGACTTTTTGTTGTTGTCCAGGACTAGGGTTGATAATATGTCTGGGAAACTGGCCCATGAAGTAGTGACTGTTAGTAAGTGTCCTATATCTGTGTGCAGAGGATTAAACAACAGGAGAACAGTGAGGAGGGGGGTGAGGAGGGGGCGGGGGCCGGAGGTCCCAGGGATATCCCAGGGGGCACCAGGGCTTCGGGGAACCAGCCCATGCTGGAGGTGCACATCAGAGAGGCCGAGGCCCAGCCCTTCGAGGTGTTGATGCAGTTCCTGTACACAGACAAGATCCAGTACCCGCGCAGAGGTCAGAGTTCACCAACCGCTTCCTCATACCTATTCATAACCAAATCAACCCTTAGCTCCCAGCCCCCAGGGCACCCCTATCAGAAGGCAAGGTGGATATATTACCAACCCAGCCACTTCTCTCAGGTCAACAGGAGTGCACAGGGGGTAAGAGCTAGGGGTTCGATTTGGGATTCGGGAAATATTTACCCCCACACATACTGCATATCAAACCTCTTCAAAAGAGCACATACATTGTACTTGTCTTTCTTGGATAATGGCGATTTTTAACTTTTGACTAAAATGTCAATGTTTTCCTGGACTCCCCTCAGGTCATGTCCAGGACGTTCTGCTAATCATGGATGTCTACAAGCTGGCGCTGAGCTTCAAGCTGTCGCGGCTGGAGCAGCTGTGTGTGCAGTACATCGAGGCGTCGGTGGACCTTCAGAACGTTCTGAGCGTGTGCGAACAAGCCAACAAGCTGCAGCTGGATCAGCTCAAGGTAGGACGACCCAAAAGAGGGTTTTTGCTAATTCCAGGTTGTAAAATCAAGCATTAGCAAAAAAAGAAAATGATTCTGTCAATCTGTCGCTCACACGACCTGTTCTTCTGTCCCACCATAGGAGCACTGTCTTAACTTTGTGGTGAAGGAGACTCACTTTAACCAGGTGATCATGACCAAGGAGTTTGAGCACCTGTCCACCCCTCTGATCGTGGAGATAGTCCGGCGGAAGCAGCAGCCTCCCCCCAGGGTGTACTCTGATCAGCCCGTGGACATCGGCACCTCCCTGGTGCAGGACATGAAGGCCTACTTGGAGGGTGGCGGCCTGGACTTCTGTGACATCGTCCTGCTATTGGACGGACACCCGCGGCCCGCCCATAAAGCTATACTAGCCGCCCGCTCAAGGTACTATCACTACAGGGCTGTGATCATTTGTGAGAAACGTCTTGACATGGATGTTCTAACTGATCCCCCCATTGCAAAACTTTGTTGCGGTAACGTCTCGTGCCCTACTGAACACGACCCAGGTCTATTTGAATCGCACACGTGAACTACCACAACCTCTTGATCAGAAGTTGGGGTTGATTACTCGTGTTGAGTTACTTTCCCTGGCTGCTTGTGTGTCCGTTCTGTATGTGTGCAGGCTTGTATATGGGGTTGATGTGTCTCTCTTTCTCTGGGCAGCTACTTTGAGGCGATGTTCCGGTCCTTCATGCCCGAGGACGGCCAGGTGAACATCTCCATCGGGGAGATGGTACCCAGCAAGCAGGCCTTTGAGTCCATGCTCCGCTATATCTACTACGGCGACGTTAGCATGCCTCCCGAAGACTCTCTGTATCCTCCCCACTCGGCCCCATACGTGGCTAGCATCTTCCACATTCATTTGTTATTGTGTCCAATACTATGGGGGAGCCATTTTGTACAATGCTACATGCATATTGGGTCATTAGAAGTGGCAGCACTATCACTTGGCAATACTGATCTTTGCGTGCAATGACGGCCTTGACTCTCGATAACAGCTACCTGTTCGCAGCGCCATATTACTATGGTTTCTCCAACAACAGGCTACAGGCCTACTGCAAGCAGAACCTGGAGATGAATGTGACGGTGGAGAACGTCCTCCAGGTATACTGCACCCACCGTTAATCCCAGCTCACATGTTCTAATGTAGCCTGTAGCTGTGTCCTGTTAGTGTGTGCAGCATTCATCCCCCTTCAGTTCCGTGTCCTTCTTTTCAGATCCTGGAGGCGGCGGACAAGACCCAGGCCTGGGACATGAAGAAGCACTGCCTGCACATCATCGTCCACCAGTTCATCAAGGTGGGTGGGCTACTGGTGTCCAGAGCCCTGGGGGGGTGTTGCCTCCCTCTCCACAGCTAAACTAAGCCCCTGAGGGGAAACTTTGTGGGGAGTCCCCCCCCCCCCCGTTGCCCAAATGGATTACCCCAGTCTTCCTCTACACAGTGGTTAGAGAAGAGACAGTTTACAGCCAAGCACTTTATCCTTCGCGCTTGTCGGCTCCTTACAGTGCCATTCGGGAATATCTTTTTGTCTTAACTAACCAAGCAAAATGTTACGTACCTCTTTTTCTACGCCAGGGGCTCAAACTTGCCACCCTCGAGCCAGATGCGGCCCGCAGTTGTCTTGGTAATGTCTTACTTGTCAGGGTTTTCCTCTAGCCGATTTCATGCGGCCCGCAGTTGTCTTGGTAATGTCTTACTTGTCAGGGTTTTCAGTTTTGCACTTTGATCCGCTATTGTTTTTCACTCCCTCTTTTGGCTTTGCTCAACAACTTTGCTCTTCCTGAGTCTTTGTTTGATCGTGACAGTTTTTTATTTATTTGTTGCTTCTCCCCCTCCCCCTTCTGAAGGTGTCCAAGCTCCCCAACCTGAGATCCCTCAGCCAGCTGCTGCTGCTGGACATCATCGAGTCTCTTGCCTCACACATATCAGACAAGCAGTGTGCAGAGATGGGCTCCGACATCTAGGACCAGGCTGCTCACTTCTCCCTACCGCCTACCGAAGCCCTCCGTGTCTGCTCCCTCCCTCTTTAGTCATTCCCTTACACCAGTGGAGGCTGGCGGAAGGAGAAGTGGGGAGGATGGACTCCCCTGCCCTTCCCATTTCTCCTTCCACTAGCAGCCACTGCCTTATACGTTACTGTGGGCCTTACATAGCATTTCTTCATCCTTGTCCTAAATGTCAATTTGTATCTATGCTGGGTTACCTTGAATCAGCTCTCTTATTGGAAAATGATCACCTGAATGTGTACATCTGGGCCAGGCTTGAGAATGCTGACCTTCACGATTGCACTAGCATGAAGTAACCTTCCGTTCATCCTTGTTCAGTTAGCCTGATTTCAGTTAGCATGGTTTATAAGTACCCTTTTCCATCTACTTATTTCCTCATTATATTCATCTTCTAATTTCAGAAATGGTGTAAAAAAAGAAAAGTTGAATTCTCCTGCATAGTAAGAGTACATACCACAGGAGGTTGGTGGCACCTTAATTGGGGAGAACGAGCTCGTGGTAACGCCTGGAGCGGTATCAAATTCATCAAACATGGATTCCATGTCTTTGATTCAATTCCATTCGCTACGTTCCAGCCATTTATTATGAGCCGTCCTCCCCTTTGCAGCCTCCACTGGTACATACTGTATATGCATCTATCATAGAATAATTATTTATGGTTGCACTATTACAAAATACATTTGACAAAGTATTTAAGACATAGTTGCAGTACGTGGTCATTATTCCGAGGGGATTCGGTTTCCCTTGGCAACTAATTCAGTGTGTTCATTGAATGGCTAAATATTTCCAACCTCTGCTTCGCGGTCAAGATGGTTTCAGATTAGCTATGGCATGTCTAGTACTTGAGTGGTGTTTATCTAAGCTTGGGAGAACCATGTTTAGTTCAACATTGACATTGGAATTGAATGGATATTTAACATTGGCAAACACAGGACCTATATTTCTAAGTCTCTGAACCAGCAGCGGCTGTACAGTTTGCAGAAATAAGCCCACTCAAATACTCTGTTTTAGTTATGACGACATGCTGCTAAGTCAAATGTTTGTTCACGTTGGTTGCGTGTACTCAAAGCTTTAATAAATTACCTATATGAAGTTCATCAACTAGTCTATGTATACTTAGCATACACCCCATCTTGTCACCCATAATAGGTTAGCTTTGTTTCAATTGATGTTTTGCTGTGAGGGAGATTATCAGCAAATTTTGTGAAGGCTCCCAAAAACCCAATAAGCAACGATCTAAAAGAGAACACTTTTTGAAGAAAAACATTTATACAGTTTAACTACTAGGTCTCTCTTTCTCCTGCCGTGTACTGTGTCTACCCATCCCTGACCCGAAACATAATAGTAGACTGACTTGATTCTAGCACAATGTATCTCTTGCTCACCAGCTGCCAGTAGTGTGCAACCAACATTGCCTTTAGCCCAAAGGCAGATACAGAACCCAAGTGCCCAAAACCCTGTTTTAGCATGGGCAGAGCCATTGAGGACGCATCATTTTCAAGTAGTCAACTGGATGGGTCTTCTTATGGGTTAAGGTTCACATCATTCTATCCAGGTCATTAGCCAATTAATTAGACTCGTGAGCAAACGTTCCATAACTGCAGGTGGCAGTAAATTGCCAACCCAGGCTTTATACCTGTTCAAACAATACACTCCAGGTGGCAGTATGCACCATTCCAGTTTGTTTACCAACTCATAGAGGTAGTAGAAGACAATAGACTACTTCAAAATTGAGATGGCCTCAATGGCGCTGCCCGTGCGCTCACAGACATATTGCGCCCTCTAACCGCCGCTATGCTTTTGCTGTTGGGCTGCAGCAAGCTGGCGTTTAGAAACTTGAAATATTAGACTTTTTGAAATCCAACAGATATTGAATCAGGGGATCACTTGAGGGCAATGGAGCACACCAATGCTGAAGAAGACCTTCAAGTCTGCGCAGGTTAACCCTTGACCTGTCTAAACAAATTACCAGTGTGTTCCAGTAGTGTCAGGTTCCATTGATATGTGGAAGATAAGCTTGCACCCCCAAAAACTGTATGACATACTAAATTATATTTTGATATTTCTGTATACCGGTAGTCGACCTTACCTAAGGTTGCGAAGGGAGGGTATATCACATGTCAAATATATTGAATAAGATGATTATAAAATGACAAAACATTATCCTCAATATAAACCAACTTAGAGAATACCATTAGTTTTTCATACGAGGGTTTCAGCATGAAAAATGTCAATATGTTTAATGTTTTGGCGTCAAACTGGGAAAGGGGGATACCTAGTCAGTTGTTTCAACTGAATGCCTTCAACTGAATCAGAGAGGTGTGGGGGGGCTGCCTTAATCGACATCCACCTCGACATCCACCTCTTCCGCGCCCGGGGAACAGTGGGTTAACTGCCTTGGTCGGGGGCAGAACGACAGATTTTTTTCCTTGTTAGCTCGGGGATTTGATCCAGCAACCTTTTGGTGGTGGCAGTTGTGAAAAAAGGCAATAGTTGGAAGAGTTGGAGTTAATTGAAAATAATGCCGTTGTTGATTTCTTTCATTAGGCTATTTTCTTTTGAACCATATGGTCTATTTCAGGGGTGTCAAACTTATTCCACGGAGTGTCTGCGGGGTTTTAGTTTTTTCCTTTCACTTAAGACCTAGACAAACAGGTGAAGGGAGTTCCTTACTAATTAGTCATCTTAATTCATTAATCGAGTACAAGGATGGAGTGAAAACCCACAGACACTTAGCCCTCTGTGGAATGAGTTTGACATGTGGTCTTTCTACTAGAAACTCATGGACACATTAAATGAATACTAAATATGAATACATTTTTTAAAAGTTAAGTGTAAATTACCAAAATTATGATAGATTGCCATAGACTTTCTGATAATTACTGAAGATTCTGGTAAATTACCGGTAGCTTTGCAACCTTAACCTTACCATTCATTTTGGATTTTTGGATCTGCGGAAAGCTGGGTCTACAAAACATGGCCTAGGATGTGGACTGATTTTTGACAAAAGGCCACTTGAGATCTGAAAACATCTGATAAACTTTGATTGGAGTTTAATATCAATTTTAAGGCTAAGTTGAATTTCAGTGCAATGTGACTCCTTTTCATCTGTTCCCAATTGATTTCATGTAACATTTAAAATAAAACGCTTTCCCTAAAGTCAATGAATGAAAGAGTCGAGGGCTCAGTGGCCAGATAGGATTTCATGTTCCCTGCCAGCTACAAACCCAGAGCTCTAAAACCTAAATGAGGACCTCACCATCCCCAGACCTGTCAGTCGTCATATTTCTGTTGCAAACATTAAGATTGCCAAACCAGGCCACCTTTGAGAACATCAGTACGGATTCAATAAAACAGTGTCATCATTGTCTTGCTGACGTTAAGAGTTAATCTTTCTCAGATGGTATGTGTTCTCCTCAAACGTCAACTTGTTGTCCAGTACTGTTCCCAGGTACTTGTAGATACTGACCAGCTCAATGTCATGTCCCATGACCACAGTGGGTGTGGGGTTCAGTGGCAGCCTTCTAAAGTCAATGGCCATATCTTTAGTTTGGGAGACATTCAGTTGGAGGAAGCAGTTCTCACACTATGACACAGAGTCATCTACCACAGGCCCATGCTCAGACTCTCCATCCTGTAGTAGACTGAGGATGACAGAGTCATCAGCAAACTTGATGATGTGCCTGTTTTCATATTCGCAACGACAGTCGTTAGTGTATAGTATGTATAGGAGAGGAGAGAAGACACAAACTTACCAACCGGTGGAGGAGCAGAGCTGCTTTGACATGAGGCCATTTACTCACACTTGTTGGGACTGGTCGGTAAGGAAGTCCACTATCCAGCCCACAAGGCTCACATCCAGCTTGATGTGGGAGGAGCTTCTCTGCTAGTATGTGAAGCTGGATAGTATTGAAGGGAGACGAGAAGTCCATAAACAGAAGCCTCAAGTGTGGGTTTTCGGCCCTCCAGGTGCTTGTAGAGGTGGTTGAGTAGAGTTGGAGTGGGGTCCTCCATCCCTCGCTTGGCCCTGTAAGCAAGCAAACTGCAGGGGTCCAGGGAATACTCAAGAGTTTAGGCACCTTCTGCAGCTTGAGTGAAAATGTGATGAAAAAAATCCACTGAGTTGTTCTGCACATGACTTAAGTACCTGTCCACCAATGTCTGGTCCTGGGCACTTTTTTAAACTTTGGTCTGTTTGAATAGGCTGGTGCCACTGGATGCAAAATTCCATTTTGGGAGTAGCAATTGTCCTCATACGCATCTGAGTAATTCCTCCACTAACGTTCTGATTGTCAGATCTGAGATAAAACCATTTAGCTCATCAGCCAGTCCTTTGTGTTTAAACGGTATCATCTTGTTTCCCTTGTCTTGTAGCCCAACCACAGTTCTCATTCCATTCAGGCAGCCCTCAGATTGTTGCTACTCCAGAAAGCTTTTATTGGTCCAAACCTTCAATTACCGCTTTTGCACTTTCTCACTCTTCAGCCCAGTCCTGTAGAGAGGCAGAAGATGCACTGTGTTGTGGTCAGATGAACTCTCGCTTTTGCACTTTCTCACTCTTCAGCCCAGTCCTGTAGAGAGGCAGAAGATGCACTGTGTTGTGGTCAGATGAACTCTCGCTTTTGCACTTTCTCACTCTTCAGCCCAGTCCTGTAGAGAGACAGAAGATGCACTGTGTTGTGGTCAGATGAACTCTCGCTGTAGACTTGTAGGCCCCTCTGATGGGGCCATAACATAGGTTCAGGGTCTTGTTGAGGTGTGTTGGGAAGGTGACATATTAATAATCTGTGTTATTCTGAGTTTTCTTCATGTTACAGCGATTTAAAATGTCCTAAAATAATATTGGGGGAATCAGGAGACAGAGGTTGCATTTTGTGTCACAGTATAAATAAGATTCGCAGCATTCTTCGCATTGGCATTACGGTGAATGTAAACAACCGTTATAAATATTTGGGGAAACTCTCTTGGGAGATAGAAAGGTGACAGCAGCTCAATATCAGGTAGACATAGTCTCGTAGGACAGTGACATTGTTGCACCATCGGTGATCTATGCACAAGCAGACTCTGCCCCCGTGATTTCCCAGTCGTCCTGCTGTCCCCATCCAGTCGGAACAGACACCCTAATCATTTGATCTCCAAAGACGAGTCAGTCAGCCAAGACTCATTAAAAGCCATAAAACAGGTGCCTCTGCACTCCTGAAGATGATTGACCTTTGCCTGCAACTCGTCTGTTTTATTCCTCAAGGATTGCACATTCGCCAGGATAATACAAGGTAAAGGGGATGCGTAGCCTGCTGCTGATGTTTCATCCGTAATCGAACGCCACCTCTCCTCCCCCGTTTGCGAACACGGCCATCCTTTCCACGGTTCAGAGCATTAAATCTATTCATCGATTGCCAACACTTTCATGTGTTTCAGAAGAGAGTCCACAGACTTGTTAAGGGGTTTATTTATCCACCGAAGCCGGGCGATCCCATTGCAGCGGGAACTCCAGTGAGTATCGTTTTGTTTGTTTTGGGAGTGGCAAGAGATCACGAAAGGCCAATGGAGAGATTCAGTAACGTTATAATCAACCAAACGAGTGAAAAAAGTATCTCCGTTTTGCGAATGATCTCAAACATTTAGAACATTTGCCACATCTAACTGGACAAAAACAGACTTACTTGGGACTTTCCAAACAACATAGTAACAGAAAGTGTAACACAAACACCTGCTATCTGGAGCCGCACCTTTTGAATTACTCATGTGATTATTTGAATGAGAATGGTAAGAGAAGCTACAGTTGACTGTGTGAAGTTGACTTCAGACTGTGACTACCTGGGTCTATTTTGAGATATTAAAACTAGGGTTGCAAAGCTACTGGTAATTTACCAATGTTACAGTAATCTTCAGTACATTTGGTAATTAATAGAAAATATATGGCAATCTATCATAACCTTTGTAATTTATACTTGAATAGTAAAGAAATAGAATCATTTATATCTGTTGATATTGTCCATTAGCTTCTAGTAGATAGACCATATGGTTCAAGAGAGAATTGCCTAATTAATGAAAAAAGCATCTAATGAACAATGGCATTATTTCAATTAACTCTGCAGCTCCTCCAACTAGTGACTTTTTTTCACAACTGCCACCAGTTTGACCACAGAACGAACATTGACAACAAATACATATAGACCATAGTTCATGATGAAACACAATGGTATTCACTAAACTGAAGTTATTTAGGATAATGTTTATAGCATTGTCATTATATTTTCATTTTATTCAATATGTTTGACGTGATAAAGCCACACAGAAGGCCAGAGATTATTACAGACGCCAGTGATAATCTCAAGTACCCAAAAGGGCCACTTGATGTTTTGTGACAGATTACATCAAATCCTTGGTAGTTTACTGGTACATTCTGAACGTTTCCAGGAATATACCCTCCCTTTGCAACCCTAATTAAAACACATTTTTGAAATGTTTGATAGCCACCATTTGTATATTTTCATATTGTTTGACATTGATAAAGTCCCTGTATTTCTGATGGAAAAGTGCAATGAAAGCTTTTGTCGGTAACCATAAACCGTTTGCACTCATTTTATTAATTGCATGAGCCTCTGGTCATTGTAATTCATGTGCCTGCTTGGTTTCTGCATGTCTGGTCTCTTGATATGGACAATTCCAGAGTAACGGGATTACGCTGAGAACGGTTTAAAATGTATTCCAAACTAAAACCATTGATTTCGAAGTTGAACATACCATATAATTTAACAAGTAAAAAAATGGATTGTACAATATTTGACGATTTTATTATTTTCCAAATTCTTCAAGCTCTGTAAAAATGTGTCATTGATAGACGAGCATTTTCAAGTCTTAACTTAGAATTTCAAGCAGATGTAAGTCAAAACTATAACTCGGCCACTCAGGAACATTCACTGTCTCCTTGGTAAGCCATTCCGGGATAGATTTGGCCTTGTGTTTTTAGGTTATTGTCCTGCTGAAAGGTGAATTCATCTCCCAGTGTCTGGTGGAAAGCAGATTGAACCAGGTTTGCCTCTAGGATTTTTCCTGTGCTTAGCTCAATTCTGTTTATTTTTTATCCAGGAAAAACTCCCCAGTCCTTAACAATTACAAGCATACCCATAACATGATGCAGACACCACTATACTTGAAAATATGAAGAGTGGTACTCAGTAATGACTGGATTTGCCCCAAACATAACACCTTTGTTTTCAGGACAAAAAGTGAATAGCTTTGCCACATTTTTTTGCAGTATTACTTTAGCGCCTTGTTGCAAACAGAATGCATGCTTTGGAATATTTGTTCTTCTGTACAGGTTTCCTTCTTTTCACTCTGTCAGTTAGGTTAATATTGTTGAGTAACTAAAATGTTGTTGAACCATCCTCTGTTTTCTCCAATCACAGCCATTAAACTCTGTAACTGTTTTAAAGCCACCATTCTCTACATGGTGAAATCCCTGAGCGATTTCCTTCCCCTCCAGCAACTGAGTTAGGAAGGACGGCTGTATATTTGCAGTGACTGAGTGTATTGATGCACCATCCAAAGTGTAATTAATAACTTCACCATACTCATACTTATTTAAGCTTGACTCAAGAAATTTCAACTTTTAATTTTTAATTAATTTGTAAACATTTCTAAAAACATAATTCCACATTGACATTATGTGGTATTGTTTGTTGACCAGTCACAAAACAAAAAAAGTCAAGGGGTGTGAATACATTTTCCAAAGGCACTATAACTGTTACAGCAGTTAGAGGTAGTTTCGTGAGCCAATGCTAACTAGCGTTAATGCAATAACTAGAAGTCTATGGATATCTGCTAGCATGCTAGTAGATATCTATAGACGTCCAGTCATTGTGCGAACACTACGAAACTACCTCTAGTTTATATATTGTATCGTCCCTTAAGGGATACATTGGGATTTTGGCAATGAGGCCCTTTATCTACTTCCCCAGAGTCAAATTAACTCATGGATACCATTTTAATGTCTCTGTGTCTAGTATGAAAGAAGTAAAAAAAAAAATATATATATACACAGAAAAGACAAGATGGCTTTGAGAAGTGGTTTTCCTCAATTACCTCAACTAACCGGTGCCACCGCACCAGTGAACCTGTATATAGCCTCGCTATTGTTATTTTACTGCTGCTCTTTAATTATTTTATTTTTTAAATTAACTTGTTTTTTTCATAACTGCATTGTTGGTTAAGGGCTTGTTAGTAAGCATTTCACTGTAAGGTAACCTGTTGTATTTGGCGCATGTGACAAATAAAATGTCATACAATTTGAAATGGTATCTTATTTTTTAGGGTCCCTGATCAATATTGCATAACATGAAGGGGGAGCTATTTATTTTCTAATGCAAACTCTGCAGTTATTTCTTTAGTGTAATATATTGACGATCCCTAACGATCTCCAGATATAGTTTGACTTTGGATAGTTGTGGCAAAGTTAGGCTAACTTCAGCTACCTTAGCCACTGCTACCTAAACATCTATGGGAGTGGTGGGGTCATGTGGTAGCTGTTAATTTATTTTGTTGCCATATCACCTTTAAGTAACATCAAGCTAAATGATTGAGTTGATTTGGCCATGCCGCATTCCTTTACTACTCCCATAGATTTTTAGCTCGTGGTGGCTAAAGTTAGCTGAAGTTTCTACGGGCTGTATAAAGACAACCGAACCATGGATTACAGTTAGTCTGGCCCCAAAGACTACTTTCAGCACGAGGGACCGTCTAACAAAAAGTGTTGTAAAATACGGAACTTCCCCTTTAAGTATGGCAATTGCTGAGATTCATTGCGACAGGGAAGATAAATGAATCGTAAGCCTCAATAGATACTTCCAATGTTTTTTTTTGTGCACTTGGCCACACGAGGCAGCCTGAGTTCTTAATGCACATTTTGGCTCAGAAACAAGGAGCTAGACAAAAAAAAAAGTTTGTTTGAGGAAAGACTACGTAGTCTACTGTAAATGTAAAAGGGAGAAAGTTCAAACAATCATTTATCACCAAGTAAAGTAAAATGAGTCACTCTGTGTCAAAGTCAGTTAAATCAGATGTTTTTGTGTTTACACAGCCTAGTATTGCCCAGAGAGTGGCAGGGGTTAAGCCTACACTTAAAGTTGCTGACATTAACATTTGGAGATCGTAGCTCGTAAATGAGTCACCCATTTGCTAGCCTGTAGTACTTTAATCTGGGTTTTTGGAGTGTGTGGCTTGCTTTCGCTGGGCAAGTGTGCAGATAGAACTACCAGAAATAAATGAAACTGAGTGATGTACCAGTAATGGCATGTTGTGACCCTCCTCCTGCCGTCGGGTCGAGAGATGATCGGTCATCTTGCTTACCTTATCGTAACAATAACACTTGACAGACACACGTGTGCATGCACACACACACACATTCACACACCCAGTGCTGCTGTTCGTTCTCTATGTGACCAGCAGAGGGTATTTTTTAGCAGAGCAACAATACACAAGAGAGCCCAAGTGATTGCTTGTTTGCAGTGGCTGAGCATTACAGGCAAATCGAAACATTTCATTTGCAACGTTATGGTTCAGGTGTTACCTCTGGGTCCAGGTATTTTAATTGTCTTTGTTTTTAATGACCTGTATAATATTTGAAATACTTTTTGTTTACTTTCTAGCATTGAAAATAATAGAAAGCTATCTTTTAATTCCCCAAAATCTGTCAATACAACTCACTGGGACAAGCCAATTCTCTTGCCCGTAGTACTTTAAAGACTAGCATTATAAAGGACTTGCATAAACAGTTCCATATAAACAAAATGATGTATGATGTGTAACTATTTGTCCATTTTAAGTGTTGTTCATGTTGCAAAGAGGCTCAAATGCCTACGCAATTCAAGAATAACCGAGCTGTGTGTTGTTGGTGCAGTATTTCTATAAAATCAATCACTTTACATGAATTATGATATGAGGCCTTTGCCGTTGTCATAAATGACAGAGGGGATCTGACAATCCCACCTGGATAATAATAAATCATTGTAAATGAACAATTCAATCAGAGAAACCAGCACAGCTATGCCCCCTCCCCCAAGAGCTTGTCGAGGATAACAAGGACTGCTTCAGTGTTCCCTTTTCCCACTCTTATCCAGCAAGCAGGGGAAAACTATACTTTTCTGGTTGCAAACTGGTTTTCTGTTGATAAATACGTAAGATTACAACCAAGCAAATATGTCTTTTTCCCTAACGTCTTGGAAATATTTCATATTTTGGTTATTAACTTGTCAGATTTACAACCAGTAAGAATTGTCTTCTGGTCGCTTCCTGAACTGAAATATAAACGCAACAGGCAACATTTTCAAAGTTTTTACTGGGTTACAGTTCATATAAGGAAATCAGTCAATTGAAATAAATAAAATGGGGCCCTAATCTGTGGCTTTAACATGACTGGGAATACAGATATGCATCTGTTGGTCACAAATACCTTATTTTTTTAAAGTACGTGTGTGACCACCATTTGCCTCATGCTGCGTGACACATCTCCTTCACATAGAGTTGAGCAGGCTGTAGATTGTGTCCCACGCCTCTCCAATGGCTGTGTGAAATTGCTGGATGTTGGCAGGAACTGGAACATGCTATCGTACACATCGATCCAGAGCATCCCAAACATGCTCAATGGGTGACATGTCTGGTGAGTATGCAGGTCATGGAAGAAATGGTACATTTTCAGCTTTAAGGAATTGTGAACAGATCCTTGTGACATGGGGCCGTGCATAATCATGCTGAAACATGAAGTGATGGCGGCGGGTGACTGGGGCGACAATGTGGCTCAGGATCTTGTCACGGTATCTAATGTGCATTCAAATTTCCTTTGATAAAATGCAATTGGGTTCGTTGTCCGTAGCTTATCCCTGCCCATACATAACCCCACCGCCACCATGGGGCACTCTGTTCATAATGTTGACGTCAGTAAACCACTTGCTCACATTACTGCTCTCTGCCCGGTACAGTTGAAAGCGGGATTCATCCTTGAAGACCACACTTCTCCAGCATGCCAGTGTTCAGTGGGCAAATGCTCACCTTTGATGAAGTCGGTGACGACGCCGAACTGCAGTCAAGTCAAGACTCTGGTGAGCTTGACGAGCATGCAGATGAGCTTCCCTGAGACCGTTTCTGACAATTTGTGCAGAACTTCTTCGGCTGTGCAAACCCACAATTTCAACAACTGTCCAGGAGGCTCGTCTGAGAACACCCCACAGGTTAAAAAGCCGGACGTGGAGGTCCTGGCGTGGTTACACATGGTCTGCGGTTGTGAGGCCGGTTGGAAGTATTGCCAAATGGTCAAAAATGACGTTGGAGGCGGCTTATGGTAGAGAAAGTAACATTTAAATGATCTGGAAACAGCTCTGTGGACATTCCTGCAGTCAGCATGCAATTGCACGCTCCCTAAACTTGAGACATTAGTGACATTGTGTTGTGTGACAAAACTGCACGTTTTATAGTGGCCTTTTATTGTCCCCAACACACGGTGCACTTGTGTAATGATGATCATGCTGTTTAATCAGCTTCTTGATATGCCACACCTGGCAGGTGGATGTATTATTTTAGCAAAGTAGAAATGCTCACGAACAGAGATGTAAGCAAATTAGTTTAAATGTTTGAGAAATAAGCTTCTTGTGCGTATGAAACATTTCTGGGAAATGTTATTTCAGCTCATGAAACATGGGACCAACACGTTACATGTTGCAGTCAGATAGATATTTACAGTGGGCAGAACATTTCCACACAGACGGGCATGTAAAGTGTCAAGAAAAAGTATGTGAACCCTTTGGAATTACCTGGATTTCTGCATAAATTGGTTGGTTTTCAAATTGGTTTTCAAATTTGATCTGATCTTCATCTAAGTCAAAACACAGTGTGTTTCAACTAATAACACACAAATTATTGTATTTTTCTTGTCTATATTGAATACATAATTTAAACATTCACAGTGTAGGTTGGAAAAAGTACAGTTGAAGTCGGAAGTTTACATACACCATAGCCAAATACATTTAAACTCAGTTTTTCACCATTCCTGACATTTAATCCTAGTTAACATTCCCCGTTTTAGGTCAATTAATTTAAGAATGTAAAATGTCCGAATAATAGTAGTGATTTATTTCAGCTTTTCTTTCATCACATTCCCAGTGGGTCAGAAATTTACGTACACTCAATTAGTGTAAGTTGGTAGCATTGCCTTTGAAATTGTTTAACTTGGGTCAAACATTTCGGGTAGCCACCCACATTAAGTTGTGTGAATTTTGGCCCATTCCTCTTGACAGAGCTGGTGTAAATGAGTCAGGTTTGTAGGCCTCCCTGTTCGCACACGCTTTTTCAGTTCTGCCCACAAATTTTCTATGGGATTGAGGTCAGGGCTTTGATGGCCACTCCAATACCCTGACTTTGTTGTCCTTAAGCCATTTTGCCACAACGTTGAAAGTACGCTTGGGGTCATTGTCCATTTGGATTACCCATTTGCGACCAAGCTTTAACTTCCTGACTGATGTCTTGAGATGTTGCTTCAATATATCCACATTATTGTCCTGCCTCATGATGCCATCTATTTTGTGAAGTGCACCAGTCCCTCCTGCAGCAAAGCACCCCCACAACATGATACTGCCACCGCCGTGCTTCACGGTTGGGATGGTGTTCTTCGGCTTACAAGCCTCTCCCTTTTTCCTCCAAACATAATGATGGTCAGTATGGCCAAACAGTTATATTTTTGTGTCATCAGACCAGAGGACATTTCTCCAAAAAGTACGATCTTTATCCCCATGTGCAGTTGCAAACCGTAGTCTGGCATTTTTATGGCGGTTTTGGAGCAGTGGCTTCTTCCTTGCTGAGCGGCCTTTCAGGTTGTGTCGATATAGGACCCGTTTTACTGTGGATATAGTTACTTTTGTACCTGTTTCCTCCAGCATCTTCACAAGGTCCTTTGCTGTTGTTCTGGGCTGATTTGCACTTTTCGCACCAAGTACGTTCATCTCTAGGAGACAGAACGCGTCTCCTTCCTAAGCGGTATGACGGCTGCGTGGTCCCATGGTGTTTATACTTGCGTACTATTGTTTGTACAGATGAACGTGGTACCTTCATGTGTTTGGAAATTGCTCCCAAGGATGAACCAGACTTGTGGAGGTCTCCATTATTTTTCTGAGGTCTTGGCTGATTTCTTTTGATTTCCCCTTGATGTCAAGCAAAGAAGCACTGAGTTTGAAGGTAGGCCTTAATACATCCACAGGTACACCTCCAATTGACTCAAATTATGTCAATTAGCTAATCAGAAGCTTCTAAAGCCATGACATCATTTTCTGGAATTTTCTAAGCTGTTTAAAGGCACAGTCAAACTTCTGACCACTGGAATTGTGATACAGTAAATTATAAGTGAAATAATCTGTCTGTAAACAATTGTGCGAAAAATTACTTGTGTCATGCACAAAGTAGATGTCCTAACCGACTTGCCAAAACTATAGTTTGTTAACAAGAAATGTGTGGAGTGGTTTGAAAACGAGTTTTAATGACTCCAACCTAAGTGTATTTAAATTCCGACTTCAACTGTATGTGAACCCCAAAAGCTAATTGGAGTCAGGAGTCAGCTAACCTGGAATCCAATCAACGAGATGAGATTGGATATGTTGGTTAGAGCTGCCATGCCCTAAAGTTGGAAAGGGTTACAAAAGTATCTCTAAAAGCCTTGATGTTCATCAGTCCACAGTAAGACAAATTGTCTATAAATGAAGAAAGTTCAGCACTGTTGCTACTCTCCTTAGGAGTGGCCGTCCTGCAAAGATGACTGCAAGAGCACAGCGCAGAATGCTCAATGACGTTAAGAAGAATCCTAGAGTATCAGCTAAAGACTTACAGAAATCTCTGGAACATGCTAACATCTCTGACGAGTCTACGATATGTAAAACACAAAATAAGAATGGTGTTCATGGGAGGACATCACGGAAGAAGCCACTGCTGTCCCAAAAAAAACATTGCTGCACTTCTGAAGTTTGCAAAAGTGCACCTGGATGTTCCACAGCGCTACTGGCAAAATAGCCTGTGGACAGATGAGACCAAAGTTGAGTTGTTTGGACAACACAACACTGTGTGTGGAGGAAAAAAGGCACAGCACACCAACATTAACCTCATCCCAACTGTAAAGTATGGTGGAGGCAGCATCATGGTTTGGGGCTGCCTCTTGGCCTGGACAGCTTGCTATCATCAACGGAAAAATGAATTCCCATGTTTATCAAGACATTTTGCAGGAAAATGTTAGGCAATCTGTCCACCAATTGAAGCTCAACAGAAGTTGGGTGATGCAACAGGACAACGACCCAAAACTCAGAAGTAAATCAATAATAGAATGGCTTCAACAGAAGAAAATAGGCCTTCTGGAGTACCCCAGTCAGAGTCCTGACCTCAACCCGATTGAGATGCACGACCTCGAGAGCAGTTCACACCAGACATCCCAAGAATATTGCAGTTTAAACAGTTTTGTAAAGAGGAATGGTCCAAAATTCCTCCTGACCGTTGTGCAGGTCTGATCCGCAACGACAGAAAACATTTGGTTGAGGTCATTGCTGCCAAAGGAGGGTCAACCAGTTATTACATCCAAGTGTTCACATACTTTAACCACGCTGCGCTGTAAATGTTTACACGGTGTGTTCAAAAACGTATAATTGTTTGTCTTATTAGTTTAAGCAGACTGTGTTTGTTTGTATATTATTATTATTATATTATTTATTATATTATTATTATTTGTCTATTGTTGTGTCCTAGATGAAGATCAGATCCAATTTTATGACCAATGTATGCAGAAATCCAGCTATTTCCAAAGGGTTCACATACTTTTTCTTGCCACTGTAGGTTAGGGTTACAGTTAGGGGAAGGGTTAGCTAACATACTAACTAGTTGCTAATAGCTATAATGCTAAAGTTTTCAGTGATGAGATTTGAGCACGCAACCAACATATCATACTAGGGCCTCCCGAATGGCGCAGCGGTTTAAGGCACTGTATCGCAGTGCTGAGGTGTCACTGCAGATCCGGGTTCGATCCCGGGCTGTGTTGCAGCCGGACGTGACTGGGAGGTGGCGCACAATTTGCCCAGCATCGTCTTGGTTAGGGTAGGGTTTGGCCAGTTGGGATGTCCTTGTCCCATCAGGAGGGCCGGGTGCATGCATGCTGACACGGTTGCTAGTTGTACAATGTTTCCTCTGACACATTGGTGCGGCTGTCTTCCAGGTTAAGCGAGCAGTGTGCCAAGAATCAGTGCGGCTTGGCACGGTCATGTTTCGGAGGACGCATGGCTCTCAACCTTTGCCTCTCCCGAGTCCGTATGGGAGTTGCAGTGATGGGACAAGATTTCACGACAAAGGGGTGAAAAGTTTTTAAAAAATAACAAAAATTAAACATCATGCTCATTTCACTGTCCTGGATTTACATTTACTATGTTATGTTTAGTTTATGAGACCAGTCTGACCAAGCAGGCAGGGCAAGCAGGCAGTGCAGGGGGGAGCCCAGGCAGACCAGCCAGTGCAGGGGGGAGCCCAGCCAGTCTTTAAACAGGCTTAACTGGCAGTCAGGTCTTTAGTATCTGAAGGCGATGCTGAAAGGATCTAAGCAGGAGGGGGTGTGTGGTGTGTGTGTGTGTGTGTGTGTGTGTGTGTGTGTGTGTGTGTGTGTGTGTGTGTGTGTGGGAGAGAGTGAAAGAGGAAGGGGGGAAGAGAGCCGAACACTGTGAGAATTTGTGCCATGTTAGCATCCACCCAGCAACTCCGTCAATACTGCATACGGCTTGGAAACTGGCAGAGGTCCCTGGTGCTGCATTCGCAGGCTCCGTCACTGAGAGAGAGCAGCTTCCACGACCCCCCCCCAATCACTGTGCTGCTCGAGAGGTTTCTCTCAGTGATAGCACATCCACTAGAGCACCGGCCGTTACTGCTGCAGAGGAGGAAGTGGGGACAGGAGGAGAGCTGAACGGGAGATACGGAGTGGGAATACTCTAGAAGAGCGAGCCAATCCCGGAGGAGGGACAGGATTCTCGGAGGACTGGTTTGATAGTATGCTACCGTGCTCCACAGGGAAGGCTGAACATTGGGACGTTTGACAGACAGGCACTCGACAGTGCACCTGCTCCACACTGGATTGTTGGGTAAAATTATTTTCCTCTTTTACAGTCAGCAAGGGCTGATTTTAGGATTGTGCTTGTTACTGCTGATATATCTTAGTGTGGTGCTTAGTATAACAAATGGACCATACTACATTCTGTGTTCAGCATGAGGTACAGCACTATGTCCATTCAGCATTATAGAGCCAAGGAAGTACCTTGTTTCTGGGACAGTTCCACATAATTCTGCAGTCCTGCTTAAAGAAGTGGAGAAATGTGGTGCAGTGATATATCAAATACTCTGACACACACTACACCAATAAACACAAGGCACTTCACAAATATGTACACTTATACAGTGGCAAGTGTGTGTTTATGTTCGGGAAATTACAGGAATATTGCCTCAATTAGGAAGTCTTTCATTGAGGGATATTCTGCCCTCAACACAATGAAAGGTCCACTGAGGGAGATAATAATTGTTTCGTTTCATTTTGATATTGTGTGTGTGTGTGTGTGTGTGTGCGCTCACGTGAGTGTGTGCAATTCATGTGTACCTAGGTGCTGAATGTGTGAAATGCCTGAGAAATTGGTTGTTTCAATCGTTGTTTCTGACCATGGAAACTGGTCCCCTGCAGGAGTGGACACCCCTCTGTAAAATTCTATTCTGGTTTTCCATGACATCACAACTCCTTTGGCCTAATTTGGAGGCAAATGCTGAAAGTAGCACAAATGCCCTGACACTCCATCTCTATAGTGCCGCTGCCAGCTACTCCGCGTTATATATTTATTCATTATTTTTTGTTTATCTGCCAACTTCAAAATCAGACTCAATGTTTATGTGCATGTTTTTTTCCCCAGACAGGGGTCTTTTTTGAAATTGAAGTAAATTCAGTTCATTTTCAAGTTTGGTGTGAAGTTACATGGTTAACACTAATTGTAAGCAGATAGAACTTCTCTGGTACCACGTGGTATTCCTGCCTTATCTCACCAAGTGTACTAATGGTTACCCTCTGATTTCCACAACAAGTTCAACAGCCTGACCTCTGCAGCCTGATCATGGAAAAAACGCATTTCAGAGATCATATGTTACATTCCAGACTTAACAACTTTCAGCATCTATTGAATGGCAACTTAACTGTCTTTTAGGCGTAGTATCTACATGGAACCTTGTTCATCTTGGACATATGCATGATTACATGATTTAACTGTGATGGAGTAAACGTAACTGTACAATTATGAACCTTCTGTTTCCACGGGACTGCCATGACCGAAGACACATTTTACACGCAAAAAGAAACGTTAGATTTTGATCTGACCTTAAATAACTATAGTTTTTGGACAACAAACTTAAACAAGCATGCCAGCATATGCAAGACAGTAGCCTCTGGAAATAAACAAAGTCACTCATGCTTCTTTCCATCCTTTAGCCTAGAGTCGATGACCACGACCCCACGGAAATCTAATTAGCATAATACACAAATTCCCATTAAAAAATGGGTCAATTTAAACCAGAGATAGTCACACTAAGTGCAAATCACATGGGATGGCGTAGCTCTGCAGAATACTATAGTAGCCTTGCTGGTTAAGCGTGCCTTGAATTCTAAATGAATCACAGACAGTGTCCCCAGCAAAGCACCCCCACACCATCACACCACCTCCTCCATGCTTCACGGTGGGAAGCACACATGCGGAGATCATCCGAGTGACCTACTCTGCATCTCACAAAGACACGGCTGTTGTCGTGGATAATTGTTTCAGAAATATAATACTCTCAGAAGAACTTTGTGAATTCAATGTAGACTTTAATACAAGTTATTAAGAGCCGTGCTGGTCCGCGGAACAGCCGCCCCTTCTTAGCACTGGCTCTGCTTTTATACATACATAGTATTTGTGTACATCACATATGTAAATAAAGTTACTCCCCCTTAGTTCGTCTGCCCCCATTAAATTCCTATTCTGAGTTCTTTGCTTGTTTACGCCCACTAACGCTCATATCTGCTTTTGGTTAGGTTACAACGATGACAGAACTCTTTCCATGTTCTAAAAAATAATGTATGTATTGCATGCTTATGTTTTACGTGTTAGTCATCAGTTATCTTGCCTATCTTTCTTCCTGTATCCTGCTGAGCACAGCACGTTCAGCTGTCATAAATGCATGTATGGTCTTGGTTAAGGTATTCTTTCTTAAATATAGTATGGTCTGGGTGTCATATGGCCTGGGTATCATCTTCACTTAATGTGCATGTCCTTGCTACTTCAGCCCAGCAGCCAAACCTATCTATATGTAAAGCTGAGCTTTCCTTAATGGTTCGCTCCAACACTGTTGGAACCAAAAATCTCAAATTTGGACTCATCAGACCAAAGGACAGATTTCCACCGGTCTAACATCCATTGCTTGTATTTCTTGGCCCAAGCAAGTCTCTTCCTATTGGTGTCCTTTAGTAGTGGTTTCTTTGTAGCAATTCGACCATGAAAGCCTGATTCACGCAGTCTCATCTGAACAGTTGATGTTGAGAAGTGTCTGTTACTTGAACTCTGTGAAGCTTTTATTTGGGCTGCAATTTCTGAGGCTGGTAACTCTAATGAACTTATCCTCTGCAGCAGAGGTAAGTCTGGGTCTTTCTTTCCTGTGGCGGTTGTCATAAGAGCCAGTTTCGTCATAGTGCTTGATGGTGTTTGCGGCTGAACTTGAAGAAACTTTCAAAGTTCTTGAAATTTTCCGGGTTGACTGACCATGTCTTAAAGTAATGATGGTGTCACGTTCTGACCTTAGTTCCCTTTTTATGTCTTTGTGTTAGGTTGGTCAGGGCGTGAGTTGGGGTGGGTAGTCTATGTTCCTTTTTCTATGTGTTTGGCCTAGTATGGTTCTCAATCAGAGGCAGGTGTCGTTCGTTGTCTCTGATTGAGAATCATACTTAGGTAGCCTGTTTTCCCCATTTTGGTTGTGGGTGTTTGTTGTCTGTTTAGTGTCTGTCACCTTATAGAACTGTTTTGTTTCCATTTCATTTTGTTATTTTGTTTTGTGCGTTCAGTCAATACATTATGACGGACACTTACCACGCTGCATATTGGTCCAATATTTCATACTCGTCGTCAGACGACGAAGAGATCCGTTACAGTTTCTCTTTGCTTATTTGAGCTGTTCTTGACATAATATGGACTTGGTCTTTTACCAAATAGGGCTATCTTCTGTTTCCCACCCCTACCTTGTCACAACACAACTGATTGGCTCAGATGCATTAAGAAGGAAAGAAATTCCACAAATGAACTTTTAACAAGGCACACCTGTTATATGAAATTCATTCCAGGTGAATACCCCATGAAGCTGGTTGAGAGAATGCCAAGAGTGTGGAAAGCTGTCCTCAAGGCAAAGGGAGGCTATTTGTTTAACTCATTTTTAGGTTACTGCATGATTTCATATGTGTTATTTCATAGTTTTGATGTCTTTACTATTACTACAATTTTAAGAAAAACCCTTCTGTTCCAGAAAGGGGACCTTATTATTTCATGCGTTTAATAATAATAAATGTTGGGCTAATAAATGTTTCATCAAAACATAAAATGATTTATAGATTTAAAATGGCTAAATTATCCTTGGTATGACCTTAACAATTCCGTGTAGCTTACTAGAGTCCCCCTTCCCCGGCTTAGACTGTTATGTGTAAACAATTGTTATTATTTCATCAGCTTAAAAAAAAAAAATGTATCAATCAAAGATGCGCAACAAGCTAAGTATTCGATCAGTCGTGCAGGTTTTATAATATATCAAGAATGTTCAAAATTAGTACTTCACAGGCTTGATTAGGTGAGAGGTGTGGTCAAACATGAAGTGTGGTGTTACTTTGTCATGATCGTCTGCCCTTATCAGCCATGGGTGAAAGCGAGAGGCCTAATCTTTAACCAAGGCCTGATTTACCTTTTGTAACAGGTGTTAGATGAATGAAATATTAATATAGTAACCAATTGATATGTTAAATAACCAGTCACCCGCGCTTGGGGGACAATTGATCCTGTTCCTTCATCTACAGCATCGAGAAACCACATCCCTACAGAAGGAAAACATACCGTCGCTGTCTCATGAAAACCATCTCCAAAACCTCATCTTTTCAGGAAATGGAAAAAAATTACATTTTCCTATTAACGAACATACAATTAGGAAACTTCTGAAGCTATTTTGAATAAATGCTCTTGGTCCGAGAGTCATAAAATCTTCAGAATACATTAAGGGGAGTGACTGCATTCAATAAATGTAATATAATGTAATTTTTTATTTTACAAGGTTAGACAACGAGGTTAGACACTCTTGCATAGCAGTCTTTTAAATCTACATTTGCATTTGACATTTTAGTCATTTATCAGTTTTCGGGAAGATGGGCAGGGACCATTGGGATGCCAGGACAGAGAAAAGCTTTGACTAGCCTGAGCAGGAGCTGACATGCTGTAGAGGTGGGACAGCCAAGAGACTAGGCGTGGCAGAACGGAGTGCTCAGAGTTGGGATGTAGGGTTTGAGCATAGCCTGAAGGTGGGGAGGGGCAGTTCGCCTTGCTGCTCTCTAGGCAAGCACCATGGTCTTGTAGTGGATGTGTGCTTTGACTGGAAGCCAGTGGAGTGTACGTAGGAGCGGGGTGACGTGGGAGATCTTGGGAAGGTTGAACAGCAGACGGGCTGCGGAGTTTTGGATAAGTTGCAGGGCTTTAATGGCACAAGCAGGGAGCCCAGCCAACAGAGAGTTGCAGTAGGCAAGAAGGAATATGAGGAGTGCTTGGATTAGGATTTACGCTGCTTCCTGTGTGAGGAAAGGTCATACTCTATAGATGTTGTAGATGTTGAACCTGCAAGAGCGAGTCACTTTTTTGATGTTTGCAGAGAACTGTTCAGGGTCTTTCCTAGGTTCTTTGCTCTCTTTGGGGGGGAGGGGGGCACTGGAGTAGTCAACCGTGATGAGAGGAAGAGCAGCTCCATCTTGTCAAGATGAGCTTGAGGTGGTGGGCCGACATTCAAGCAGAGATGTGTGTCGCCACCTGGGTGTCAGAGGGGAATGATAAAGTAGTTGAGTGTTATCTGCATAGCAATGATAAGAGAGACCATGAGAGGATGTGACTTGGTGTATAGAGCAAAGGAGCTAGAACCGAGCCCTGGGGGATACCAGTAATGGGAGCACGTATTGCAGACACAGATCCTCTCCACGCCACCTGGTAGGATCAAACTGCCAGGTAGGATGCAATCCAGCAGTGTGCAGAGCTTGAGATGCCCAGCCCTGAGAGGGTGGAGAGGAGGATCTGATGGTTCACGTTGGCTAAGGCAGCAGATAGGTTTTGGAGGCTGAGAATAGATGAGAGAGTCGGCTTTGGCAGAGCGGAGAGCCTCTGTGACACAGAGGAGAGCAGTCTCAGTTGAGTGACCCGTCTTGAAGCCTGACTGGTTGGGCTCAAGAAGGTAATTCTCAGAGTGATAACGAGAGAGACAGCATGCTCAAGTGTTTTGTAAAGAAAAGAAAGAAGGGATAGCGATCTGTTGTTATTTTTGACATCAGAGAGTTTGAGTTTTGGTTTCTTGAGGAAGGGAGTGATTTTGGATGCAGCCAGTGGTCAGTTGCTGATGGAAGAAGGTCTCCAGAGAGAGTCTGAAGAGGGGATGGGGTCGAGTGGGCAGGTTGTTGGGCGGCTGGAAATCACTAGTCGCAGGATTTCATCTGGAGAGCGAGGGGATGAGAATCCTGTGATGAGACGCATGTGGCAGGGACTCCAGACTATTCCGGAGATAAAGGGAAAGCCAGACACGATATGGAGTGTTTACAGACATATTCGATCTCTCCCTATCCCAGTCTGTTGTCCCCACTTGCTTCAAGATGTCCATCATTGTTCATGTACCCAAGAAAGTGAAGGTGACTAAACTAAATGTCTACCGCCTCGTAGCGCTGACTTCTGTCATCATAAAGTGCTTTGAAAGGCTAGTTAAGACCCACTACACTTTGCATATTGCCCCAACAGATCCACGGATGCCTCATTGCCATTGCACTGCCCACTGCCCTATTCCACTTGGACAAGAGGAATACCTATGTGAGAATGCTGTTCATCGACTACAGCTCAGCCTTCAACAACAACATTGCCCTCTAAGCTCATCACTAAGCTCAGGGCCCTCGGCCTGTACTCCTCCCTGTACAACTGGGTCCAAGACTTTCTGACGGCCGACCCCAGGTGGTGATGGTAGGCAACAACACTTCCGCCACGCTGATCCTCAACATGGGGGTCCCACAGGGGTGTGTGTTCAGCCCCCTCTTGTACTCCCTGTTAACCCATGACTGCGTGGCTATGCACATCTCCAACTCAATCATCAAGTTTGCTGACAACACATCAGGTGTAGTCCTGACTACCAACAACGACGGGACAGCCTACAGGGAGATGAGAGTCCTGGTGGAATGGTGCCAGGAAAATAACCTCTACCTCAATGTCAACAAAATGAAGAAGATGATCGTGAACTACAGAAAACAGCAGAGAGAGCACAACCCGACCCACATCGACGGGTCACAGTGTAGAGGGTCAAAAGCAGTTCCTCAACGTGCAAATCACTGACGACCTGAAATGATCCCTCCACACCGACACTGTGATGGTGGCTAAAGAAGAAATTCAGCTGTGTCCCTAAGACCCTTAGCTTCTATCTCCAGGCCATCAAACTGTTTAGGCTGGGTTACTGTACAGCACTTTGTGACATCAGCTGATGTAAGAAGGGCTTTATAAATACATTTGATTGATTGAACAGTCATCACTACGAGTTGGCTACCGCCCAGTACTCTACTCTGCACCTTGTACAGTCGTGGCCAAAAGTTTTGAGAATGACACAAATATGAAATTTTCCAAAGTCTGCTGCCTCAGTTTGTATGATGGCAATTTGCATATACTCCAGAATGTTATGAAGAGTGATCAGATGAATTGCAATGAATTGCAAAGTCCCTCTTTGCCATGCAAATGAACTGAATCCCCAAAAAACATTTCCACTGCATTTCAGCCCTGCCATAAAAGGGCCAGCTGACATCACGTCAGTGATTCTCTCCTTAACACAGGTGTGAGTGTTGACAAGGACAAGGCTGGAGATCACTCTGTCATGCTGATTGAGTTCAAAGAACAGACTGGAAGCTTCAAAAGGAGGGTGGTGCTTGGAATCATTGTACTTCCTCTGTCAACCATGGTTACCTGCAAGGAAACACGTGCCGTCATCTTTTCTTTGCACAAAAAGGACTTCACAGGCAAGGATATTGCTACCAGTAATATTGCACCTCAATTAACCATTTTATTGGATCATCAAGAACTTCAAGGAGAGCTGTTCAATTGTTGTGAAGAAGGCTTCAAGGGCGCCCAAGAAAGTCCAGCAAGCTCCAGGGCTGTCTCCTAAAGTTGATTCAGCTGCAGGATCGGGGCACCACCAGTACAGAGCTTGCTCAGGAATGGCAGCAGGCAGGTGTGAATGCATCTGCATGCACAGTGAGGTGAAGACCTTTGGAGGATGGCCTGGTGTCAAGAAGGGCAGCAAAGAAGCCACTTCTCTCCAGAAAAAACATCAGGGACAGACTGGTATTCTGCAAAAGGTACGGGGATTGGACTGCTGAGGACTGGGGTAAAGTCATTTTCTCTGATGAATCCCCTTTCTGATTGTCTGGGGCATCCGGAAAAAAGCTTGTCCGGAGAAGACAAGGTGAGCACTACCATCATTCCTGTGTCATGCCAACAGTAAAGCATCCTGAGACCATTCATGTGTGGGGTTGCTTCTCAGCCAAGGGAGTGGGCTCACTCACAATTTTGCCAAAGAACACAGCCATGAATAAAGAATGGTACCAACACATCCTCCGAGAGAAACTTCTCCCAACCATCCCGAAACAGTTTGGTGACGAACAATGCATTTTCCAGCATGATGGAGCACCTTGCCATAAGGCAAAAGTGATAACTAAGTGGCTCGGGGAACAAAACATCGTTATTTTGGGTCCATGGCCAGGAAACTCCCGAGACTTTAATCCCATTGAGAACTTGTGGTCAATCCTCAAGAGGCGGGTGGACAAACAAAAACACACAAATTCTGACAAACTCCAAGCATTGATTATGCAAGAATGGGCTGCCATCAGTCAGGATGTGGCCCAGAAGTTAATTGACAGCATGCCAGGGCAGATTGCAGAGGTCTTGAAAAAGAATGGTCAACACTGCAAATATTTACTCTTTGCATCAACTTCATGTAATTGTCAATAAAAGCCTTTGACACTTATGAAACACTTGTTACTATGGAGACCTGAAGTATAATTACATCTGACAAAAATATCTAAAGACACCGAAGCAGCAAACATTGTGGAAATTAACATTTGTCATTCTCAAAACTTTTTGCCACGACTGTAGACTGCTGCCATATGCACAGTATATATACTCATTGAACAATCGTTTCTGTAGTTAAAAACAGTTAAGACTAGCGTTCCTGCAACATTATTTTGTTAATTTTATTTGATATCTGAGAAATTAAGCTAATCAATTTCTAACTTCATAAACTTTATAAATGTCCCTTTTTCAGGACCTTGTCTTTCGAAGATAATTCATAAAAATCCAAATAACTTCACAGATTTTCATTGTAAAGGCTTTAAACACTGTTTCCCATGCTTGTTCAATGAACCATAAACAAGTAATGAACATGCACCTGTGGAACGGTTGTTAAGACATTAAGACACTAACCGCTTACAGACGGTAGACAATTAAGGTCAGTTATGAAAACTTAAGACACTAAAGAGGCCTTTCTATTGACTCTGAAAATCACCAAAAGAAAGATGCCCAGGGTACCTGCTCATCTGCGTACCCTGGGCATGCTGCAAGGAGGCATGAGGACTGCAGATATGGCCAGGGCAATAAATTGCAATGTCCGTACTATGAGATGCCTAAGACAGCGCTACAGGGAGACAGGACGGACAGCTGATCATCCTCGCAGTGGCAGACCACGTGTAACGACACCTGCACAGGATCGCTACATCCAAACATCACACCTGCGGGACAGGTACAGGATGGCAATAACAGCCCGTGTTACACCAGGAATGCACAATCCCTCCATCAGTGCTGACTGTCCACAATAGGCTGAGAGAGGCTGGACTGAGGGATTGGAGGCCTGTTGTAAGGCAGGTCCTCACCAGACATCACCGGCAACAACGTCTCCTATGGACCAAAAACCCACCGTTGCTGGACCAGACAGGACTGGCAAAAAGTGCTCTTCACTGATGAGTTGCGGTTTTGTTTCACCAGGGGTGATGGTCGGATTTGCATTTATTGTTGAAGGAATGAGCGTTATACCAAGGCCTGTACTCTGGAGCGGGATTGATTTGGAGGTGGACTGACTGACTGTTACTTTTGATTTTGACCCCCCTTTTTTGTTCAGGGATCCATTATTCCATATCTGTTAGTCACATGTCTGTGGAACTTGTTCAGTTTGTATGCTGTTGAATCTTTTTATGTTCATACAAATATCTACACATGTTAAGTTTGCTGAAAATAAACGCAGTTGACAGTGAGGACATTTCTTTTTTTGCTGAGTTTATGTGTTAGGTATTCCCACCCCTTGACTTTTTCCACATTTTGTTGTTACAGCCTGACTTTAGATGAAATTGAGTTTTGGAACTGGCCTGCACAAAGTGGAATTATAGTTTTTTGAATTTCTTAAAAATGTATAAAAAATGAAAAGCTGAAATGTCTTGAATCAGTAAGTATCCAACCCCTTTGTTATGGCCTAAATAAGTTCAGTCGTAAGAATGTGGTTAACAAGTCACATAGGTTGCGTCGATAATAATAGTGTTTAACATGATTTTTGAATGACTACCTCTTCTCTGTACCCCACACATACAATTATCTGTAAGGTCCCTCAGTCAAGTAGTGAATTTCAAACACAGATTCAACCACAAAGACCAGGGAGGTTTTCCAATGCCTCGCGAAGAAGGGCACCTATTGGGGTAGATGGGTATAAACAGACATTGAATATCCCTTTAAGTATGGTGACATTATTAATTACAGTTTGGATGGTGCATCAATACACTGTCACTACAAATATACAGGATTCCTTAACTCAGTTGCCAGAGAGGAAGGAAACCGCTCAGGGATGTCACCATGAAAAGAAGGAAGCCTGTACAGAATAAAAAATATTCCAAAACATGCATCCTGTTTGTAACAAGGTACTAAAGTAATACTGCAAAAACAGTGGTAAAGCTGTTAACATTTTGTCGTGAATACAAATGTTTGGGGTAAATCCAATGCAACACAACAGAGCTAAGCACAGGCAAAATCCTAGAGGAAAACCTGGTTCAGTCTGCTTTCCACCAGACACTGGTGTTTCATTTTCAATACATTTGCAAAAATGTCTAAAAACCTGTTTTCACTTTAATTATGGGATATTTTGTATAGATGGGTGAGGGGGACTTTTTTTTGGAATCCATTTTGAATTCAGGCTATAACAACAATGTGGAATAAGTCAAGGGGTTGGAATACTTTCTGAAGGCGCTGTACACACTGTATTCTCGACATAGCTCATCCTACTGAACTACTGCTGTACGTATATTTTCCTACTTATATATCGTCCATCCTGTCTATACATATTTATATTCCGGACTCTGACATTGCTCGTTCTGATATTGTTTGTTCTGAATTTTTTATAATTCTTTACATTTGGGGGGTGGGTTGGGATTATTTGTGTATTGGTATTCTACTGTTAGACACTTACTGCACCGCTGGAGCTAGAAACATAAGCTTTTCGCTGCACCCGCTTTAACATCTGCTAATCTGTGTACGCAACGAATACAATTGTTAGGGTAGTTTTGTGTAAGTGGGACCAGTGGACTCCGTAGGCTGTGTAAATAAGGAGCTCATGTCGTCAACCTTTTTTTTCCAAAGAGACGGTGGAGGGGAGGAAAAGACTTGCCCAGGGTTGGAGACAGAGGCTTGGAATTTAGAGTGATAGAAAGCAGCTTTAGCAGCAGATGTAGAGAAGGAGTGGAAGGAGGATAGATCCTCCAGAAGTTTAGATTTCCTCCATTTTCGCTCAGCTTTCCACAGCCCTGTTCTATGAGCACGCATTGAATCTCAATGTTAAATCATTTTTGGGTAACAATTAAGTACCTTACTGGAATAGTTTTCCTTTTAAAATGTTATAATTTTGCTAGGACTGTCTGGAGGTGGTCTGAGTGAAGGGCCCAATTGGACTGCTATGTAACCTGAAAACTAGCTGTTATTGGCAAACAGGTTTGGAACTCTCTTTGTTATTGGTCTGTTGAAGTATACCGCCTGGTGATGTCATCAGGCAAGCCAAAACTCCACCCATGCAAAACCTGCTGTTTAGATTGTATTGTTTCAATTGTAATTTCAACCAGCTGGAAATAGCACTAACATTTTTTTTCTTCTAACTTTTACAGTGTTATTTTCATCAGCAGTTGTACAATATGATACAAAGCACAGGGGAAAATGCATTTTGACTGAACTGGGCCTTTAAGGTGAAAATGGCACCCTACTGTATGGTTGCTTGAGGAGCCAAAATAATTTCTGATACAGATTTACTGAAGCTACTGTACATCTGACTCTTGATGTCACTGAATGCCCAAGGCAGTTCAGTGTAGCTATAGTCTGTGTGGAGCTTGTTATTGTCTCTTTAGGGAAAAGGGTCACTTACTACCTGGCCTGCTGTATCTGTTTGTGTGTGGGCTTCATCATGACCTGGATGGGTCAACATTCTCCTGGTAGTATAAGGTGCAGGTGTGGGAAGTTGTTATATCTGGGAATCACGTTTTTCGCCCCTTATTTTACCTGGTGTGTGTGTGTGTGATACCAACCCCTCAGGAGTGCCACATCGGTGATCAAGTAATGTGCTATTGGCTGTGGTGCAGTTCAATGTTCATGCAGTTGGAGTCCTTAACTGGAGTCCGTTTAGAAATGAAGTATGTTTACTTGGGCTGCTCAAAAAAAGTAAAGTCCCTTTTCTAAGAAATAGAGGTGGCCATCGATTTGAATTTGGCCCTCTGTTTAACATTATTTTCGATTTAATTCAAATAAAATAAAAATCTATATCTTTTTACATTTGGGGGGGGTACTGCCTAAGGTTTGATGGCTTATTCCCAGCTACATTCCAGTGAAAAATATTACATTTGTGGGGAGAAGTGAGTGAAACTGACAGCTTGTTTGCAGGAAGGATCATTAGCACTGCTTGGGGACAGGCCCAATGGTGAGTGACTGGGATCTGCATCATGTTGTGAGGACCAAATCTGCTTAACCTACTTTGGGTTAGCACTAAATATCTCGGGCTTGCTTGAACCTCACAATAGCAGCCTTTCTGGTGCAGTTTTGATGTTCATAAAATATGAATTTGTATGGAATTATTGATATGGACACATGGAAGATATAGTGTTCTTCCCTTACACACACACACACACTATTTTTTTGTATGTGTGTATATTATATATATATATAAAATTGTTGTTGTTGTTGAAATTTCAGGCGTGGTTTTTGGACACCTGTGAAGTTTTCCCTTGTGAAAAAATTAATCCCCATGTGATGTTTATTTTTTCTTACTTCCAGCTACAGCTGGTCTCCCATCGAGGGACCGACCAACTATATAGTGGTTGTTTACATCTACTTTGTTTACAAGCATTGGTGTAAACAAGCTTATATTTTGTGTTCTGATGGGGTATGAGTTAAGCTAAGCTCACGAGGCATTTATACGTTGTACACCTCCCATTTTGCCCTCAGAACAACCTGAATTCGTCGGGGCATGGACTCTACAAGGTGTCAAAAGCATTCCACAGGGATGCTGGCCCATGTTGACTCCAATGCTTCCCACAGTTATGTCAACTTGGCTGGATGTCCTTTGGGTGGTGGACCGTTTTTTGATACACACGGGAAACTGTTGAGCGTGAAACACAGCAGCGTTGCAGTTCTTGAGACAAACTGGTACGCTTGGCACCTACTACCATACCCTGTTCAAAAGGCACTTACATTTCTTTGCCTTGCCCATTCACCCTCGGAATTGCACACATACACAATCCATGTCTTCATCGTCTCAAAGCTTAAAACTCCCTCATTAACCTGTCTCCTCCCCTTCATCTACACTGATTTGAAGTGGATTTAACTGGTGACATCAATAAGGGATCATCGCTTTCACCTGGATTCACCTGGTCAGTCTATGTCATGGAAAGAGCAGTTGTTCTTAATGTTTTGTATAATCAGTGTATTCTTCAAGAATTTATGGGTTCATATTTATAAGTCCAAAAACTGATGTAGCAACTAAGGATTGCCCCTTTTTACACGCAGTGACCTTCAGACAGCAGAACTATGTCGCCATTTGAATGTGATCCATTAACCTGCCCCAAAAACAATTATTCTGTCCACTGTTTTGCAAATGTCTTGCAAAATCGTTTCCTTGTCCTGCATTTGGCCTTTTAAAATTGTCACCCTAATTCCACAGGTGGAAACATTGCTACTGCAACATGTGAACACAATCTTTTCATATGTGAGGAGAATAACATTATTTCAACCCCACATGTGAGTCTGCAATTCCACATGTGGAAGTGAGATTTTCACAGTTGGAGTTTTCTAACGTGAAAATGCAAAATTCAAATGTGAAATGTTCAGTTGTTGATTTCTTCATAGGGAAACATCGTTCTAATACGAAATTACATTTTGAGGTGTGTTTGTTTGTTGGTGCGTCATTGAGAGTGGAAATTATGAACTGTTGCCATGGAGATTTTCACAAATTGTGTAGGGAAAAACAAACGCCCACATTCTTCCCAAAAAGAACCAGGCTTACCCAGTTGTTTATCACGCTCAGCTTGTATATTACCTTTTTTTTTTTAAGATGACGAAAACTGACTCTTGATCATTTAATTCCATGCTGCAAAATAAGTGAAATAGAAATATCCTTCAACGTTTTTTTTGTGATCCTTTTGAGGTGAATGTATTGCAAAGTATATGTGTGCGTAAATACTGTCTTAAACACTTTGAGAGTGATGACACGGCACAAACTTTTTACTGCGGTGAAATGTGTTTTGTCACTCAGAAGAGTGAGCTTTCCACGGCTCACTCGGTCTCTAATACCTTAACCACTGCTCCATTCAACAGGTTCTAGCTTTATTTTGTTCTTCTTTTTTTTTTTTTACCTCATGGACATTAAGCTGTGCTCTGAATATCAAGTACTCCCTTTAGTTGCACCACCCAAAGGATGTTTTTGCTATTGACGATGAATCATACTGTTCTTATGCTTCTTACTGTAGTACCGCACTCGTATTCCTATCAACTGCTGTATTGTTAAGCAACAGCAAGTGGGTTGAAATACCACAAGTCCTGGCAGGGGTGTGTGGGCAGCGTTTGGCAGCAAAACAAAGGTGGTTTTGAAACTCATGGGGCCTCTGCTTCCCTTCGCTACAGAGTGACATTTAAAGTGAATAGGTGCAAAGGCTGTTAATGGTTAACACTTATGTATGCAACATGTCATGTATTAAGTAACAATGTACGTGGAAAAATGTTACCAATTAACACCTATTCCACTTTAAGGGCATTTGGACACCTACACACACCTACATACGCACGCACACGCACACACACACACACACACACACACACACACACACACACACACACACACACACACACACACACACACACACACACACACACACACACACACACACACACACACACACACACACACACACACACTAGCTTCATGGTAGAGAGAGAAGGGTTGAAAACAAGTGACAACCTTTTCTCAGCCTTACATTGTTGCCAAGTGTTGCTGGAGGGCAGAGCACACAGGAATAGTAATAGCTGCTCTATACAACCTCACAGAACCAAGTTTGGGCCTCACAGGACATACTGTATTAAAGAAATCGCTAAAATATGGAGTTCTCTTCTCTGATCCAATATATACAGACGGGCAGGTTGACGGACAACTACATACCCTTTCCCTTTCAAACGAGTGGTTGAGGAGGCTGTTTTTTGTTGTTGGTGGAAAACAAATGTGTTTTAACAATGCCACTGAGAGGACTGTGGATGGTGTGGTGAATGCTAATGGCCGTTAGTGTTAGGCTAGTCTTAACTACCACAGTGGCCTTTCCAGGACTTTGTTCATGTTTCTCAGCATCACGAATAGCTCGAAAAGCGTATTGGTTCGTTGTAAAAATGTTGAGCCATGGTAACGGTAATGGTACGGTAAGTATTGTATTTCAATTTCAAAAATGGGCAGTGGTTCACATACATGCAAACACACCACACACTACAGGAGAAGGGCTTGCGAAAACTCTAGGTTACTTACAGGATGCGCCTGGGTGTGTCCATAAGCTCAAAATATCCAATCACACAGCTGTTGGAGACCGACAAGTCGAGTGGCGAATGAGAGCCCCTCTCCATAAAGGGAGCCTTTAACCCGCCAAACTGCATGCCTCTCCTACTTGCACTCTTGCTCATCTTCCTTGCGATCTCATTCATATTCACATAGAATCGGGGTTACGTAAGTAATCTTGAGTTCTATTTCAAATACTTGTTTTGATGTCTCACTATGGGACAACTCCCATAATGCAGACATGCTCTCCGAAGCCAGTGTAGTTGAAACAGCATCATCCCTCAGATGCCACAAAAAAAGGTGCAGAGACATCCAGTTGGTAAAGACCTTATTAAAGTATAAGGGGTGGCTGTACGTGCCAAAATGCAAATCTCCCATAATGAGATGCCATTGAACAGAGCCCAAGAGGTAGCCATACTTTTCAATACAACAGTCTCCACCATCCAAAGATAGCTGTTAATGAGGTAGGGGGGCCTGCCCTTGCAGGGAGGTGCCCAAAAAAATGCAGGGGTCATTGCCACATGCGGTCTCTCCTTCACTGCAGCCGAGGTGAGTAAGACATTTAAACGTGTTGACCCTCGCAAGGCTGCAGGCCCAGACGGCATCCCCAGCCGCGCCCTCAGAGCATGCGCAGACCAGCTGGCCGGTGTGTTTACGGACATATTCAATCAATCCCTATACCAGTCTGCTGTTCCCACATGCTTCAAGAGGGCCACCATTGTTCCTGTTCCCAAGAAAGCTAAGGTATCTGAGCTAAACGACTACCGCCCCGTAGCACTCACTTCCGTCATCATGAAGTACTTTGAGAGACTAGTCAAGGACCATATCACCTCCACCCTACCTGACACCCTAGTCCCACTCCAATTTGCTTACCGCCCAAATAGGTCCACAGACGATGCAATCTCAACCACACTGCACACTGCCCTAACCCATCTGGACAAGAGGAATACCTATGTGAGAATGCTGTTCATCGACTACAGCTCGGCATTCAACACCATAGTACCCTCCAAGCTCGTCATCAAGCTCGAGACCCTGGGTCTCGACCCCGCCCTGTGCAACTGGGTACTGGACTTCCTGACGGGCCGCCCCTAGGTGGTGAGGGTAGGTAACAACATCTCCTCCCCGCTGATCCTCAACACTGGGGCCCCACAAGGGTGTGTTCTGAGCCCTCTCCTTTACTCCCTGTTCACCCACGACTGTGTGGCCATGCACGCCTCCAACTCAATCGTCAAGTTTGCGGACGACATAACAGTGGTAGGCTTGATTACCAACAACGACGAGACGGCCTACAGGGAGGAGGTGAGGGCCCTCGGAGTGTGGTGTCAGGAAAATAACGTCACACTCAACATCAACAAAACTAAGGAGATGATTGTGGACTTCAGGAAACAGCAGAGGGAACAGTAGTGGAGAGGGTAGCAAGTTTTAAGTTCCTCGGCATACACATCACAGACAAACTGAATTGGTCCACTCACACAGACAGCATCGTGAAGAAGGCGCAGCAGCGCCTCTTCAACCTCAGGAGGCTGAAGAAATTTGGCTTGTCACCAAAAGCACTCACAAACGTCTACAGATGCACAATCGAGAGCATCCTGGCGGGCTGTATCACCGCCTGGTACGGCAACTGCTCCGCCTTCAACCGTAAGGCTCTCCAGAGGTTAGTGAGGTCTGCACAACGCATCACCGGGGGCAAACTACCTGCCCTCCAGGACACCTACACCACCCGATGTTACAGGAAGGCCATAAAGATCATCAAGGACATCAACCACCCGAGCCACTGCCTGTTCACCCCGCTATCATCCAGAAGGCGAGGTTAGTACAGGTGCATCAAAGCTGGGACCGAGAGACTGAAAAACAGCTTCTATCTCAAGGCCATCAGACTGTTAAACAGCCACCACTAACATTGAGTGGCTGCTGCCAACACACTGACACTGACACTGACTCAAGTCCAGCCACTTTAATAATGGGAATTGATGGGAAATTATGTAAATATATCACTAGCCACTTTAAACAATGCTACCTTATATAATGTTACTTACCCTACATTATTCATCTCATATGCATACGTATATACTGTACTCTATATCATCGACTGCATCCTTATGTAATACATGTATCACTAGCCACTTTAACTATGCCACTTTGTTTACATACTCATCTCATATGTATATACTGTACTCGATACCATCTACTGTATCTTGCCAATGCTGCTCTGTACCATCACTCATTCATATATCCTTATGTACACTGTGTATAAGACAGTAGTTTAGGAATTGTTAGTTAGATTACTTGTTGGTTATTACTGCATTGTCAGAACTAGAAGCATAAGCATTTTCGCTACACTCGCATTAACATCTGCTAACCATGTGTATGTGACAAATAAAATTTGATTTGATTTGAGATGGTGGAGACACTCTACTTCCATAAACGGGAAGAGCGGTGGGTGTAACCACAACCTCCAGGGCGCTACAACACAATTGCCACTGGGCCTAGGCATAAAAGAGTGGGTTTGGGTACCCAGGAGGACCCCGGGGCAAACTGAAGGCACGAACGGTCGCTTTGCAGCCATAGGGTAGACGGAAAAGCAGGTTAGAAAAAGAAACATGACATTTCCCCGCTCTCCAGCGGCACAACAGGCCACGATGGGAAAGACTCAAGCACAACAGGCCACGATGGGAAAGACTCAAGCACAACAGGCCACGATGGGAAAGACTCAAGCACAACAGGCCACGATGGGAAAGACTCAAGCACAACAGGCCACGATGGGAAATACTCAAGCACAACAGGCCACGATGGGAAAGACTCAAGCACAACAGGCCACGATGGGAAATACTCAAGCACAACAGGCCACGATGGGAAATACTCAAGCACAACAGGCCACGATGGGAAAGCCTCAAGCACAACATGTCCCATGTAGAGGACCCGAACGGACCCAAGGACAATCAGACCAAATTGGATCAGAGTGACAAAAAAAGGATGTTTATCAGCCAAGTTGCTCTTCTGGTTAACAAATAGGTCTTTATATGTTGGCTAAGCCTTTACAAGTCAATAAAGTCACCTTATTAGCGTAAAATAAGTATGCTATAGGCTATGCAGAGCCGTGGTCGGTCCATTCGGGTCCAACCGAGTCTATCAGCTGTAGTTACGTAAATCCGATGACAATCAAACAGGACCCGTCTTGGGTGGTCCCTTGAAGACCTCTAGTCCCATGTGACGGGCTAAATGCTTGAAGACTGGTTTTGTGTAAGTGACATGCACCCTCAACTTTGGTGTTACCCTACTGTAAATGTCCAGGCCTGTGTGACAGGTGAGATGGCAGTTAACTGGACCTTTAGGAGATCGTCCCTCTGTTTCCAAGGGATGATCTGTGTAGGTCACACCACTTCTCCAAAAACGCCTCTCCTGTTTTACCAGACAGTGGGCGTGTGGGAGGGGCACTGTCACTCTGGTGAAAGGTCTTGACTTGTCGGCTTGTCGCAGGCAAACGCCATTTGGGTCGCGGGAGAGTGATCTCCACCAACCAGGGTATCCTTGGTCATTTGAAGGGCTCGAAGATGAGGGATAAGCCTGTGGCAGGCCTAGGAGAGAGAAAAAGCTTAGGGCATTACCATTGAGAGGCTGTGCCAGTGCTTCCACTCCTACTGGTGCAAAAACACTAAATAGGGACGGGTTCTCCAAAACCCTCCATAGGGTTGTCGCTTTTTACAGTCTGTCTTTCAAGTCAGTCTGGATAGATGCAGAGGGCTGCCTCTCAGGAACTGGTTTAAAGTGCCAGCGAGAGCGTGTCATGCGCCCCCCAGGACATGATAACATTGCAGGGGAGGGCAGAGTGTGTTCCATTGCTGGGATATCCTCGTAATGCGTCCGAGGCATATGGGCATAACGTTTTATCCGAAACAACATGCCTGATCCTCTTGGACTGTGTGCCTAGCAGGTGGCAATTGGTATGGCTATACCGTGTCACAGAGGTGGGGTTTTTTTGTGCGAGAGAGCAGCCAACGAAATTACACAATGCTTCAACCGGTGTAGCTTAAAGGTGGAAGGAGACATGCTTGTAACCCAGATGTCCTAATCCTAAGAAATAGATCAGCTATGTGTCTGGTCTGTCTTGGCCCTACCTCGGAGAGGAGGGCTAATTAGAGCAAAAAAAATCTCCAAAGGGAGAATAAAGCTGACAAATCCCCGACTGCGTGATCAAGCGCAGGTAGGAACGAGATGAGGGAAAAATGGACTTGGTGTACCAGATTTCCCCAGACCAGAAAATATGAGTCATGGAAAACCTTACTGACTGTCCTATAGCTCGATATAGTTTTCTATCAATAGAGCTAAGTTGCCATAGGATTTCCCCAAAAAGATCCAGAGAAACCCAATGGGTTACGGCGATCTTTGATGTGAACCCCGGAAACCTGTTTCCCTGTTTTAGTGTATGGAGACAGGGGAATTGACTGCCACCTCCTGGTGATAGCACTGAGGAGGTACTCGTGAGCCTGTTTAAACCGTGTTTCTGGCGCAATAGACGGTAAGAGGCAAAAATGCCGCAAGGCAAGGGGAGCCGTGGTTATGGCAATCTGTCATTCAGCTCCGTCAGTCAGAAGAGACTGGAGGGAGAGAGGACATGCTGACTGTCATCCTGGCTTAAAACATGAGAAGGTGCCTAGGGGATAGCGCTTGGGGGTAAGAGTGCACACCCCCCATTTTCCCATGTGAGGGAAGACATTGGCAGTCTGCTGAGTCGCCAGGGGTCACAGGCCCCCAAAGACGGCGTGTTGCCTCCTCCCTGCTGTGAGGCTATGGCGAGTTGCAGTGACCAACGGGTTGCCACGGGGCCTGGGAGACTTTGCCTTCTTTCATACGCATTTCACACATCTGCATGGAGTCAACAGCGGGCCGAACAACTCCTTGGGTGTCATGGGCATCCAAGAGGTCCGCTGTTTCTTTGTCTGTTAAGCTGGAAAAGCTTAGCCAAAGTGCCCTTTCTTCCAACACCGCCAGGCTTTACGGTATGACCACAGCCAGGGATGGCATTACGTGAAGCCCGGAGGTTTAGATCCGTAATCATACAGATCTCATCCCAAGCATCCTTATTCAGGGTCCCTGAATCCAGTTGCTTCCACACATCCTTCACTAACTCTGCTTGGAAAGCCAACAATAAAGAGATCAGGTTAAGTGCTCTGATTGACAAGGCCAGGGCTTTGTACGTCTTATGGAAAATGGAGGCAGAAAAAACGCTCTGTCGTTCTAGGGAGAGAACTTCCAGTAGTGTTGGTTGGAAGTGGCAAGCCAGTGACGGTTCCACCACGGGAGGGTCGGAAAACCCAGATTCTTCCATATTGTTAATGTCCATTCTCGGGAAACCCCTAGCCAGGATATTGCTGGCAAGGGGCTTATCCCATGAGCTCATAGCCTCTCTGATGCAGGCTGGGAATGCGGGAAGCAGTTGCTTAGGGGGATGGTAGTCTTTTCCCATCGTATTGGTCCCTTCCGGGATCCTGGGCCCCCAAGGGAGCTGGCCACTCAACGTTGTGGTGGGTTGTGGGGAGTTGAGCCTCGGCCGGTGGCTGAGAGTGGAGGGAGGGGGTAGAAATAGTGGCGCATTTTAGCCTCCTTTTCAAACACACTCTAGAGAGAAATTGACCATGCTTACAGGACACTGGGTTGTCGAGTGCTTCTTGAGCATGCTCCCTTAACAGACAATTGTTGCATAAAATCCTTCCAACTAGCCACAAGCACAAGAATGTGGTTGTTTGAGTGCTGTGGTAGGCTCGTCTAGGGTTGGGGCAGCAGTGGCCATTGTGTAGAACAGTGCTATGCTGAAAATGCCTGTTGTAAAAACAATGTGTAAGTTCTGGCTTTAGTTAGGCGTAAGATACTTCGTAGAAACCTTGCTAAAGCTAGCTAGGATGTGCACAGTGGGAACGCTACAGCCACGAGGCTAGTGCTGCGTTAGCTAGCTAGCAGCTACCCTTGCTAAGGTGCGCTGTAGCAAAGAGAGGCCAGATTGACCAGTTTGGCTACACGGACTATCTGTCTCTATGCACACTCACAGGGCTCTACACACTTACGCACACTGACAATCCAACACACATACTCACTCCATCATTTGCTCACACACACACACACATAATATGCACATACATTTATACTGTCTCTACACACCCACTCACATACAATCATCATATAGAGTACACTGCTGCTACTCTGTTTATCTTATACACCTTACATTGATCCAGTATCCCTGCACATTGTAAATATGGTGCTGGAACTGACCCTGTACATAGTATGTTTACTTACATTATCATGTTCTTCTTTTTATTCATGTGTTTTTGTTCTACCTTGTTATTTTTAGTATTACATGGTTATTGATTACTGCATTGTTGGGGTTAGAGCTTGCAAGAAAGGCATTTCACTGTACTTGTGCATGTGACATTAAAACTTGAAACTCGAGAGTGGCTCACCTCATTCGCCACTCGACCTGTCTGTCTCCAACAGACGCTATGTGATTGGATACTTCGGGCTTACGGACACGCCTAGGCGCATTCCCATAGTGAGACATCGAAACAAGTATTTGAAATAGAATGACGAGTAGTCATGTGAGAAGCTTTTATAGAGCTGTCTAGTGGTGCGGTCTGATGTTCGGGCTTTTCCAGCGTAGCTGGTGGAGGGATAAATGTGAAGACGGGCTCAATGTAATCAACACATTTTTCTCCCTCCACCAGCCTCCACTGGGCTTTTCAGACACTGTTGTTTATCACTCTCCCTCTTTCCAGGTGGTGATGTGGAGGAGCTGAGGTCTACGATGGCTGGCCTGGACCTACACCTGCACCTGCTGATACCCCCATTTCAACGTTGTCATCGTTACCTCCCAACCCAGCAACCAAACCCCAGGATCTGACCCTGTCTCCCCCTCACCTCCCCTGGGCTTCCTCCAGCCAGACCTCCTGGCTCTACCCTGGGCCCATCATGGGAGGATGCCTCTCCAAAAGCAAACCAGGTGCCCACCTTCCCCATCCCGTTTTCCTTCCCTCATTTAAAATCCTGGAATAATTGGCACTTGTTCTCCAGCTATATATATATATATATATATATATATATATATATATATAGGTCATACAAACTCCCCTCCCGACTGCCTTTTGTAGCATGGCATTTTGTGGAGGATGAATTATTATGCTCTCAATTGCATTGCCTTCAAAAGGATTGCATAGTCAAATATGAATTTCAAATGTACGGCACAATGTAATAATAAGAGCTTTATTTGTATAATACAAGTAATTAAGTGCTTCACATCATAAAATGAAAAGTACAAACAAAGACCGGAGGAAGGAGAATTAAAAAAGATAGCTAGTTAAAATCGTACTTTTAATGTAGGATTTCAAATGCATCTTTATAGAAGTGTGTCTTCAGTAGGGATTTCAAAAGAGATGCTGAATCTGCAAGCCTGATGTCCTCTGGCAGACCATTCCAAAGTCTAGGGCCCCTCATGTCAAATTCCTGGTCTCCTTTCGTTTTCAACCTAGACTTTAGAATGGTCCACAATGCCCTGCCAAGAGGATCTCAGGCTGTGTCCTGGCTCGTAGGGAGGTCAAAGATCAGAGTTATAGGAAGGAGCTAAGAGGCCCTGCCAAGAGGATCTCAGGCTGTGTCCTGGCTTGTAGGGAGGTCAAAGATCAGAGTTATAGGAAGGAGCTAATAAAGCCTTAAATTTGATTTTAATACAATTTTAAAATCTATTCTCAACGTAGAGAGAATAGATATATTCTATATATTTTTTACCTTTATTTTACTAGGCAAGTCAGTTAAGAACAAATTCTTATTTTCAATGACGGCCTAGGAATAGTGGGTTAACTGCCTGTTCAGGGGCAGAACGACAGATTTGTACCTTTGTCAGCTCGGGGATTTGAACTTGCAACCTTTCGGTTACTAGTCCAACGCTCTAACCACTAGGCTACGCTATATCGGTCAACTGATGTGGCTGCATTACTGTAGCAGTGAAACTGAAAATGTAGGATTGCGGATGTATGGCTGTTTCAAAGCAAACACATTGCTGTTTAAATGCAGTCAGCTTGTTGGAGGGGGCAGTAAGTGTTGAAAATCAAAACGCATTACTTTATTATTATTATTTTTTACATCTCTGGTTGTTCATAAATCTTTGACTTTCAACAGTGCATAAGGAGAGCGATTTTTAATCCATTTTGGTGTTGTTGTTTTTTTAAGCATAATTTTCACAAAATCAACCACCGCAATATATAATGTGTAGGGGATAGGGAACTTGTCTCCAGTACTATAGGGAGATTGTTTTGAGGGTGGTGTTTTGGAATTGATGCCCCTCACTGTGAAAGTCTAATTAGTCAGAGTCTGTAGGAAACAAATGGGCCCCTGAATGGAACCTTGGACACAACAGTGATGAGCACCAGCATAGTCAACAAAATCAGAGATAAATACATGTTTTCGATCTGTAAAACACAGTATCACACCATCAGGGTAAAACTTTACATTTAGTTCCCTTACTCTGTAGTTATTCCTGTACGTACAGATTAACATGTATTGTAATGACTCCTGTATTTATTGTTACACTGTATTTAGGGTTAAACATTGAATCGTGAAGAGGAACATTGAAGATGATGGTGATTCTCTAAGTGTATTGCCATGATGCTGCAAATTCCAGAAAAAAAAACGTGGGCTTAGTCAAAATATTCCAGAACACAGAGTTTCTGCAGAATCAGTGAAAAGCAGATGTATTAGTGGGAGCTGAGATGTCATGCACGTTGCCCCTCAATTTGGTCCAGTAAAATATTTCAGCAACATATTGTAAATGCGGAATTGTTTCTAAAACTGGAAAGTCCATCAGTGCCCACTCAAAAAGATGCAGCACATGATGCTTCTGAATGAAAAGAATAGTAGAAGTGTGTGGGAAAGGGGGATAGAGGAGAGGGATAGGGGAGATTATACTGTATTCTATGTCGGAGTATCTCTTCCTTCGATGAGAATGCAGATTATACTGCATTCTATGTCGGAGTATCTCTTCCTTCGATGAGAATGCAGATTATACTGCATTCTATGTCGGAGTATCTCTTCCTTCGATGAGAATGCAGATTATACTGCATTCTATGTCGGAGTATCTCTTCCTTCAATGACAAACAAGTGTATGTTTGTCCCGAGGTGTACAATTCGCTCAGTTTTCCTCGTTGATGCATTGGAGAATCTCAGTGGAGAGAAAGGTCCCTTAACTAAGCAGGTAGAATCCAAAAACAAAGCAGTTTGCATTGCTAGAAGAAGAGGTCATATATAGAACTGCAAAGCACCCATATTTTGTTTAGCAATGTGTATGATGGTAAAAATGACACTTCATGCATGTTATTTACAGTATGAAAGCAATGGCTTGGTTACACAGCTACACATCATGGGCAGATCGCCAAAGACTCAGTTAAAGGTAACAGGCTTTAGGACAGAGTCATCTGACATCGTTTGCTAATCATTGACAAATAAACCCCTGTCCAGGAGAAGATGAGTAGAGGACCATAATATACACGTTCTATATGATTTTAATGATGATTTTAAAATATTTGTAAAAATTGCTAATGCACATGAATGGGTTGTGCCGGCTTACATTAGATTGATTTAATGAAATAATGATATAATGATTGAGTTTGTTATTTCATGTTAAATTATGGTGTTACTCTTCATTGTATTTCTATGCTGCATATCTCTTATCAAATACATGTGGCAATTACTGGACATTTAAAGATGCATCTGATGTTTTAGGAGAGATTCTGACTTCAGCATGGAGCATATGGTTGAGGATCAACTTATGGATTCAGAATGGTCCTGATCTGTGGATGTGATTTTGTGCTATTAAAAATCAAAAGAAAGATCATCAACAATATATATATCTCTATAGCAAATCTAAATGTACAAATTGTGAATTCCTCTTATGTAAGATTCTATAATATCTCTCGCAAAAATAAAGATCCCATATTAGTCTGGGGATGGAGCCTCTCCCCTTTCCTCTCCTGCGATTGCAGTCACTCTCATGATTTTCCAGTGGTTTTAATTAAGACTCGCTCAGCAGGTGAACATTCCTGCCAGATTACCATGTAAGAACCGGATGGTCAGCACATTTCTCCAGCCGAAGAGATAAAGCTAGCTGCAGTGAAAACGGGTTACAAAACCATTTCTTCGAATGAAGAAATACAAACCCCAGAGGCAACTGTGATCAAATGCCTCTTGGGTACCTCACAACAAATAAACCCACACATCCACTTAGGCTTGTATGTTATTCAGGAACATATCTAATGCATAGTGTAGTGATCCTAAATATATACCGTATCTGAACTGTCAAAATCATGTTTTTCATGAAATTGGATGATATTTGGATGAAACCAGATCAAAGTATGATGACCAAAGTATGAACAGTGACTGTTGCCTCTATGTTTGATAAAGTGTGATCATAAAGTTACTGGTCCCCTCCCCCATGTCCAACACTTGGATTCAGGAGGCGGGATTATTAAGGGGATAGTGACATCACTCTAACTCTTTTTTTTTTAAATACACCAATGGCAACATGATATTCTCTTACCTAATTTAAATGAGTACAGCCTTTTTTAACCAATGTCAGAGAAGGTGTGTTTGCAGAGAGGTGTGGTTTATATAGCTATCTGCAAATATAATGAAAAGTTGACACTATTTTTCTGTGGCAAAGATACTTATTTTCCTTTTACATCGGTGTCTGGTGTTGGCTAGCTAGGTCTTCAGCCAGCATGGAGCAAAAAGGGGGGGGGGTCAGTCAAAACTCTGACGCAGTTGTCATGTCAACGCAGCCGTCAGTGCTGCTGTGAACCGACCATAACAGACATGCCAAACTGGGGATGTATATAACAAATTGACATCATCGATGCAATTTAAATGTTGTTTGAGTTGCTTTGTGCATCACCAAATTTGCTTGAGATGATTTTACTGCAGCACTGCTCTCTGCTTCCAAGTTGCTTGACATGGAGCTGTCAGTCAAGCAAGCTCATAAATGTAAGCTCTCCTCCCACTCAGCCTGTCTTTTCTGGTAGTACTTCCTGGTAATTAACTATGAGAAAGAGATACATTTTTCTCAAATTTTGAGCATTTCTAATTCCCCAAAAATATGATGGGTGATTCACTACATGGCAAACAGGATGTGGACACCCCTTCAAATGAGTGGATTTGGCTATTTCAGCCACACCCATTGCTGACAGGTGTATAAAATCAAGCATACTACCAAGTGCTGAAGCACTTAGTGAGTAGAAATCGCCTGTCCTCTGGAAGCAACGTCAGCACAAGAACTGTTTGTTGGGAGCTTCATGAAATGTGTTTCCATGGCCGAGCAGCCGCACACAAGCCTAAGATCACCATGTGCAATGCCAAGCATCTGCTGGAGTGGTGTAAAGCTTACCACCATTGGACTCTGGAGCGATGACTCCCGCTTCACCTTTTGGCAGATGCCAGGAGAAGCTACCTGGGCTGTTTTTCTCGGTTATGGCTAGGCCCCTTCGTTCCAGTGAAGGGAAATCTTAACACTACAGCATACAATTAAATTCTAGATGATTCTGTGCTTTCAACTTTGTGGCAACAGTTTGGGGAAGGCCCCTTTCCTGTTTCAGCATGACAATGCCCCCATGTACAAAGCGAGGTTCATACAGAAATGTTTTGTCGATTGGTGTGCTTCCAACATGACTGGCCTGCACAGAGCCCTGACCTCAACCCTATCGAACACTTTTGGGATGAATTGGAACGCCGACTGTGAGCCAGGCCTAATCACCCAACATCGGTGCCCGACCTCACTAATGCTCTTGTGGCCGAATGGAAGCAAGTCCCCGCAGCAATGTTCCAACATCTAATGGAAAGCCTTCCCAGAAGAGTGGAGGCTGTTATGGCAGGGGGGTGTCCAACTCCATTATAATGCTCATGATTTTGCAATGAGCTGTTCGACGAGCAGGTGTCCACATACTTTTGCATGTAGTGCATTTTAGTCACTCAAAAGGGTATTTTTCAGGGAATTCAGAATGACTGTGCTGGACCTTTTGTCACACAGCAGGTTGTCACACAGCAAAATAATTTTCATGATCAAGTCGGTTTCATTCGATACAGAAACCCTTCTCCATTGGGAGTCTGCTGGGTATGGTAATCAAAGGGAAAATGAATAAGAATATCAGGGGTGGCTGGTGGCTTAAAAGTTGAGGAGGATGTGGGTGAAAATTATGAACTGTACCGTCTGATAAGATTAGAAACAAGTGACTGGGTGAAGATCAGCCTGAAAAGTGTGTCATATTTCTAATGATCTGTCCTGCAGTTGAGGTGAAAGTGGAGCTTACCCTCTTGGAGAAAGACAAGGAAGCAGATGTGATGTCACCCAATGGAAAGGCAAGCCCCTTCTCTGACTGCAGGCCAAACGGAGCGCTGGGACACTGCTCCGACGAGGACGCCGCTGCCGCACCCCTTAGGCTCTACAAACCCCGCGACTACGTGGAGGCCTCAGTGTGTCATGTCAAGGACATGGAAAATGGACAGTAAGGCCAAACAAAATACAACATATAAGGTCAATCACCTGGAATTGTTATGGCTGCAACCAGTCCTTTTTTTTCACTCAGATATTTTCTCTCTTCCTGTGTGTGTGTGTGTGTGTGTGTGTGTGTGTGTGTGTGTGTGTGTGCTCTTATCCCTGCATAGGATGCGAGAGGTTGATTTGGGAAGTGGCAGAGCGCTGCTCATCAAAGAACATGGAGAGTTTTCTGCCATTGGGCACAAGTGTCCACATTATGGGGCACCGCTGGTCAAAGGTGAGTCCGGTTCTACATTGTTTGCTTGTTTAATGTAATATTGGTATGGTATCTTTTTGCTGTCTTCGGTTACAAACAAGCTCTAAGGGGGATTGGTGTATGATACAGTGGAATACATATCTTTGTGTGTTGCAGGTGTCTTGTCCAAAGGGCACGTGCGTTGCCCCTGGCACGGAGCTTGTTTCAACATCGCTACAGGAGACATTGAGGACTTTCCTGGGCTGGACAGCCTGCCCACCTTCCAGGTGACCTTCCTCGTTCGGTTCGCCGTGCCATTCACATTCCCTGCCTTCACATACTGTCTCTAAGCATCGTCAAAAACCGTGTACACATCGCTCATGTCTGTTTGCTTCAGGTCCGAGTTGAAAAGGACAAGGTGATAATTCGCGCTAATAAACAGGTAAAGATATTTTGGGACGATCTAGAACAGATCATTGTTCTAAATCAACTAATTCCCCTTTGTTGACCTGGCAAACATTTTCATCTTCCAGGATCTTCAGTCACAGAAGAGGTCAAAGGCCATGGCCCGATGTTCAGCAGTCATTAACTCCAGCACTGGCTTCAGCCACATCCTCATCGTTGGATCAGGTGAGTTGGCCATTGAGCATCTCCTTGCACTCACACACAGCTGGTGAATAGACGTCTGTTCAAACTGTCGACTAGGACTGGAACCATCTGTGTTTGGTTCATTATAGGTCCTGAGTATTCCAAAAAAGGATAGATGGCAGCTCCCAAACATTACCGCAACAAACAGGTTTTTAGGTGATGGTTAGTGTTGCAAAGCTACTGGTAATTTACCAACATTTTTGGTAATTAACAGAAAATCTATGGCAATTTATTGTAACTTTGAACATTTATACGAATAACTTTCCAAAAATGTATTCATATACAGTATTCATTTATTATATCTGTGTGAATATTGTCCATGAGTTTCTAGTAGATAGCCTAATTAATGAAAAAAGCATCAACAATGGCATTATTTTCAATTCACTCTGCAACTCTTCCAACTATCGACTTTTTTCACAACTGCCACCAGGTTGACGCCAAAACAGTGACAACAAATACGTATTGACATAGTAAAATAAATACAAGTTTATAAAACAATATATGAATTATATTTCATGCTGAAACCCTCATATTAAACACCATTGGTATTCACTAAGTTAATGGTTTATATTTGGGATAATATTTTACAGCTTTGTCATTCTGGTTTTTATTTTAAAATCCTCTTGTTAAATTATTTAATATACTCTGAGTGTACAAAACATTAAGACATCTTTCCATGACTGACCAGGTGAATCCAGCTGAAAGCTATGATCCCTTATTGATGATCCACTTCAATTAGTGTCGATGAATGGGAGGAGACGGGTTAAAGAATTTTTTAAAATTATGACTTGAGACATGGATTGTGTATGTGTGCCATTCAGAGGGTGAATGGGCAAGACAAAATATTTAAGTGCCTTTCAACGAGGTATGGTAGTAGGTGCCAGCCAGGTTTGAGTGTGTCAAGAATTGCAACACAGCTGGGTTTTTCCACACAACAGTTTCTCATGTGTATCAAGAATGCCCACCACTTAAAGGACATCCAGCCAATTTGGCACAATTGTGGGAATCATTGGAGTCAACATGGGCCAGCATCCCTGTGGAAAGCTTTCGACACCTCCTAGAGTCCATGTCCCGACGAATTGAGGCTGTTCTGAGGGCAAAAGGGGATGCAACTCAATATTAGGAAGGTGTTCCTAATGTTTTGTGCACTGTGTATTTTTTTTTACATGTGATAAGGCCACACAGAGGGACGGAGATAATTACAGAGACTTGTGATAATCTGAAGTACCCAAAAGGGCCACTAGATGTCTTGTGGTAGATTACATGAAATCCTTGAAAAATACCAAAGTTCTGGTGGTTTACTGGTAAACGTAGAAAGTTTCCAGTAATATACCCTCCCTTTGCAACCCTATTCATGGTGCTGTTTAAATTTTTTTTAAAAACATTTTACTGTATGCTCTTTGGCCAAGTTGTTTGTTTACAACGCTCTAAGATTGTGTCTGGTATCTAAACTGAATCCACGCTCCGATTCACTATTTTTCTTTTCTCCCAAATAGTTCTGGTAAACGGAGCATGGGTTCAGTTCGGATAGCAAGGATCTAAGATCCTACATAGACGTTAAACCAGTGTCTTGTGCCTCCAGGTCCAGCAGGGCTGGTGTGCGCTGAGACGTTGAGACAGGAGGGCTTCACCGATCGCATTGTCATGTGCACCATGGACAAATACCCACCCTATGACAGGCCTAAACTGAGTAAGGTTTGTACAGAGATCCAGAGCACACCACAGAGACTACACAAGGACTATCCCCATAAAGACTTAGTGTCCATGAGGGTTCTTCTGGATACAAACATGGTTGAAATTGCTGATCGACGGTCTACCAGTTATGCCCTACTGTGTTTCACAGCAGATTATATATTCTTCCCAGAGATGTCATGCTCCAAAATACTTACCATTTTGTTATTGCTAGTATTAACCCATCCTGAACCCATCTTTAGCCTGTAATCTTGGGATAATATTGGTCCTGGCCAATGTTGACATTTGGCCGTGATATCTATGGGAAAACTGTTTGCTGACGTTGCGATTTAAATTGGGATAATGTTGAAAGCGAAACCAACCAATTTAACGTTGCGTTAGCATCATAAAAGTGCTATTTCTTCAATGAACTTCACCTATAACATTTCAATTTAGCAAACGTCACCCCATAAAATCCAGTCTGTGGTGTACTGTAACTAACTGTCTCCCCCTCAGTCCTTAGAGAGCACAGCAGAGCAGCTCCGGCTGCGCTCCATAGACTTCCTCCAAGCCCATGACATCGAGTTTCTCACGGAGAAGGAGGTGAGACCTGAAACACGGATTATATGGGCTACATTTGAATCCATGTAAAGTAGGGAGTTTTGAAATGGAGTGGCTACCTGAACATCTTCCAATGAAAAGATATGAGTTTTCCGTTGCAAAACTTTTAGTTCGGTGTCCCTAATGAACACATCCCCCTGGTGACGCCCGTGTTCTCTTTCTAACTGTGATGTTTGGATGCCATAGGCTGTGGCAGTGGACGTCAAGATGAAGGCTGTTACTTTTCAAGACGGCTCTAGGATGGAATACAGGAGGCTTTTCATTGCCACAGGAAGCAAGTGAGGAGTGACCGGAAATAGTATTTGGTTGAATGCAATAAAATGGAATTAAATCCTGTTGTGATTGATATAACCAGTTTTGACATGAGTCATTGTTCTATTGACACGGGTATACCACTGTTCTTTGTCTTTTGTCAGACCCAAGCCATTGAACTATAAAGGCCAGGACGTTAGGAATGTGTTTCACCTCAGGACCCCTGAAGATGCTAATAACGTAGCCAGGTTGGCCAACAACAAGAATGCTGTGATTGTGGGAACATCCTTCGTTGGTGAGAGAGATGACAGACATGCAGTAGATGTAAATTCACACATGTCAAATATTTATAAAGGGTTCATGAAAGCTACGTTAAAGCCTTAAAAATTGTAGCTTGTGGAATATTTTGTGTTTATAGTAGTACTGTAGCACTTATGTGTGAATGAGTAATCATCAGTGTTCTGCGTTAGGTATGGAGGTGGCTGCCGCTCTCACTGACAAGGCCCACTCTGTCTCCATCATTGGGATAGAAGCAGTCCCTTTCCGGAAAGCTCTGGGGGAGAAAGTAGGGAAAGCCATAATGAAGGTAGGGACCCGCCCCTGGGAAAATGGCCCTGATACCTCTAGAACACCCTCATCAGCATTTATACACATAGAAACATATACTATAAATGTGAGTCATGTTCCTTGGGCTCAATGCACCAGGCACCAAAAGGGAAAATGTCTAGTACAGTATATTCTTATCGGTGCTCATGCACTTATTTAGACAATCAGGTATATATTGTCCATTTTAATCCTGTTTTTTTTTCAGGGGAGGGTATACCGGGTGTATCCCTGGTGTGTGCATGCATGCACGGCCATGTGTGTGTAGGGCCTCCGTATACCATGTTGTTGATGTAACACTGCATGTTCCCTGCTGATAAGACACAGCAGAGGGAGACTGTGGAAACAGTCATGCCTTGTACCATAATACATAGTGTTAATAATCCGTTATGAAGAGGCTATTTATAGGGAGGGTTGCCGCCTCACCGCCAGTTAAGCTTAACTCTTTGAGAAGTAGCTTTGATCTTATGAACCTTAACCCAGTGCTCTCTCTGGCTCTGTCTGTCTTTTCAGCTGTTTGAGACGAACAGGGTGAAGTTCTACATGTTGAATGAAGTGTCGGAGATGGTTGGCCATCATGGACAGGTATTCCGAAAGTGAGAGAAACAGCATGACATTATGCACAGTTGGCTCTCTCCTTCCTTCGCGCTGCTGGCCAGTCAAGACCATTCTCAGGCTTCGCCTAGATTCTCTCCCATGGATTTCGCTATGGCGGAAACTCCCTCTTTGCGAATGACACACAAATCTATGAGAGGAAGTGTGCAAGTATACACTTGGGGAGAAGAGGAGAATGGGTATCCAGCCATTAAATGCTGATGAATGGGTGTGATTTGACCCGAGTAGACCACAGAGTGCCAACAAGCAAAGTATAGGCAGCCCAGATAACAACCAGTTACAACCTCCATTTGAAGTGTGACTCAGTAAAAGAAGCGTGTGCCAATACTGGTTTTGCAACAAAACAAAGATACTTTGTACTCAAGCAGTAAAGTAGCAGAACTGTGGGTAATCTAGTGGAAATATTACGTGTGTGTTGCCTCACTGTTTTTGTCAATGTTTTGTTTTGTTTTATGTTCCACAGTTGAAAGAGGTGGTTCTGAAGAGTGGGAAAGTACTAAGGGCGGACGTGTGTATTATTGGCACAGGTGAGGTGGCCAGCTCAGAGACACAAACGCTCGTTCCGCGATAGCCTCAACTTTAGCACACGCTCATTTCAGTGGCCGTGCAGGAGTGTAAATGTAGAGTTCAACAAACTCAACCACTAATGTTACTCTGATTCCCGGTGGTGAATTCATGGCGGTCGATGTCTCTTTAACCTGCAGGGTCAGGCCCAGCCACTGGATTCCTGAAACAGAGCGGAGTTCACATGGACTCCAAGGGTTTCGTCCCCGTCAACAAGGTAGAAACGACGATGACGCACAACTATTCTAATGACGCACAAATACTTTGAATGCACTCATTTCAGTCAAACAATTCATTTCAGTGCCACTCTATTGCAATGATGCACAAGTGTTGCTGGGTCATTTGTAGCGCTAGAGCCGTGAGTTTTTCATCAGTTGCCTAATTTGTCAGGTGGCTTGTCTAGTACGAGATCCTCCTGATTTCCACATTGGCTCCTGTATTCTTCTGGATAACCCTTGTCGTGGAAATTTCCTCTATTTACCAAATCATGAGATCAAGCCACACACAAGTCAGAGTTAGTTATCAAAGTCCATCTTTAATTATATGAGCTCTATCACAACCCTGTGACTCTCAGATCAATTCAGTGTCTGTCAATGAATTCTCTGAGAGTCCCTTCCACATTTCAACTGAGGTCCTTTATAGCAAAGACACACACAGGATAAGACAGCATCGGCATAATTCATCGTTCAGCTTTGTCTCCTTTCTCAAACTCAGAACCATAAACCAATCCTCCATATCAACAGGCATATATCAAATCCATCCTATCTTGACAAGATCACAGAGACACACTGACTGGCACACAGACATTGTGGAGCCAAGAGATACACGCTTGACCTCTCCCCTCTCTCCGGCCCAAACAACTTAGTCTTGACATAGAACAGATACTGCATCCCTGCCACAGTATTATACAAACACATTCTGATGAGAAGTAACTTACAAACATATGATGAATATAAAACATCTTACCTATGTTACCAACCAATTCTGATTATTCCCCAACACCCTCTAACCCTCAGACAATGCAGACTAACATTGATGGTGTCTATGCCGGAGGAGACATTGTGACGTTTCCTTTTCCGGGGCGGAGCAATAAGAAGGTGAACATCCCACACTGGCAAATGGCCCATGTGCACGGTAAGTGTTCGTTGTTGTGTTAATAAAGTGTTAAAGGAAACAATGCATCATAATGAAACAAATACCAAGAGATCATTTTGGGGTAGAATTTTCATATTTCCCCCTAAAGCTTGGGTGGGCAACTCCAGTCCTCGAGGGCCTGATTGGTGTCACAGTTTTGCCCCAGCGAACACACCTGACTCCAATAATCACCTAATCATGCTCTTCAGTTTAATCAAATTACATTCTAATCAGCTGTGTTCACTAGGGATGGAGAAGAAGTGTGACACCAATCAGGCCCTGGAGGATTGGAGTTGCCCTGCCCTGAAGGGTCAAACACTCTGCTGCATATATGGGGCTGGATTTGCAGGGGATTGTTTTTATGGGACCTTTTTCTATTTGTTTGTGATTGACAGGGAGAGTGGCAGCGCTCGGCATGATGGGAAGACCCACTGAGATCAAAACTGTGCCCTATTTCTGGTCAGCCATGTTTGGGAAAAGCCTACGCTACGCAGGTAAACAGAGCCTCATTCCACAACCATGGTGTTGCCAGCACCATGCCCAGTCTAACCCACTGAAACGTTGGAAACTTATTTTTTTTTCTTCTTCACATAGTTATACAGGTGTTGTTCATGCACTGTATTCATTGTTTGGGAAGCGTTACATTGGGACTGAATAGGTGGGGGTGGGGGGGAGTAATCTGCAAATAGTGAGTTGGTAAGACTACTACAAATGCTTTCCTCCAAATGCCTCTGAGATTGTAGCGCCAGTACTGCCACCTAGCTGTGAGGTCAGACACTGAGGCTTTTCAGTCATTTTAGGATTCAGAAGTAGGCCATTTGTGATATGTATGGTGGTGGTGTGGCACTCTGTTTACAAACCTAAAGTGTATCTATTCTATCACCAAGGTTACGGGGAGGGCTTTGACGATGTCGTCATCCAAGGGGACGTGGACGAACTAAAGTTTGTGGCCTTTTACACCAGGTATGTGTCCAAACACCATCGTGGCTGTCTACTGAGATGCTTTCAGCCATCAGTCCTGGTTGTTTTGTAAAGTAAATCCTCTGTTTTTTTGTTATTGTTGTGTTTAGTTCTTATATATTCCAGTAGAGTTCATCCTTACCATAGAATGAACTCCATTAAACCTAGTTTGTTGTCTAAAAGTTGTTCGGGGTATCTCTCCCACCTATAGGAGTGAGGAAGTGGTTGCTGTTGCCAGCATGAACTATGACCCCATTGTATCCCGTGTGGCAGAGGTCTTAGGGTCCGGAAAGACTATTAGAAAGCGAGATGTGGAGTAAGTACATGTCTATGCTCCTCTACAAATGTTAACAAATGATGTGTGATAACTGTGAAAGACATTCTCCTGTGTTAATAAGCAGAGGGTTTACATACATTTGCCGGTGGGTGTCTGTCCGTTTGAAGGTGTGTACGGTAAACACTGTCTTACTTTCTCTAATGTTGATCTTTCATTTTTTTTAAATTGTGCACTCACACAAAATGAAGGCTGTTAACCCGACAACGCAAGTACGAAATCTAAGACGCATGCCTTTCTCAATCCCTCCACCAACAATCCCCTCATGTGAATCACTGTTGGAACACACACATCTGCCTCGGCATGCTTATATCTATACATGCAGTTCAGTTCCAGCCATACACTCTTGTTTTCTGTTCAGAGCCTAGACTACATTACCCAGGTCATTCTTGTTTAAACTGCATAATATGCACTCTAGAGTGCATGACACCTGAAACCCCACCTCTTTAAGGAATACCTAGGATAGGATAAGTAATCCTTCTCACCCCCCTAAAAGATTTAGATGCACTATTGTAAAGTGGCTGTTCCACTGGATGTCATAAGGTGAATGCACCAATTTGTAAGTCGCTCTGGATAAGAGCGTCTGCTAAATGACTTAAATGTAAATGTAAATGTTTTTGTTTCCTCTACATTGCAGGACAGGGGACATGTCTTGGTTGATAGACAAAGGGTCACAGTGAGCGAACCTCCACGTCTCAGGCTCTCTGTGCGTCTGGGGTCTGTTGGACACTAGAACATGGACACGTTTGGTGCTGGTGAGATGCCGTGCAGCCATACTGTGAACATACAGCAGCAGACCCCTGTCTGGGACTGTTGGAGTCACTCCCCTTGGAATCGAGACTGAGATGGTTCGACAGAGAACGTCTACGGTGATGGATTACATACTGTATTCTTACCAATAACCTGAGCCATACACGGTTTTAACACGCTCTAATGCGGTAATGGCAGAACTGTGTGCTCATGGCTATGTTCTGCGATTTCACAGTTAAAGCAATCCTGGATGCAGTCTCTGTGCTTCTGCATGATGCATCTACCTGTACACTTTGTTTATAAAGGGCCGGAGAGGGGTATTGCATTTTTTTGTATATTCAACTTTGTATATAGTTCTAATCCTCAATACACTGTAACAAAACCGGGCTGTACAATTTTAAACTGGAGTTTTCTAAGGTTGAGATCAAACTAATTTAGTTGAGTATGCTCATGTGGGCTAAAACAGACCAGGTACAGTATCTGGTAGTTGAAATAATAGGATTTGTTATAGATTGTCCAGCCCCAATTTATAGAAGCAAAGACATTGTTACCTATCGAAGCCACACAAAAAACAACGCTTAGGTTTGTCAGCGTTGCAATTAGACCTTCAACTGCAATGTTTGCCTCAACCATAAATTGCACATAATCCGTAGTTGCAGTAATTGAATGTCCCTTTCCCCAGCTGACGCGTACATGCACGCACACATGAAATCCTCACAATATGATTACAAATCATTCTTTTATGGAATACAATGCATCCCTTCTTATTGGTGGTGGCATTTGTTGCCTTGCTCATACAGATGCAGGATCTTAATTTGATACATTTTTAGTTAGGGCAAATCAAGTCTGAAACGTTTAAGTGGAAATGTCAAACTTTTAGAAGCCTTTAAAAAAAAAATGGAATACACTAGCTACAAGTTTGCATTTCCTGCATCGGGGTGATCAAATTAAGATACTACATCTGTGGATTGCACAAACGAGAAATTGAAATGTACTTTAATCTATGTTAATGCTTGCGCAATAGAAAAGGTATGTCTGTGCTTTCTAACAGAACTTAAATGACTGTTCTTTTAGATATGGTCATGTAATATTTGCTGAAGGCTATGAATGCTCTTTGTTACTAACTCAGGGAACTGAAGTTTGAGGCCTGGTCACATTGGGGTTGATCCTGTTGCAAAAAAAAAAATTAACTTGTTGCTTTTATTTTCTTACCATATATTGGTTATCTGTATTTGAAGAGGTCTTGTTCATCATTTCCTCAGATATGTAGAGGAGGAAGTATTTCCATCTCCATTTTGGCATGTTGAAGATTCCAAAATACTTCAGCCCTGAGGTGAAAAACAAGACCACATTTTAAAAGACATTCTTCATACAGAGAATCTTAAATGGTAGTTTTTTTTTTTTTAATAATGGAAACTTTGAAATAAAAGTCTTCAATAATGTTTCCTGTTCTGCTATCAGTATGTATTGGCATTAAAGACAATGACACAAATCCCTTTACAAGAATTACAAAAGAGGATCTTTTTACACAGCAAATTGGCCAGAGACACCTAGTGCTGATTTTTCAGTGTAACACTTCCAGTGTTGATTCAGGTGTTTCGTTCACTCTGTGGTGTTAATCCAAAACCACGACCATCATTATATTTCCCAGCATGCTCTATTGCAGGTAAGTACATTTTTTATTTATTTTTTATGTACATTTGCTTCATTAATTTTATGCTACTTATGTTTTTCTAAACGAATCCAATCGGTTAATTGGACTTTTGCAACCGTTACTGAAATGGTTGTTCCTGTTAAGTCTTGTGGGTTACCTTTTAGTCTAATCAACCCAGTCATTCATTCTAAATGCAGGTTGTGTGTAAGGCAACATTTAGAATATCTCAACTCGGGCTGGATTCCAATAGGAATTACACATCACTTTGCAAGCCAGCATAAAGTGACCTGCAGGGCTGATGTGGCCTGTAAACTTGTGATGTTATGGTTGATACCAGAGCTCAGAGGCATGCGTCAAAATTGCTAACGCCTTGATCACACCGACAGTGTCGTTGCACAAAAAGGTACGCAGCATCATCTGGATATGTGTAACAAAAGTTAAACATTTTACCTTCTGCTACCATTTCTGTCTTTGCATACAATTGGACTCATACTTCGATAAATCAAACGTACGCGCCACACAGAACGCACAGCAGCAAGCCAAATGCAATGTCTCATTGGAAATGAATGTACTTCTGGTGTACCAAAATGCAAGGGCGCTGTCGGTGTGATCGAGGCATTACGTCGAAGAAGCGTGTATCAGAAGTACGTCAATGACGTCCGACGCTTCATTTGATCACGTGCTTCTTCAAACCATGTTTTGCACTGATTGGTTCAGGCGCTTAAGAGTCCAAGCTGCTATTGGACAACGTACTTAAATCTAGTTAGGATTTTGTACAAAAAGGTAGTGTAGGGAACTATGGAAATTCAGGGATGTGACGGTATAAGGTCAGATCCAGTTGAAGGCAAACTATTTTGAAAATTGTTTTATGCGAAACACATTCAGCACTGTTGTTCATTTTTTTTTTTTTTAGTCTTAAACTGGGTAGTTCAAGCCCTGAATGCTGACTGGCTAACAGCCGTGGTATATCAGACCGTATACCACAGATATGACAACATTTTTACTGCTCTAATTACATTGCTAACCAGTTTATAATAGCAATAAGGCACCTGGGGAGTTTGTAGTATATGGACAATACGCCACGGCTAAGGGCTGTGCCTAAGAACTTCCCTTAGTCGTGGTATATTGGCCAAACACCACACCCCCTTGTGCCTTATCGCTTAATTAAGCATCCCAAATAATGCCATCGATATACATTTTTGAAAAATAGGTAACTTGAAGGCAAAAAGGGAAGCATGATGCGAACTTGGTTACAGGCTACTAAAGACAATTTACCACTGCACCACAGAGTTTTGATTAAAACAGTGGATATTTTTATTTTTAAAATCACACTGCCATATTGCTGGTCAGATGTTTCCCGTCACTCTTTTAGGAAAAAACTATGCCTTACGAAATACTTGTATTGTTCTAAATTTCTTTAGGATCTCACTTGAAGGCTACAAGACTGAAAATGGATACAGTTATGGGTAGTAACTACACTTCACCCAAAAGGCAAGGCACACTGGGAAATATGCAAATAAGGCTTTACACAAAGCAGTGTGTGAACCTATACAGACACTGGACCAGTTTTAAATGCAACGTTCTAGTTCTCAAACTGATCCCTGGTTTGTGATCGTGGTAGAAAATACACAGAACAATACACAGGATTAATCAGAAAACATTTAATTACCTTATATTACATTGTTGTTACAGAGTATAGCTTAATGTATAAGAGACCTCCTACTTTGAGGAAATGCAACACGTAAACTAGGCTTATCAGACGGTTGAAGAAAGACATTCTAGAAGTTATACAAGCAAAAAACAGGATACATTTACATAATTTAAGTATATTATATTGAAAAATAAATAACATCGGAAACACCAGTACACAAGAACCCTAATACATGTAGAAACAGCACCATTTCACAAGAACTTCAGTTGTGATTATTCCCTAAAGCTACATCGAAGACATACCCAAACTTTGTGTTTACAGTTTGAAACATTATTGCAAACAGCACACAGTGGAGGTATTCCGCATTGTACAAGTATAAATGACCCCAAAACAGGCACCTTATGAGGCCAATAAATATATATATATTCTATATACTGTATTCATTGAAGGCATTAAATGGTAAGTTATTTTACGTTTCACTGATCCAAAGACTAGCAGTAAGACAAACGGCATACTAATGCATATAATTGAGTATTATAACCAAGTACTACCAAACAAGGAGACATTCAGAAGGTGAAATACACATCAGTGCTTAGTCAGGGCTTCACTTCACAAGCAGGATTATAAACTGGGTGGGCCGAGCCCTGAATGCTGATTGGCTGACAGCCGTGGTATATCAGTCTGTATACCACGGGTATGACAAAACCTTTATTTGTGCTGCTCTAATTACATTCGTAACTAGTTTATAATAGCAATAAGGCACCTGGGGGTTTGTGATATAGGGCCAATATACCACGGCTAAGGGCTGTGTCCAGGCACTCCAAGTTGCGTCGTGCTTAAGAACAGCCCTTAGCCCTGGTATATTGGCAATGTGTCACACCTCAGGCCTTATTGCTTAAAAATACTTCTCACACCTTTCACTACGACTATACTGTGCTGTGTGAACCATTCTACATTCTGTATTGGGAATCTTTCTCATGAAAGGAAATAGGAGGCAGGAGAAAGCACTGACCGAACTGACTGTTCTATTTAATTTGCTAACCATGTGGAAGCAGTCTTGCTAAAAAAAGTCTGGTCTTTTAAAATAGAGTTGGTGTGTCTCCATATATTGCCATAAAATAGCATTCCCTGCCACACACACAGTGTTCTCACGTCATGATCATCTCTACCTTTGCATTCCCATAGAAAAAAATAAAATAATCGCTGTCGGGACACTCGTTAATGTTAATCAGCATTATGGAGATTTTTGATTTCTTGTCCAGAATACAGACACTTCTATTGATACTGTAGTTTGTAATACAACATATTCATTACAAAATGTCAAAGGATCCCCCAAGCACGTTCAAACGTTAGAATCTAAGATGTTTCAAAAAGACATCAAGAAACACCTTGCCAGCAAATTGTTTGCTTTTTAGCTTAGAGAGTCATTTAAGAAAGGTAGCCTATAAACAAGTAAACAGTCCCATACATGCTTTCAGATGTAAATACATACACGTCCTGAAAAAGTCACCAAAAATTTCAGATTGAGATACTTCTTAAATCACAGTTTTCCAAATAGAAAAGGCACTTTATATTTCTCTCACAGTTATATACTGTATCTCACAAATTGAGTTCTACACTGAACAGAAATATGAAAGCAAAATGCAACAATTTCAAAGATTTGACTCAGTTATAAGTCAATAGAAATAAATAAATTAGGCCATAATCGACAGAATTCACAGGACTGGGCAGGGGTGCAGCCATGGGTGGGCCTGGGAGGGCATAGGCCCACCCACTGTGGAGCCAGGCCCAGCCAATCAGAATGAGTTTTATTACAGAAAGAAATACTTCTCCCTCCGCCCAGTGGCATATAAATGTACCAGAAAGCTTCCAAAATTGTGCAATCCTAGGCATGTGAGCCCTTGATCAGTGTGATTAGGAAAAGACTTACGAAGACGTCCTACAAAACAATTAATCGACGAGAAAGTCCGGCATGTAGATTTCCGATGGATCCGCCCGCCCCTTATCAGAAGTCATATTCAGCAGCACACTGCGCGAGATACTCCTCGTATAGTTTTCCCTGTTGAAATAAGTTGAGAATGGAATACAGATGATATGTACCCAGTAGCGCATTTCATGCCTCAGAAATATATCTAAATCGACACACTTGATATACACAACTTCTTCGACCGAATTGCCGAATGAGAATTATTGCAATGAAATCGCACCTTCTTGGCTTTGACGACATCCTGGACGTAATCGCTGTACTCTGTGAGGCTTCTCTTCTCCTTCTTCGTAAGAGTCCTATTCCCTTGGCTGAGGACACAATCACATGACAACGGCTGTCAATCAAAGTGGGAAATGTTTTCCATGGGGGGGGACTGGAGTAAGAAATGGATTAGTGTGTGTTTTTTGTGCGTGAGTAAAAGAGAGAAACAGTGATTCTGCTTACCGGGCAAAGTACTTGGCAAGACAAAAGAAAAAGTAGCAGAGTACACCAAATATGATCACAAACAATATCTGGAAATCCTCTGGTATCCAGGTCCACAGAAAGACAACTACACCCTGTTGAGACGAGCATAACAACAGCAGTATTTAGAACAGTATTTTGAGGCAAACGGGATATTATTCTTATTCTGAGTCTTGGTTGGTCATGCTCATTAGAGCTGCGTCGTAATGCATCTACAGGAGTGCCTAGGGAAGAGGGGCTAGGGGGCGATTTGAAATTCAGAGTCTGAATGTTCGAGTCAGGGGTTAGGAGTCAGAGGTTACCTACCATGGAGAGCCCAAGGGCTTTGGCCAGCCCATCTCCCAGCAGCTCCTGCAGCTCCTCTGGAGTCAGGGTGTTGACGACGAAGCTGAGGAGGAAAAGGCACGGGAGTAGGATGCCCAGTGCCCCACACAGGAAGGAGTGCAGACGGACACTGCTGTTGAAACTCACGTCCGCCCTGCAGGAACACAGACAGAGGCCCAGGGGTTAATGGAGCTTTGAGAGGAATAGCCTGGTCCCCTATTTTTGGGGTTCAGTGCCTTGCTCAAGGTTACAAGGGTAGAATGACACCAGCAGCTCTCCAGTGACCAGTTCAAGCCCTACTTTTCCGTCACCCGGCCCGGGACTTGAACGAGCAACCTTTCGGTTACTGGTCCACCTCTCAAACCGCTAGGATACCTACTGTTTCCTTCTCTTACCTGTCCTGGGACAATTTGCTGTCGATTGTGGAGGAGATGAGGTCACAGTCCTTCTCCAGCTGGTCCAGTGTCTTCTGGACGGCCTGGTTGATGGTCTTCTCTATCGTCTGACACACTCCGTCGATCTGGTTCACACACCGGCTCGGCTGGACAACAGGACAGAGGAATAAGCAGCCAACCTCTTGGTCACACAACATCCTCCTCCATAAAGTACACAATGCATTTTGATCACTTCTGATGTTTATTTACTGTATGTGTTTTGGAGTTTTGAGAAGAAAAGACTGGAAAGTTTGGCCTCCCTCTCTAAGCAGTAATTCATTGGTGCAGGACAAATGCAAAAATCCACCGACCATCCATCGCACAGCCTGACGGCCATTGATTACCGGATGAGGGAGCGATTACTCAGGTCTGAAGCTGCTAAAGGTGGCTGATCAGGCCTGGTGGTTTATAACCCCTAGTCCCACTGAGACGGAATGTAACTCTCCCAGCTGTCATAACACAAGTGATTCATCCTGTTCTCAGCGATCCACAGTCATCAGATCTCCTGATCAGGAGGATTTACCTTCCACAGCAAGAGTGCCTTAAATCCAGACCTAACCAAACTACGTTCAACAGCTGAAGATCGATTACAGGGAGTAGGCTACACTTGACGGAAATGCTCTGAAACAACTTCCATAGCCTCCCTCCAGAGGACAGTGTCATGGGTTTACTATTTTAATAAAACTTTTTTATTTATTCTCATCCCATCCACATGGTTTCAAAATATAATTATTTTGCACATAAAAGCCTCATATATATCCTACTTGCCCTATTAATTATCAGTTCAGTAGAAATGTATAAAAAAAAAAAAAAACCTGGTAAAGTAGTAGCTAAAAAGGAAATCTTCAGCTTTACCACTACTTGATTGACTTTGTCAAATTAACTGTGAGGCAAGCTAAACGGGGCAGAGGGCGGTAAGGGCCTAAATATCCTGTGAAAAAACACCAAGACATTTTGTTCTCATTGTACATACACATTGAAATATCAGGAAATGCTTTGAGAATACTTTTCAACCTACATTTGTGACTTTGTGCAGAGTTTTATATTGAACGAGGTCTCTATATCGAACGAAGTCTCTGAGACAGACTTGTCTAGCCTTAGTCCGTGGTGTCTTACCTTCTGGGGGTTAGGGATGTATATGGTGGGCATCTCAAAGCCACACTTGTTCAGCCCCGGTCGGCGACACAGTTCCTGAACTATCTGCATCATGACACGCTGTTCATGGGAAAACAACAAAATGAAAACTCAAATCAAATCACATTTATTTATATAGCCCTTCTTTCACCAGCTGATATCTCATAGTGCTGTACAGAAACCCAGCCTAAAACCCCAAACAGCAAGCAATGCAGGCGTAGAAGCACGGTGGCTAGGAAAAACTCCCTAGAAAGGCCAAAACCTGGGAAGAAACCTAGAGAGGAACCAGGCTATGAGGAGCGGCCTGTCCTCTTCTGGCTGTGCCGGGTGGAGATTATAACAGAACATGGCCAAGACGTTCGAATGTTCATAAATGACCAGCATGGTCAAATAATAATAATCACAGTAGTTGTCGAGGGTGCAGCAAGTCAGCACCTCAGGAGTAAATGTCAGTTGGCTTTTCATAGTCAATCATTAAGAGTATCTCTACCGCTCCTGCTGTCTCTAGAGAGTTGAAAACAGCAGGTCTGGGACAGGTAGCACGTCCGGTGAACAGGGTAGGATTCCATAGCCGCAGGCAGAACAGTTGAAACTGGAGCAGCAGTACGGCCAAAACAAAAGGTATTCTAGAGAGATTTCATGTATGCAATATTCTAAGTTTGGAAAGTAACATGTGCTATAACACATATTATAAGCTGGTTGGTTTGAGCCCTGAATGCTGCTTGGCTGACAGCCGTGGAATACAGTGCATTCGGAAAGTATTCAGACCCCTTGACTTTTTACACATTTTGGTACGTTGCAGCCTTATTCTAAAATTGATTAAATCGTTTTTCCCCCCCTCATCAATCTACACACCCCATGATGACAAGGCAAAAACTGAAATATCAGACTTCCTTTACTCAGCACTTTGTTGAAGCACCTTTGGCAGCGATTACAGTCTCAAGTCTTCTTGGGTATGACGCTACAAGCTTGGCACACCTGTATTTGGGGAGTTTGTCCCATTCTTCTCAGCAAATCTTGTCAAGCGCTGTCAGGTTGGATGGGGAGTGTTGCTGCACAGCTGTTTTCAGGTCTCTCCAGAAAATGTTTGATCCGGTTCAAGTTCGAGCACAGCCTGGGCCACTCAAAAACATTCAGAGACTTCTCCTGAAGCCACTCCTGCGTTGTCTTGGCTGTGTGCTTAGGGTCATTGTTCTGTTGGAAGGTGAACCTTCACCCCAGTCTGAGGTCCTGAGTGCTCTGGAGCAGGTTTTCATTAAGGATCTCTCTTTCCCTCGATCCTGACTAGTCTCCCAGTCCCTCCCGCTGAAAAACATCTCCACAGCATGAAGCTGTGACCACCATGCTTCACCGTAGGGATGGTGCCAGGTTTCCTCCAGACGTGACACTTGGCATTCAAAGAGTTCAATATTGGTTTCATCAGACCAGAAAATCTTGTTTCTCAGAGTCCTTCAGGTGCCTTTTAGCAAACTCCAAACGGGCTGTCATGTGTCTTTTATTGAGGAGTGGCTTCCGTCTTGCCAATTGGTGGAGTGTTGCAGAGATGGTTGTCCTTCTGGAAGGTTCTCCAAAGAGGAACTCTGGAGCTTTGTCAGAGTGACCATCATGCTCTTGGTCACCTCCCGACTAAGGCCCTTCTCCCCCAATTACTCAGCTTGGCCGGGCAGCCAGCTCTAGAAAGAGTTTTGGTAGTTCAAAACGTTCTCCATTTAAGAATGATGGAGGCCACTGTATTCTTGGGGACCTTCAATGCTGCAGAAATGTTTTGGTACCCTTCCCCAGATCTGTGCCTCGACACAATCTTGTCTCGGGGCTCTACGTTCCTTGGACATCATGGCTTGGTTTTTGCTCTGACATGCACTGTCAACTGTGGGACCTTATATAGTCAAGTTTGTGCCTTTCCAAATCCTGTCCAATCAATTGAATTTACCACAGGTGGACTCCAATCAAGTTGTAGAAACATCTCAAGAATGATCAATGGAAACCGGATGCACCTGAGCTCAAATTTAGAGTCTCATAGCAAACGGTCTGAATACTTATGTATCTTTTTTATTTTTAAATCCTCATTGTGGGGTATTGTGTGTCGATTGATGAGGATTTTAAAAGAATGTAATCCATTTAAGAATAAGCCTGTAACGTAACAAAATGTGGAAAGGGGGGAGGGGTCTGAACACTTTTTGAATGCACTGTATCAGATTGTATGCTACGGGTATGACAAAACATTTATTTTTACTGCTTTAATTACATTGGTAACCAGTTTATAATAGCAATAAGGCACCTCAGGGATTTGTGAATATGGCCAATATATGGCCAATATATCATGGCTATCATGGCTAAGGACTGTATATAGTATTGTATATAGACTGCCCATTTTTTTCTACTGTGTTATTGACTTGCTAATTGTTTACTCCATGTGTAACTCTGTTGTCTGTTCACACTGCTATGCTTTATCTTGGCCAGGTCGCAGTTGCAAATGAGAACTTGTTCTCAACTAGCCTACCTGGTTAAATAAAGGTGAAATAAAAAAATAAAATAAAACTGTGACATAGGCAGAGTGCCTGGACACAGCCCTTAGCCGTTGTATATTGGCCATATACCACACCTCCTCGGGCCTTATTGCTTAATTATTATGTGATAAAAATAGTAGATGTAATTAAAATTGCCAAGTTAAATGAAATTGTTATACCATACAGCAACTTCCATAACGTGCTTCAAAATCTAATCCATTCTGAACCAACAAGCATAAACCAACACACATTGTTCTCCACAGACATCGATCCAGTCACTGCATGGACAGCAGAGGGATCTAGATGGAGGTTAAATGGAAAGTACATCGTCAAAGAGTAACTGACCTGTCTGTCCGTCTCCCTCCCGGCTTCATCTGCCTTGCTGAGGTAGAAGCGCAGCTTGTCCGCAACCTTATCGCTCAGCTTCTCCACAATGTTGAGCGTGCGCTTGCACAGCGCCTGGCCCATAGGGTCGAAGAACACAAAGACCAAGTCCGCCTGCTCCCCTGGAAAGAGGGACCCCCAAGTAGAATGCGTTTATAAAAAGATACAATCAAATCCGCCCAAAAGAATATTTGTCACATGCCCCCGAATACAACTGGTGTGTAGACTTTACTGTGAAATGCTTGCTTACGAGCCCTTCCCAACATTGCAGTTTAGAAATAGCGACACAAGAGGAATAAAATACACAAAAATGTAGCTATATACAGGGAGTAGCAGTACCAGATCAATGTGCAGGGGTAGGAGATATGAGGTCGATATGTACATGAAGGCAGGGTAAAGTGACTAGGCATCAGAGTGATTACAAAAGATCCTCTTTGTGCTATCCCATCCTCCCCCACGCACCAACATACCAGAATGATTACACAAGGTGATGCAGTCCTGCCTATGTGACGGGATCAGGGTGTGTGCGTGGGTGAGAATGTGTGCGTTAGCTGCATATCAAGCCACACCAGCGAAGGGAATGAGTCATACCAAACGAGGTGATCGCGCGGTTGACATCAAAGGGATAGACCATGTCCCCATCCACCAGGCCCGGTGTGTCCACGAACGTCACCAGACTAAACTTCTTCTGCTTGGAGGTGGAGATCTCAGCCGACAGATAGTCCGTAACACCTACAACACACACCGACAAAGTCAGCCGGACCCAATTTGCTCCCGGTCCCTCCCACCTTGGCCCGAACCCTTTAACTTGATCAGATCTGTAAGGTCTGGATAGGTGTAAGCAGTGTAATGGTGGAGCTTCCACCATATTGCTTCTGCCTTCCATATCTGCAAACATTGAATGGGCCAAGAGGAAGAGGTAAGGAGTGAATTGGGACTGTCTGTGTGCATACAGTGCCTTCAGAAAGTATTCCTACCGTATTCATACCCTTTGACATATTCCACATTTTGTTGGGTTACAGCCTGAATTCAAAATTGATTAAATATATTTTTTTCCCTCAGCCATCTACACACAATACCCCATAATGACAAACTGAAAACATTTGTTAAATTTTTTTTATGTTTGCAAATTAAATACAGAAATATCTCATTTACATAATTATTCACTGTGTCAATACTTTGTAGAAGCATCTTTGGCAGCGATTACAGCTGAGTCCTTCTGGGTAAGTCTCTAAGAGCTTTCCACACGTGGATTGTGCAACATTTGTCCATTATTCTTTTAAAAATTCTTCAAGCTCTGTCAAAATGGTTGTTGATCATTGCTGGACAACCATTTTCAGGTCTTGCCATAGATTTTCCAAGTAGATTTAAGTCAAAAATGTAACTCGGCCACAGGAACATTCACCGTCTTCTTGGAAAGCAACTCCAGTGTAGATTTGGCCTTATGTTTCAGGTTATTGTCCTGCTGAGAGGTGAATTCATCTCCTCGTGTCTGGTGGAAAGCAGACAACCAGGTTTTCCTCTAATATTTTGCCTGTGTTTAGCTCCTTTCCGTTTCTTTTTAATCCTGAAAAACTCCCCAGTCCTTAATGATTACAAGCATACCCATAATATGATGCAGCCACCACTTTGCTTGAAAATATGTAGAGTGGTACTCAATAATGGTTTGTATTGGATTTGCCCCAAACATAACACTTCGTATTCTAGACTAAAAGTGAATTGCTTTGCAGTATTACTTTAGTGCCTTGTTGCAAACAGGATGCATGTTCTAGAGTCTTTTTTAAAATTCTGCACAGGCTTCTTTCTTTTCACTCAGACAATTAGGCTAATATTGTGGCATAACTACAATGCTGTTGATCCATTCTCAGTTTTCTATCACAGCCATTAAACTCTCAACTGTTTTAATGTCACCGTTGGTATGGTGAAAAGCCCTTAACGGTTTCCTTCCTCTCCGGCAACTGAGTTAGGAAGGACACCTGTATCTTTATAGTGACTGGGTGTATTGAGACACTCATTTTAATTATTAACTTCACCATGCTCAAATGGATATCCAATGTCTGCTTTTCATTTTTTACCCATCTACCAATGGGTGCTCTTCTTTGCGAGGCATTGGAAAACCTCTCTGGTCTTTGCGGTTGAATCTGTGTTTGAAATTCACTACTTGACTGATGGACCTTACAGATAATTGTATGTGTAGGGTAGAGAGAAGAGGTAGTCATTCAAAAATCATGTTAAACACTATTATTGCACACAGAGTGAGTCCATGCAACTTATTATGTGACTTGTTAAGCACATTTTTACTCCTAACTTATTTAGGCTTGCCAATAACAATGGGGTTGAACACTTATTGACTCAAGACATTTCAGCTTTTCATTTGTAATTAAGTTGTTTAGAAAAAATGTAAAACATGATTCCACTTTGACATGATGTGGTATTGTGTGTAGACCAGTGACATTATTTGTGTAGACCAGTGACAAAAAAATCATCTAAATGTAATTCATTTTCAATTCAGGATGTAACATAATAAAATGTGGAAAAGGTCAAAGGGTATGAATACTTTCTGAAGGCGCTGTAAAGGAGGCTGGACTAAAGTATGGCCCTTCTGGAGAACTTGTGGGTGATAAATAAGAAGTGGAGTCCCGTTGAAGGCTGTCGGCACCAAAATCTGTTTTATTTGTTGCCCATAAACTTCAGTGCGGTCAATACTTGGAAAGCTGAGGACGATGCCCGCAGCGCTAGTCTGCAAGAATGCAAGGACGGTCTATTCTACATTTCTCTAAGATTTTGCATACGCCTGCAGACAATTATGATGAAACATTTGTAAACAATTTCAATAACATTTTGATTGGATCCAGAGCAAGTAGTACAGTGCAGTAGGCTACTTCACTAAAAACCCTCTACTCAGACAAAAACAAAACACGGCCTCAGATCAACCCTCAATTTGACTCGTAAGGTCTGAATTATGCCTTTACCATCCCCTTCTGTAGAGGTCTGTAGTCATAGTTACCCACAACAGCTCTTCAACTGGCAGCTTTACAGAGGGGAGTGAGACATAAAGCTAGCCAGTGAAGAACGACTGTGAAGCAACGCACAGTGGGGGTTACATGACACACACACAAACACACCATGCACTGCAGCTATGACTGACCCTCCCCCTCCCCCAACCCCTTCCCTCTCAGAATCAGAACAGGATGACTGTTGAGAGACACATACCCACCTTCCTCCCCCACTTGGGATGACACTGGGGCTTTATCATTGCGAGAGGCAGGTGTTACCAGCCAGTACAAATCACAGCCTTGTGCTGCTCTTGCTGTTGGTGCACATTAGCATTCCCAACATTCTCCTATATCAACGCGGCTGCTCGCTCCCCTAATGCGTCAATCTCCCTAGCGGCTCGAGACGAGATGAGACGTCTCCATAGATTTCCACCCACACGGCCCCGTCTCCAATCACAACACAACCAAGACTCAAGGACAAGGTCCCTTTCACGGCACAACAGAGGGGCATGTCAAACACAGTTAATGAGGTCCAGCACCCATTACTGCGCTCCAGTTGGGTTCGGTTCTAAGCCATTAAGGGTGCAGCGCAGACTCCTGTGCCTGTCCCTATAGGGGTTGACAGACAGAAGACAACTTGTGCTTTTACCATTGTCATTATGCAAGAAGAACATCTAAAAATAGCCAAATCAAATAGATTAGATACAGACATGCTGCCCCAGTATGGGATAGATTCCTTCATTGCAAGAGCCCCCCCCGGCATATCCGGTGCACCAGGATAAGGTCAAAGGCTGCAAGACAACGTGACCCTGCGGGGCAGCACAGGGCAGGGGGGTGTTTATATCAAGTGTCTCGAAGTAGAAGTGCCGATTTAGGATCAGTTTTGCCTTTTAGGTCACAATTAATACAATGGTAGGGACAGGGGGCGCTGATCTAGTTTTGATACATATGGCTCCAGAGCCGCCTGTGTTAAACCCAATCCAGGCAAACTCAAGCACTGTAGTATAGTATACCCGACCAGAGTTGGAACAAACTGACGGCTGTCAAAACGGATAACTTGACATGCCATTTTGATGCTGTACATCAAATTTGAGATCTAAACATGTAACCTCTTGACAAGACTTTGATTAAAGACTGTTGTTCCAAGACTGTGGAAATGACACTAAACATATTACTTGATTAAACACCTGTTTCTCAAGAGCAAGAGCACACACTCTTGTGCTGACAAGAGTATCAAGCAAATAGAGCAATTAGACTTGAAAGACAGTGTAAACCAGCAAACAAATGGCAATAATCACACGGAGGACAGATTTCGATGAGTCATCCTCCACCGCTTAATAACATCTCAACATGTCGTTGGAGTACGGCGTTGGTGTCGGTGGTGATGTGGACATAAATAGCTAGCTGTATCCAGAACAGATCCATCATGATTCTCCAGCGCCTCAGCGGGCGGCCTGTGGCTCCTCAGTCAGTGGCAGTGGCTGCTGCTGGTGCCTTGGCTAATCCATCTCTCACGGCTGTGACATTTCTCAGCTGCTCCTCCTCCTGTCCTTCTGACTCCACCGCACTGCCGTAGACGGGGCGTGTGACTCACAGCTCCATACAGTGCAGTGTGCACTCTGCACCCGGTGAACCCCACCCCCCTCTCTCAGTGTACACGTCTCGCTGTCAATGTGGAGACACACTGAATCCGCACTGCACAGGCCCTCCCCTGGGCTTAGACACCTTGGACACACCCACCAAGACCGTATCTACATTCATGTTGCCAGCTACCTTGTAGCCATCAAATTGGAGCTCCAACCTACTGCAGCTACTCAACAGGCACGTTTCCTAAGATGACAGCACGACTTTGTCTGATGGTCCTATGTAATCCCAGTCTCATCTCCACCTCCCCGAGATATAAATGACAGTGAGAAGCAACCTCACAGAGTGTGCAGCACAGATGAAGTGTTAAACCACACTGACGTCCCAAATGGCACCCTATATAGTGCACTACTTCTGACCAGGGCCCCATAGGGCTCTGGTCAAAAGTCGTTCGCTATATAGGGAACGGGGCTCTCGTCAAAAGTAGTGTGCACTATTATAGACATCGGAGACGCAACCAGACTATGATGACTCAGAATTGAGCGTTAGTCATCAAGACACACCACCTATAAGCTCTAGCTCCTATCAGACAGACACACCTTGTGGAGGGAACCAAGCAGCAGTATGTTTGAACCAAGACTTCAGTAAGAAATCAATGCATTCCAAGTAGATTTGATGCAATGTTCTGATACCGTGGACAAAGTCACTTGGATCAGATTTACAACTTTAAGAAAAAAAGGTCCAATGCAGCCATTTTTATCTCAATTTCAAATCATTTCTGGGTAACAATTACTGTGATTGTTTTCAATTAAAAGTGTAAAATATTATTTTAAAATGACTTCTTAGCAAAAAATGGCATTTCTCAAGCAACAATTGTGCTAGGACTATCTGGGAGTGCTCTGAGAGAGGGGCCTAATTGGAGGAGCCAAATGGGAGGGACGTGTCACCTGAAAACTATCTGTTGTTTGTTATTGGTCTGTTAAAAAATTATTTTCAAACAGCTCTTATATTAAAAGTTCATTATCATTATTTTCACAATTTCATAGAATCATTCCATCCTCAGTGTGAAAACATATATAAAACACAGGAAAATCATGTTTTTGACTGCACTGCCCTTTTAAGCCTATACACCAGCGAAAAGTTTGCATTAATTCAATTAAAACAGTTTAGCGTGAAATGTATGTTCTTCTGTATTTACTAACATGTGTGTGCTTTAGTCCTCCCTGAACAGAATAGATGAAAACTTAAGTAGCAAAATCTGCTCCAGACTAAACACTTTTCGGTGCACCAAAATGTGCCTCTACCATAAGAATAATGGACAGAAAAACACATACGTGCCATTAAGTTACAGGTGTGCAGACTCTCCTGCCGCTGTGAAAACGACAATGAGTTCAAAATAGGAAGACAGCATAAAAAACAACAACTGTGAAATAGGCAGAATATAAAGCTGTGGAAGTTAGACGGCAATCCATTTTACGCCGTAATTACTCACGCAAGAGATAAACATAAAATTGTGCCACAAAACGGACTCGTAAACCAGGCACACTGGAAAGGATTTCCAACGACAGGGGAAACCCTACCTTTAAACTCCAGGAGTGGTCGGAAATGGGGGTAGAGATGGAGCGTGGCATTTCCCTGTGGAAGATTAAAAGCAGATAGTGAGAGAGGTGGTAGGAAGAGACAGAAAATGTCTAGCTACGTATAGACTTGTCGGGAGCCCAGCTGGTCAGAAAGATGTCTTCCTCCTGGAGTAGCCAGGCGAGGCGATATTCTTGGTCTCAATGCCAGGGGCTTTGCTGCAGCTCGCGCATGGCTTTAAGCCCTTCCTGTATATAAAGCAGATAATCCTTACAGTCCTTCTCTATAATTACATTATTCATCTTCGTCTCCTTCACCAAGGTAGGGGAGGGAGAGAGAGAAAGAAAGAGAGAAGCTTGTTGCCTAGCCTGATGATACTGCAAATATGCCAATCGCTCTCTCTGCTCTCTCTCTCTCTCTCTCTCTGCATGCAGCCCAGGCACTCTGGGGATGGAGCAGCATGCAGAGTGAGCCATCACCACTGTACTACCATTACATTTACACAGGCATACATGCATCGCTTAAGCAAGCAAGAAAAGTGGCCTCTCATTGTAAAACTACACAGAGTTAAAATGATGTCAAAACTAGATTGAATGCGTGAAGCATTATCTGCGTGTTACATGGTACCTGCACGCTTGGTTTTTAAAACTAACCTAAATCACACGAGCGCAATTTCACTGCAGTGACATTATTCAAGTCATAAAATGAAAGTTTGTTCGATTTTTTTTCAGACCTCAAAAGTAGAGTAATATATCAAGATGCAACCACGTCCCAATGTAATATATCATATGTAATTCAGCAGAAGCTTTTATCCAAAACGACTTACATTCATTTATACGTGAATACAGTGCTCTCCATAATTATTGGGATAGTGAAGCATCATCCATATCGGGGGGGAAATTACATCACTTTTAATACATAGTCAACCCCATTTTAGGGGACCAAAGGTATTGGGACAAATTCACTTATGTGTATTAAAGTAGTCAAAAGTTTAGTATTTGGTCCCATATTCCTAGCACACAATGAATACATCAAGCTTGTTAACCTATAAGCTTGTTGGATGAATTTGCTGTTTGTTTTGGTTGTGTTTTAGATTATTTTGTGCCCAATAGAAACGAATTGATAAAAATACACCTTATGGAACAGCGGGGACTGTGAAGAGACACACACAAAGTACAGAAACATTGTATACGCACACAAGCGCTAGCACACGCACATACATTGTAGTAGGGTGGTATTATACATTTTGTATTGTAGATATGTAGTGATGTAATAATGTTATATGATGTGCTGTTTTATATTTTGTTTTATATGTAAATGTAAGTGCCTTAATGTGTTTGGACCCCAGAAAGAGTAGCTGCTGCCTTGGCAACAGCTAATGGGGATCCCTAATTAATACAAATACAAAAGTCAATAAATACAAATGGTAAATAATGTAGTGTAATTTTCAAGTCACCTTTATTGTAAATAAGAATATAATAGAATATAAGTCCTGAATTAATTGTGAATAACGATAATGAGAAAGTTAAGACACACAAATATCATACACCCAAAAATGCTAACCTCCCCTGTTATTGTTATGGTGAGTGGTTAGCATTTCTTAACTTTGACATGTCATTATTCACGATTAATTCAGGACTATCCGTAATCATGGTAGCATCCACATCGATGTAGAAGTGTTAAGAAACATATTCTATTCTTATTTACAATAGAAAAGGGAATCCAAAACACAATACATTATTTACCATTCATTTCTATTGGGCACAAAATAGTCTGAAACACAACCAAAACAAACAGCCAATATATCCAACAAGTGTGTAGAGTTTCAAGCTTGGTGTTATCATTACATGCTAGGAATGAGACCAAATACTAAACATTTGACTACTTTAATATATACCGTATAGGTTCATTTGTACTAATACTTTTGGTCCCCTAAAACAGGGGGACTATGTACAAAAAGTGCTGTAATGTCATTTATAAAACGGTTCACCCGGTATGGATGAAAATACTCTCAAATTAAAGCTGACAGTCTTTAACCTCATAGTCATTATATCATTTATACTTGAAAGTGCTGCAGTACAGAGTCAAAACAACAACAAGTGTGTCACTGTCTCAATACTTACGGAGGGCACTGTACATCAACGTGTAGATCCAGCTATATGCCTAAATCCCAAATGAGTGTAAAACGCTGTAAAGATTTCCTGAATATGTACCAGCGGTGACCAACAACAGGCTCCAGTGATCATAGTTATGGCTGCAATGAATGAGATTCATGGCGCCAGCGACAGTAAACCATTGGTAAGCAATTATTAGCATACCACAAGGCTTACTGTTATGGTATTCAATCGCCACTGGCTGAATACGAAGCAAGTTGTTTACGACATGGTTAAAAGAGCTTTGAGAGACATTCACGGCAGCGGTGGCGTGGTGCTACGAACTTACCGTCAGCGATTCTCTTTTGCGACCACTTGTTATAAACGTAAATCCCTGCGTTTCTATGGCAACGCCTGTTTTCTGTATATGTTCTTCCACATACCTGAAATGGCAGCAAGTGAAATTGAGTCAACAATTGTGTGAAATGCACTGCACATTGACAAATTCCACCACTAGGGATTTAAAATATATATATATATTTAAATCACAGAATCAAACTTGACAGTTATTATTAATTTCAAATGTATGTGTGACTATGAGATTCATGATATCCTTTAGGATACAGTGTGATAATGAAAACGTTACACAAAGCAAATGCAAAACAAAAACATAAATCTTTACATGTCATATTCATTAAAACAGACTCATACATCTACATTCTTAGATATTTCACATCACTAAATTGCTAGATTCCTTTCTTTCCATTAGGAAAGGGTCTCGGGTAAATAAATCACTGGATTGTTAGACCACAACGTCTAGGCTCATGCTGTATCTTGAGGCACCTCCAATCCATGTCCCTGTGTGGACATTCGTCAGCCACATTTTAACAAACATATTTGCCTCTTCCTTTCTCTTGCCCTCTTTCCTTCCTTCCTACACTCGACTCGGCTCTTGATTTGTGGCCTAGCCTATGCCGATCCTTAGCAGTGATACTAGGGAGCTATATTACCAATTAATAAACGAGCTTTTTCCAGCAGAGTGGTTCCCCATTATCATCACAATGATCTTCTTCCGTGGAGGAAGGAGCCGGAGACCCAGTCGGCTTGCTATCTTCACCAGCCCTGAACACACACAAACATACACAGGTCAGACGGCTTTCCTTTCTTTCGGACACTACCGTTTCAGTATGGGTCAGGCAAGCCGTGCTATCAAATCTAATCAAATTTGATTTGCCACATGCTTCTCTGACAACAGGTGTAGACTAACAGTGAAATGCTTACTTATTATGGGTCCTTTTCCAACAATGTTTTTCTAAGACCCCTTTTTCCATCTTTATCCAGATATCACAACATTTACTTATGCCACATTTTAAAGATGTTTTAATTTTTTAAATGGTTGAAAAATGTATCTATGCCTTCATTTCCCCAAATTGAACATATGATGTTATCTAGCTCAGGGAATAGGCCATGAACATAGAGTAGGCCCTAGGCCCTGAGAGCATGATCTGGCCAACAAACTGCAGTGGTGTAAAGTATTTAAGTAAAAATACTTCAAAGTACTACTTACATTGTTTTTAAGGGTATCTGTACTTTACTATTTATATTTTTGCCAACTATTACTTCACTATATTCCTAAAGAAAATAATGTACTTTTAACTCTATACATTTTCCTTGACAACCAACAGTACTCGTTACATTTTGACAGGAAAATGGTCCAATTAACACACTTAACGGTCATCCCTACTGCCTTTAATCTGGCGGATTCAATAAACACAAACGCTTAATTTGTAAATTATGTCTGCGTGTTGGATTGTGCCCCTGGCTATTTGCCAATAAATAAATACAATGAAAATGATGCCGTCTGGTTTGCTTAATATAAGGAATTTGAAATGGTTTATGCTTTTACTTTTGATACTTAAGTACATTTTAGCAATTCCATTTACGTTTGACACTTAAGTGTATTTAAAACCAAATACTTAGACTTTACTCAAGTAGTGTTTTACTGGGTGACTTTCACTTTTACTCGAGTCATTTTCTATTGAGGTATCTTTTACTCAAGTATGACAAATGAGTACGTTTTCCACCACTTGACAAACTGTAGGCTATATTTCTTATTTCAAATATGACAAGACCAATATTGTATTTCTTTTTAAATGCCAAATACACACCCAAACACTTGGTTAAAGACCTGGTTAAACCAACAATACAAAGAAGTTTGCCACTGTTAAAGACCCTGTTTGTTTGGGGTGTTTGAAATATTAGTGGATAGTGACAGACAGACAACGCTTGATGATCAGAGTAGAATATTCGAGCACGTGTAAACACAGGCATTAACTTTTAAATTAATTGCTACTTTGTTGAACAGCAGGCATGGCGAATATGCACGTTATATTGATCATATAGGCTATGTGTGTAGAAATAGCTTGCTATTTACCGTTTTCGCTGTCGATATATAAATTGTGGCATTCTCTCAAGATTCGTTCACTGGGTGTGGTGATCGCGGATTCCAGAGGGTTTGCCACAGAACGGGGCTTTCTACCGCCCGACATGACAGTTGTAGAACTACCTTCCACCATCTTTAAAATGACAGGGGGAACGTTTATGGTGATGCACAGTGTCTATGATTTGCTCACAGATAGAGCCATTTGCGTTTTATATGAGGTTACGGCTGGATTGAATACAGTTGTCAAATTGACGTCTAAAGTAGATTTGTTTTGTGCGGATTTGAGCTAACTCAACAGTTTTCCAAATAATAATTGAATTATCCTAACCTGCTACGTTAATTATCCTAACCTGCTGCATAAATTCGAACCGACTACGTAAAAAATATATTCTGTGCGAATCTGACATAAACCGTATCCCATCTAGGCTTGACAGCGCCGCCCTGAGACTAAAATATAGAAGTACAGCTCAAAAGAACAAGGAGGCCTATGTCAGTAGCACTGTTTACAGTAGTATTAATTTAGTAGACTATACATCACATAATATAAGTAAATAGAAGGGTCTCTTTTGTCTACAAATTGGGTAAGAATTTAGGCATTTTGACATTCCAAGTCCAATATGTTTGTGTAAACTTGTAAGGTTAGGCTACTATACAGTGGGGCAAAAAAATATTTAGTCAGCCACCAATTGTGCCAGTTCTCCCACTTAAAAAGATGAGTGCGGCCTGTAATTTTCATTATAGGTACACTTCAACTATGACAGACAAAATGAGAAAAGAAATCCAGAAAATCACATTGTAGGATTTTTAATTAATTTATTTGCAAATTATGGTGGAAAATAAGTATTTGGTCAATAACAAAGTTTATCTCAATACTTAAGTCTTCACAAGGTTTTCACACACTGTTGCTGGTATTTTGGCCTATTCCTCCATGCAGATCTCCTCTAGAGCAGTGATGTTTTGGGGCTGTTGCTGGGCAACACGGACTTTCAACTCCCTCCAAAGATTTTCTATGGGGTTGAGATCTGGAGAATGGCTAGGCCACTCCAAGACCTTGAAATGCTTCTTACGAAGCCACTCCTTCGTTGCCCGGGAGGTGTGTTTGGGATCATTGTCATGCTGAAAGACCCAGCCACGTTTCATCTTTAATGCCCTTGCTGATGGAAGGAGGTTTCCACTCAAAATCTCACGATAGATGGCCCCATTCATTCTTTCCTTTACACGGATCAGTCGTCCTGGTGCCTTTGCAGAAAAACAGCCCCAAAGCATGATGTTTCCACCCCCATGCTTCACAGTAGGTATGGTGTTCTTTGGATGCAACTCAGCATTCTTTGTCCTCCAAACACGACGAGTTGAGTTTTTAACCAAAAAGGTATATTTTGGTTTCATCTGACCATATGACATTCTCCCAATCTTCTTCTGGATCATCCAAATGCTCTCTAGCAAACTTCAGACGACACTGGACATGTAGTTGCTTAAGCAGGGGGCACGTCTGGCACTGCAGGATTTGAGTCACTGGCGGCGTAGTGTGTTACTGATGGTAGGCTTTGTTACTTTGGTCTCAGCTCTCTGCAGGTCATTCACTAGGCCCCCCTGTGTGGTTCTGGGATTTTTGCTCACCGTTCTTGTGATCATTTTGACCCCACGCGGTGAGATCTTGCATGGAGCCCCAGATCGAGGGAGATCATCAGTGGTCTTGTATGTCTTTCATTTCCTAATAATTGCTCCCACAGTTGATTTCTTCAAACCAAGCTGCTTACCTATTGCAGATTCAGTCTTCCCAGCCTGGTGCAGATCTACAATTTTGTTTATGGTGTCCTTTGACAGCTCTTTGATCTTGGCCAAAGTGGAGTTTGGAGTGTGACTGTTTGAGGTTGTGGACAGGTGTCTTTTATACTGATAACAAGTTCAAACAGGTGCCATTAATACAGGTAACGAGTGGAGGACAGAGGAGCCTCTTAAAGAAGAAGTTACAGGTCTGTGAGAGCCAGAAATCTTGCTTGTTTGTAGGTGACCAAATACTTATTTTTCACCAGAATTTGCTAATTAATTAATTAAAAATCCTACAATGTGATTTTCTGGATTTTCTTTCTCATTTTGTCTGTCATAGTTGAAGTGTACCTATTATGAAAATTACAGGCCCCTCTCATCTTTTTAAGTGGGAGAACTTGCACAATTGGTGGCTGACTAAATACTTTTTTGCCCCACTGTATACTGTAGGTCTAGTGAAAGGTTTGTAGTCCCTAGGGCTAGCTAGGCTCTATAGGCTATAGTCAATAAACTGAAGAAAGAGGTTTCAGTTTTTTTCCATTGTGAAAATTAATGTAGAAATGGAAATCATTGAAATTATAGCAAAGGCATGTAGCCTATCCGGAAACAGTGGAATGACCATCCTGCTGACCAAGAAGGGGCTTATGAGCTTTTCTGGTCACTTGACTTCACAAACAATGAGGTCTTTATAATCAAAAAGGAAAATTGCCACACTGATGACCATAAAATAGGTCAAATCCAATAACTCAATATACCTCTTCTTTGTTTTTGTGCATGGTTTTCAAGTAGGACCTGGGCTATACCTTTGAAATTGCACCTTTCATAGGCCTACTGATAGCACAGAGTAGCCTAAAGGAATGCTGTCAAGTGTTCATCAAACACCTTCATACAAGTGATAATAACACAGCCTAGGCTACAATGGAATCATCACACCTACAACTAGTATGGGTGTGACCAGACCATAAATAGCCTAGGTTTAATCCATAAGTAGGCTGCAGTTGCTTTACTTGAATAAATAGTGCCTTTTTAGTTGTTGGGCTCAATGAACGAAATTCAAAATGGATAGCAATGAAGTGTCTGCAGATTTAAAGAAAGAGGTAGGCCTTTTATTCATGAGAAATGTAAAAATAGCCTACTGCTTGATGAAGATATCCGCACAAAATGTATTATCTGTAACCGATGTGTGATAGAGAAATGTGTTTCATGGCATATTTAATAGTTACTGTGTCTAAAGAGTGCAGAGTTTCCCACTCGTAAAAAAGAGAGAAGTCTGTAATGCAATGTTATGCTCCGACGAGGGTACACTGGGTCATCCAAGGAACAACTGATCAATTGTATTATCCTCACCATATTTATGGGGCAACCCGACCACATCCTCGAAAGGCACTCCACTTGAGGATGAGTGGTCTACATTAGCCTTTGAGAGAGCAACTTTTGCACTTAGCCTTTGGCTAGACAGAAAAACCTGTGTACAGTCTGAAGTTGGACATACTGTAAGATAAAAACAAAAAGCAGGACTCAAAATGACTAAAGGAGATACGGAATATCAATTTTTGCTGGAAGGCAGCAAAGAAACAAAAGAGAAAATTAAGGTATGCATAATAATAATAATAATAATGAAGAAAAAGAAGTGTTACTGCTATATTAGTAATAATAACAACAGTAATAACACATGTATTGTTATTATTATTATTGGTGTTGTTGTTATTATTATTATCATTAGTGTGAATTATAAGTTATATTTAATCAATGATAAATAATAAATACATGTATTATAATGCATATCTTGTTTTAAACTTACCAAGCCCACTGTTTTTGGTGTCCTTCACCTGCAAACAGGGACTCCAATAATTACAAAGTTATTTAAAGAGACCAATAGCCTATTTCATTGTCTACACTTGGCTATTGTGATTATTAACCTAAGCTAAAATATATTTGATATGTATTTGTGCCTCATTTGAACGTCTAACAGGTATCTAATAGCAAAATATGACCGTGATTGGGCTACACCCGTGAGAGTTGTCCTTTTTCTGTTCAATGCTGAAAGTTGAAAAGCACAGCACAGAATCAGAACATATCATCTGATGCTCAACCACCAATTATGTGTGTTATTGGTTTCAGCGTCCGAACAAATCCCTTCTACTGGCAGTTTGTGCAGCTTGCATTGGAGGAACCTTTCAATATGGTTATAATATTTCAATCATCAATGCCCCCACCAAGGTAAGACATTATGGTCAATATGTGTCTACTTTAAAAAAAAAAAAGGGGGGTCTGAAGTTGCTACATCCACTTTGAGACTTAATTAAGGATATGGACCTACTTATTCCTTAAGAATGTAACTTGTAAATGCCCCCTAGTTCAACTGCTGTACCCCGTCACAACCCAAAATGTGAGATTTTATTCCAATGTTTGTAAACAAAGTAAATGTAAACACTGTATAGCCTTAAAACATGGTTTAAACTATCATCTGTATGTCGTGGATGGTCAGCCGTTGCATCAATAGCTCTGTCTATGAATTTGAGCTTGGTTACATTTATCCAGACCCCTCCCTCAGCTTTTTACTGAAACAGTGGAGGTTTATTACATTTTGTCATTGTTTCAATCGCAGATTGCTCCTTTAAGTTTAATACACTTAGATGGCTAAATAGAACATGTTTTGGTGTTATTGAATTCATGAGAAGGTGATACTGACATTGGATAATCATTTGTAGTCTGTCCTCATTGAACCATGTCTGTGTGTTCAGAAAACAGTCGGTCTAAGCAGTCACACACAGCCCTGGAGGCTCCATGTAAATCTTAGGGCACATTTACAAGGGAATCATGACAACAGCAAAAAATAACACTCACAAGCATGTAACATGTAACCCTTTTGAGTAAAAAGAGATGAATTCTACCATGTCATTTCAGTATTGTGCAACTGCTGTGTGTTGGTACATTTCTCAAACACATTCAGAGGTATAATACGTTCTTAAGTCATGCAAATTACAATTCCATTTCAGCTGTGAGCAGTGCATCTGCTTTTCAAGGCTATGTTGAGTTAGGGGTGCTTTTTCTCCAGTCTGTGCAGAATTTCATCAACCAAACCTGGCTGGAGCGCTATGATGAGGACATCTCAGAGCAATACCTCACTCTCCTGTGGTCCAACATCGTGTCCATTTTCACAATAGGAGGATTCATTGGAGCAACTATAGGTGGAACACTGGCCATTCGATTTGGGAGGTATAAAGAAGTGTTTCGTTAATAGTGGCTTGAATCCTCATTTGGATATTTGTGTTTACACATAGGCTATTACTGTTTTGGCAATAGCCATTAGACTGCATGCATTTTTTCCCCCGCCAAACAAGGCACTTTCAATACAAGTTTAATTAACGGCAATTATTCTGTGTCAAAGAAAGGGGACACTAATGATGAACAACGCATTTGCCTTACTGGCTGCTCTGTTGATGGGCCTGAGTTTCCCCACTGGATTATTTGAACTGCTCATCGTTGGACGATTTTTCACAGGAGTAAATGCTGGTAAATATGTTAGTCAAGGGAAGTGTTGACATCAGCAGTTTGCAGTCTTTATTTCATAGCTGGATGTGTTGAAAAATGTATATTTATTGAAGGTTTTGTCTTGTCTGTAAGTTAATGTGCCACACTTTGTTCTAATAATATGCTGATTGCCAGGTATCGGCATATGCGTTCAGCCACTGTATCTGGGGGAAATCGCCCCAAGGGCACTTCGTGGTGCCATGGCAATGGGGACTTCTATTTTCATCACCGGGGGCATCCTTACTGGACAGGTGATTGGGCTTAAGTAAGTTTAGATCATCCTGGACTATTGCCTACTAACTTCCAGAGTACTTTGAAATGAAGACTGCGCATAACGTCTTGTGTGCGTTCCTATAATGAGTGTCTATGATCCTGCAGGGAGCTCCTCGGTAAAGAAGAACACTGGCCCATCCTGCTCTCCACCACCTGTATCCCAGCGTTCCTGCAGCTCCTCATACTGCCCTGGTTCCCAGAGAGCCCTCGCTACCTGTTGATCGACAGAGGGGATGACGTTGGATGTAGAAAAGGTATGTTCCAATCTCATGTCAAAATATCTACCATAATATCTACTACATAAGGACTGACAACAGTCATCGTGCTGAAAACTATTGGGACAGAAAACAGTTGTTTTAGAGAAAAACCAGGATCCAAGTCTGCAAACCGAAATCGTAACGTAACCTACGATCATTCATCTAAAAAAAGAGAGCCGACCTGTGTCACTCCGTACCTGAACATTGATTTGACATGATGGAAAGTTTGGAGGGGGTGATGATTCTTCCTTTATCTGAGGTCAGAAGGGTCGGGAAACATAAATTATACAAATCTTTCCCCTTGAGAGACATACTGGGTCAAGCACATGACTGCAGTGCATACTGTAACAGCAAGTTACACTGCGAATAGGCAATGTCTCTCATTAGTCACACAATCCTTGCTAATCAAATAAATACCTCTGTGTATCCCACTGTGTCTGTCTGGTTTGGTTTTGTTACGCTGGCTGGGTGAACTCCTGTTATGAGTGTGAGGGATAATAAATGAAGCGTGGAGTGGAAAGAGACCATGTGAGCTGTGTCTTGTGTTTCCTGTGGACAGCGATGAAGCAACTCCACGGCACAGATAATTTTGATCGCGAGCGGGAGGACATGGAGAGGGAGAGGGTCAGCGCCATTGGCATTAAACCCAAGAAGCCCTGGCAGCTGTTCATGGACCGCAGCCTCCGCTGGCAAGTCCTCACCATCATCCTGCTCAACGCTGCCCAGCAGCTCAACGGCATCAACGCTGTATGTTAGCAACAGACCACATTTCCACACATGACCCTATGTCCCCTCGGGGGTGCAACGTTTATCAGTATGAACTCAAATCAGAAGAAGTTGGTTTAAATGTACAATATTCCATTCACAGAACTCTCATGTTAAATGAATATACATGCAGGACATACAGATTGTTATAGGGCATACACAGTGGCGGATCTAGCTTGTATGGCTCCCTGGGCGACCTTTTATTCTCTGTTCTGAGCGTACTAGACAACCAGTTCTTTTAGCCTTTAGCCGCACCCTTATCCTACTCCTCCTCTGTTCCTTGGGTGATGTGTAGGTTAATCCAGGCCCTGCGGTGCCTAGCTCCACTTCCATTCCCCAGGTGCTCTCATTTGTTGACTTCTGTAACTGTAAAAGCCTTGGTTTCATGCATGTTAACATTAGAAGCTTCCTCCCTAAGTTTGTTTTATTCACTGCCCTAGCACACTCTGCCAACCCGGATGTCCTAGCCGTGTCTGAATCCTGGTTTAGGAAGACCACAAAAAACCCTGAACTTTCCATCCCTAACTATAACATTTTCTGACAAGATAGAACTGCCAAAGGGGGCGAAGTTGCAATCTACTGCAGGGATAACCTGCAGAGTTCTGTCTTACTATCCAGGTCTCTGCCCAAACAATTTGAGCTTCTACTTTTAAAAGTCCACCTCTCCAGAAACAAGTCTCTTACCGTTGCCGCTTGCTATAGACCACCTGCCCCCAGCTGTGCCCTGGACACCATATATGAATTGATTGCCCCCCATCTATCTTCAGAGCTCGTGCTGTTGGGTGACCTAAACTAGGACATGCTTAACACTCCGACCATCTTACAATCTAAGCTTGATGCTCTCAATCTCACACAAATTATCAATGAACCCACCAGGTACAACCCCAAATCTGTAAACACGGGCACCCTCATAGATATCATCCTAACCAACCTGCCCTCCAAATACACCCCTGCTGTCTTCAACCAGGATCTCAGCGATCACTGCCTCATTGCATGTGTCCGTAATGGGTCTGCGGACAAGCAAACACTCCCTAAAACACTTCAGCGAGCAGGCCTTTCTAATCAACCTGGCCCGGGTATCCTGGAAGGATATAGACCTCATTCCGTCAGTAGAGGATGCCTGGTTATTATTTAAAAGTGCTTTCCTCACCATCTTAAATAAGCATGCCTCATTCAAAAAATGTAGAACCAGGAACAGATATAGCCCTTGTTTCACTCCAGACCTGACTGCCCTTGACTAGCACAAAAACATCCTGTGGCGTACTGCAGTAGCAACGAATAGCCCCCGAGATATGCAACTTTTCAGGGAAGTTAGGAACCAATATACACAGGCAGTTAGGAAAGCAAAGGCTAGCTTTATCAAACAGAAATTTGCATCCTGAGGCACTAACTCCAAAAATGTATGGGACACTAAAGTCCATGGAGAATAAGAGCACCTCCTCCCAGCTGCCCACTGAGGCTAGGAAACACTGTCACTAACGATAAATCCGTGATAATTGAGAATTTCAATAAGCATTTTTCCACGGCTGGCCATGCTTTCCACCTGGCTACCCCTACCCCGGTCAACAGCCCTGCACCACTCACTGCAACTTGCCCAAGCCTCCCCAATTTCTCCTTCACCCAAATCCGTTCAGCTGATGTTCTGATAGAGCTGCAAAATCTGGACCCCTACAAATCAGCAGGGCTAGACAATCTGGACCCTCTCTTCCTAAAATTATAAGCCGAAATTGTTGCAATCCCTATTACTAGCTTGTTCAACCTCTCTTTTGTATTGTCTGAGATCCCCAAAGATTGGAAAGCTGCCACGGTCATCCCCCTCTACAAAGGGGGAGACCTTCTAGACCCAACCTGCTACAGACCTATATCTATCCTACTCTGCCTTTCTAAGGTCTTCGAAAGCAGACAGTTCACCGACCATTTAGAATCCCACTGTACCTTCTCCTCTATGCAATCTGGTTTCCGAGCTGGTCATGGGTGAACCTCAGCCACGCTCAAGGTCCTAAACGATATCATAACCACCAAGAGACAATACTGTGCAGCTGTATTCATCGACCTGGCCAAGGCTTTCGACTCTGTCAATTACCACATTCTTATCGGCAGACTCAACAGCCTTGGTTTCTCAAATGACTGCCTCGCCTGGTTCACCAACTACCTCTCTGACAGAGTTCAGTGTGTCAAATCGGAGGGCCTGTTGTCCGGACCTCTGGCAGTCTCTATGGGGGTGCCACAGGGTTCAATTCTCAGACCAACTCTTTTCTCTGTATACATCAATGATGTCGCTCTCGCTGCTGGTGATTCTCTGATCCACCTCTACGCAGACAACACCACTCTTTATACTTCTGGCCCTTCTTTGGACATTGTGTTAACTAACCTCCAAACAAGCTTCAATGCCATACAACTCTCCTTCCGTGGCCTCCAACTGCTCTTAAATGCAAGCAAAACTAAATGCATGCTCTTCAACCGATCGCTGCCCACACCTACCCAGCCATCCAGCATCACTACTCTGGACGGTTCTGACTTAGAATATGTAGACAACTACAAATATCTAGGTGTCTGGTTAGACTGTAAACTCTCCCTCCAGACTCACATTAAGCATCTCCAATCCAAAATTAAATCTAGAACCAGCTTCCTATTTCACAACAAAGCATCCTTCACTCATGCTGCCAAACATACCCTCGTAAAACTGACCATCCTACCGATCCTCAACTTCGGCGATGTCATTTACAAAATAGCCTCCAACACTCTACTCAGTAAATTGGATGTAGTCTATCACAGTGCCATCCGTATTGTCACCAAAGCCCCATATACTACCCACCACTGCGACCTGTATGCTCTCGTTCTCTGGCCCTTGCTTCATATCCGTCACCAAACCCACTGGCTCCAGGTCATCTATAAGTCGTTGCTAGGTAAAGCCCTGTCTTATCTCAGCTCACTGGTCACCATAGCAGCACCCAACCGCAGCACGCGCTCCAGCAGGTATAATTCCCTGGTCACCCCCAAAGCCAATTCCTCCTTCGGCCACCTTTCCTTCCAGTTCTCTGCTGCCAATGACTGGAACGAACTGCAAAAATCATTGAAGCTGGAGACATATGTCTAGCTGTCTAGCTTTAAGCACCAGCTGTCAGAGCAGCTCACAGATCACTGCACCTGTACATAGCCAATCCATCACCATAGTGCTTCGACACCTGCATTGCTTGCTGCTGGGGTTTTAGGCTGGGTTTCTGTACAGCACTTTGAGATATCAGCTGATGTAAGAAGGTCTATAAAATACATTTGATTTGATATTGTTATATATTTCATTTATTTTGCTCCTTTGCGCCCCAGTACCGCTACTTGCACACTCATCTTCTGCACATCTATCACCCCAGTGTTTCATTTGCCATACTGTAATAATTTTGCCACTATGGCCTATTTATTGCCTCACTCATCTCATTTGCACACACTGTATATAGACTTTCTCTATTCTATTATTGACTGTATGTTTGTTTATTCCATGTGTAACTCTGTGTTGTTGTTTGTCGCGCTGATTTGCTTTATCTTGGCCAGGTCACAGTTGTAAATGAGAATCTCAACTAGGCTACCTGGTTAAATATAGGTGAAATTAAATAAATAAATACAATTTAAAAAGTTGGTTAGGACATCTACTTTGTGCATGACACACAAAGTAGATTATGACACACAAAGTAGATTATTTCACTTAATTTTTTCACATCATTCATTCTATCACAATTCCAGTGGGTCAGAAGTTTACATACACTAAGTTGACTGTGACTTTAAACTGCTTGGAAAATTCCAGAAAATTATGTCATGGCTTTAGAAGCTTCTGATAGGCTAATTGACATCATTTGAGTCAATTGGAGGAGTATATGTGTATATATTTCAAAGCCTACCTTCAATCTCAGTGCCTCTTTGCTTGAAATCATGGGGAAATCAAAAGAAATCAGCCAAGACCTCAGAAAAAAATTGTAGACCTCCACAAGTCTGGTTCATCCTTAGGAGCAATTTCCAAATGCCTGAAGGTACCACGTTCATCTGTATAAACAATAGTACGCAAGTATAAACACCATTGGACCACGCAGCCATCATACCGCTCAGGAAGGAGACACGTTCTGTCTCCTAGAGATGAACGTACTTTGGTGCGAAAAGTGCAAATGAATCTTAGAACAACAGCAAAGGACCTTGTGAAGATGCTGGAGGAAACAGGTACAAAAGTATCTATATCCACAGTAAAATGAGTCCTATATCGACATAACCTGATAGGCTGCTCAGCAAGGAAGAAACCACTGCTCCAAAACGGCCATAAAAAAACAGGCTATGGTGTGCAACTGCACATGTGGACAAAGATCATGATCTTTGGTGAAATGTCCTCTGGTCTGATGAAACAAAAATAGAAGAGTTTGGCCATAATGATCATCGCTATGTTTGGAGGAAAAAGGGGGAGGCTTGCAAGCCGAAGAATACCATCCCAACCGTGAAGCACGGCGGTGGCAGCATCATGTTGTGGTGGTGCTTTGCTGCAGGAGGGACTGGTGCACTTCACGAAATAGATAGCATCATGAGGAATGGAAAATGATGTGGATATATTGAAGAAACATCTCAAGACATCAGTCAGGAAGTTAAAGCTTGATCGCAAATGGGTCTTCCAAATGGACAATGACCCCAAGCGTACTTCCAAAGCTGTGGCAAAATGGCTTAAGGACAACAAAGTCAAGGTATTGGAGTGGCCATCACAAAGCCCTGACCTCAATCCTATAGAAAATTTGTGGGCAGAACTGAAAAAGCGTGTGCGAGCAAGGAGGCCTACAAACCTGATTCAGTTACACCAGCTCTGTCAAGAGGAATGGGCCAAAAATCACCCAACTTATTGTGGGAAATTGTGGAAGGCTACCCGAAACATTTGACCCAAGTTAAACAATTTAAAGGCAATGCTACAAAATACTAATTGACTGTATGTAAACTTCTGACCCGCTGGGAATGTGATGAAAGACATAAAAGCTGATTTTTTTTTTCTCTCTACTATTATTCTGACATTTCACATTCTTAATATAAAGTGGTGATCCTAACTGACCTAAAACAGGGACTTTTTACTAGAATTAAATGTCAGGAATTGTGAAAAACTGAGTTTAAATGTATTTGGCTAAGGTGTATGTAAACTTCCGACTTCAACTGTGGTATGATATGGTATACACCAGGTATAGGCAACTGGCTGCCGCCCCCCTTTTGTAGGCTTGCGGATCAACTCCCCCAACAAAATTTTACTTAGGGCCCCAAAAGGCTAGGGCTCGTTCTGACTGCATGATGAGTTCAGATTTCAGCTCACCCCCATCAAAGTTATCCATCCCTGTTATACACTATAGGGTATAGTGTGAAGGACCGGTGTTTAATTTGTTTTCTATCACTCTCTCTTGCAGATTTATTTTTATACAGATTATGTGTTTGAGGAGGCCGGAATTCCAGATGTCAACATACCCTACGTAACTGTGGGCACAGGAGCCTGTGAATGCCTCACTGCCCTTACCTGTGTGAGTGTCAACTATTGGTCATAGTACATACAGTACCATTCAACAGTAGGTCGTTTTTCATAGTTTTTCTTTATTTTTACTATTTTCTACATTGTGTTATCATAGTGAAGACATCAAAACTATGAAATAACACATATGGAATCATGTAGTAACCCAAAAAGTGTTAAACAAATCAAAATATATTTGGGATTTTAGATTCTTCAAAGTAGCCACCTTTTGCCTTGATGACAGCTTTGCACACTCTTTGCATTCTCTCAACCAGCTTGATTGAGGTATTCACCTGGAATGCTTTTCCAACAGTCTTGAAGGAGTTCCCACATGCTGAGCACTTGTTGGCTGCTTTTCATTCACTCTGCGGTCCAACTCATCCCAAACCATCTCAATTGGGTTGAGGTTGGGTGATTGTGGAAGCCAGATCATCTGATGCAGCACTCCATCACTCTCCTTCTTGGTCAAATAGCCCTTACACAGCCTGGAGGTGTGTTTGGGTCATTGTCCTGTTGAAAAACAAATGATAGTCCAACTAAGCTCAAACCAGATTGGATGGTGTAACGCTGCAGAATGCTGTGGTAGCCTTGCTGGTTTTGTGTGCCTTGAATTCTAAATAAATCACAGACAGTGTCACCTGCAAAGCACCCCCACACCATCACACCTCCTCCTCCATGCTTCATGGTGGAAGCACACATGCAGAGATCATCCGTTCACCTACTTTGCGTCTCAGAAAGACACAGAAGTTGGAACCAAAAAATCTCAAATTTGGACTCATCAGACCAAAGGACAAATTTCCACCGGTCTAATGTCCATTGCTTGTGTTTCTTGGCCCGAGCAAGTCTCTACTTATTATTGGTGTCCTTTAGTACTGGTTTCTTTGCAGAAAGTCAACCATGAAGGCCTGATTCACGCAGTCTCCACTGAACAGTTGATGTTGAGATGTGTCTGTTACTTGAACTCTGTGAAGCATTTATTTGGGCTGCAATTTCAGAGGCTGGTAACTCTACTGAACTTATCCTCTGGGTCTTCCTTTCCTGTGGTGGTCCGCATGAGAGCCGGTTTCATCATAGTGCTTGATGGTTTTTGCACTTGAAGAAACTTTCAAAGGATTTGACATTTTTCAGATTGATTGACCTTCATGTCTTAAAGTAATGATGGACTGTTGTTTCACTTTGCTTATTTGAGCTGTTCTTGCTACAATATGGACTTGGTCTGTTACCAAATAGGGCTAACTTCTGTATACCACCCCTACCTTGTCACAACTGATTGGCTCAAACGCATTACTTAATTCACTTTTAAACCAGCACACCTGTTAATTTAAATGCATTCCAGGTGACTACTTGTCACATATACTGTCACTCATGCTCATGATGGCGCACACCTGTCACCATCGTTACACTCACCAGCGCGTCATCAGACTCACCTGGACTCGATCACCTCCTTGATTACCTTCCCTACATATGTCACTCCCTTTGGTTCCTTCCCCAGGCGTTATTATTTCAGTTTCATGTCTGTGTGCTCTTCGTGTTTCTTGTTTTGTATTATGTTCCATTTATTAAATATTCACTCCCTGTAATTGCTTCGCGACTCTCAGCGCACTCGTTACACTACCTCATGAAGCTGGTTGAGAGAATGTCAAGTGTGCAAAGCTGTCATCAAGGCAAAGGGTGTCTACTTTGAAGAGTTTCAAATATAACATATATTTAGATTTGTTTAACACTTTTTTTGGTTATTACATGATTCCATATGTGTTATTTCATAGTTTTGATGTCTTCACTACTATTCTACAACGTAGAAAATAGTCAAAATAAAGAAGAATCCTGGAATGAGTAGGTGTGTCAACTTTTGACTGGTACTGTATATTTCCAAGTATTTAGTAGCATGCATGGAGTCCATCGTAGAGCGGAAATGTCATACAACCCCATGCCTCTTTGCATGGATTTATGAGTCTTTTAGAATCTTCGTTTAATGACTGATCGCTAATTTCATCATGTTATGCTGGTATGACAGTATTGTTCTCATTGAATGCTCTGCTATGATTTACGTTACTATTCATTGAGTGGATTAACATATTTAAGATGTGTTGACTACAGCTGTAGGATCTTAAATCCTGCAGCAACAGGAAATGTGAATTATGTGGATTTATAATTAATGGACATTTTTGTAGGAGTTGATACATATTTAGTAAGGGAAAATCAAGTTTGAAATTGTAAAGTCGAAATTACCACCTTCAGAAGCCTTTTTAACCCTGAAATACACTACGTTTTAAAAATCCTGCATTAAAGGAAAATTCTCTTGCAACAGGTTAATCAAATTAATATCCTACATCTGTAGGTTATTTTAACTCCGATCTTATATTTCTCCACGATCTTATTCTTCTGCTGGTATGCCATATGAGATGCTGTGTCTTTCAGGGCATGCTGATCGAAACTCTGGGACGAAAAGTGCTTATCATCGGAGGGTACACCCTAATGGCTTTCTGGTGCATTTGCTTCACTCTGACCCTCACCTTCCAAGTAAAGTATCTTTGCTCTAACAATTCCATTTCAGTCTCTTATTAATCAGAATAGGAGACCTGTGTTGCACTTAAGTTATGGTTGATTAAACCAACCCTTAAAAAGGTCCAATGTCGCCATTTGTATCTCAATATCAAATCATTTCTGGGTAACAAGCCCCAGTGCAGTCAAAAATGTGATTTTCCTGTGTTTTATATATATTTCCACACCATGAGGTTGGAATAATACGGTGACATTTGAAAAATGAGGATAATGAATGTCCTTTTGGTGTAAGAGTCGTTTGAAAAGACCGCCTGAAATGTTAGGCTGTTTTGGCAGGATGGAGTTTAGGCCTGGTCACATCACCCGGCAGTAAATTAGTTAATAGACCAATAAAAAAGAAAGTTCAAAACCTCTCTGCCAATAACAGATAGTTTTCAGTTTTCCACTCCACACTCTCAGACAGTCCTAGCAAAATTCTTGCTTTAGAAATTGCTCTATGCTAAGAAGCTATTTTTTTTTCTTTTTGACAATTGCAATTGAAAACAATCACAGTAAGGTACTTAATTGTTACCCATAAATGATTTGATATTGAGATAAAAATGGCTGCACTGGGCCTTTGGCTGGCCACTTTGGGAACACTAGTTTTCTATGATCGAATTGTTGTCTTCTTTCGTTGAACGCAGGGAGCAGGCGTATGGATGCCTTATCTTAGCATGGGATGCGTCTTTGCTTTCATACTCAGCTTTGGCTTGGGGCCAGGTAACCGACAGAACTTACTTATCGCTCATTTATGCCATTATTGCCAAACTTTGTGTGATCTGGCAACAATATTATTATCTGATTATAAATGTATTTGAAACTAACACTATACCTTCGCTTTGTCCTTGGAGGTGGGGTGACAAACATCTTGACCACAGAGTTATTCACACAAACCAGTCGGCCTGCCGCGTACATGATCGGAGGGTCCGTGAACTGGCTCAGCTTCTTCGTCATTGGCATGGTGTTTCCATTTATTGTGGTAGGTTCCAAGTGTTTACATCCGTGGTACTTAACCTTTAAATGAAGGAGTATGGTTAGTGTCGCAGCGGTCTAAGGCACTGCATCTCAGTGCAAGAGGCGTCACTACAGTCCCTGGTTCGAATGACTTAAATGTAATGTAATGCAGGCTGTATCACACCCGGCCATGATTAGGAGTCCCATAGGGCGGCGCACTATTGGCCCAGCGTCATCCGGGTATGGCCAGGGTAGGCTGTCATTGTAAATAAGAATTTGTTCTTAACTGACTTGCCTAGTTAAATAAAGGTTAAATAAAAAATAAAAATAAATTGTGTAACAGTAGGTTATACAATACTAGAGTAGTTTGATCCGTACTGTCGATTGATATAAAATTAGGAGAGATGGCTGTTTTGAGAGCTGGTTCTAGATGGGTTTGGTCTGCTCTTTTACCTCCACAGACTAAGTTGCAGCAGTACTGTTTCCTGGTGTTCTTGGTGATATCTGTCTTGGTGGCTGTATACATATTCCTGGTAGTCCCTGAGACCAAGAACAAAACCTTCCTGGAGATCCATACCGAGTTCCAGTCCGGAGATAAGAGGAAGGCTTCAAAAGCAGATGACGGCCCAAGGACAACATTGTTGTCAACCCCTCTGTGAAACACAGCTCCAGTGTTTGCTGAAAGGACTTGTCAAACCTGTACCACATTACTTATTATTCAACAACTGGCAGTGCTATGAATATCTCATTGTCATATTGATACAAAGTTCCAGAATGTGTGTTCTTTGTCAGGGATTGTGAAGTGTAGACATTATAGTAATTGGAACACAGGAAACAACTAAATGAACTAGGTACTGTTAAAGGGATACTCTGGGATGTTGGCAATGAGGCCGTTTATCTACTTCCCCAGAGTCAGATGAACTCGGGGGTACCATTTTTATGTGTCTGTGTGCAGTTTAACAGAAATTGCTAACTAGTGCTAGCGTAATTGCTAAATAACGTTAGCGCAATGACTTAATGTCTATGGGTATCTGCTAGCAGATACCATAGACTTACATACATTATGCTAATCCAGACATTATGCTAATCTGACTCTGGGGAAGTAGATAAAAGGTCTCAAAGCCAAAATCCTTAAGTATCCCTTTAATGTTGCTGATAAGTCCAAATCAATGATTTATATACAGTGGGGCAAAAAAGTATTTAGTTAGCCACCAATTGTGCAAGTTCTCCCACTTAAAAAGATGAGAGAGGCCTGTAATTGTCATCATAGGTACACTTCAACTATGACAGACAAAATGAGAAAAGAAATCCAGAATATCACATTGTAGGATTTTTTATGAATTTATTTGCAAATTATGGTGGAAAATAAGTATTTGGTCACCTACAAACAAGCAAGATTTCTGGCTCTCACAGACCTGTAACTTCTTCTTTAAGAGGCTCCTCTGTCCTCCACTCGTTACCTGTATTAGTGGCACCTGTTTGAACTTGTTATCAGTATAAAATACACCTGTCCACAACCTCAAACAGTCACACTCCAAACTCCACTATGGCCAAGACAAAAGAGCTGTCAAAGGACACCAGAAACAAAATTGTAGACCTGCACCAGGCTGGGAAGACTGAATCTGCAATAGGTAAGCAGCTTGGTTTGAAGAAATCAACTGTGGCAGCAATTATTAGTAAATGGAAGACATACAAGACCACTGATAATCTCCCTCGATCTGGGGCTCCACGCAAGATCTCACCCCGTGGGGTCAAAATTATCACAAGAATGGTGAGTAAAAATCCCAGAACCACACAGGGGGACCTAGTGAATGACCTGCAGAGAGCTGGGACCAAAGTAACAAAGCCTACCATCAGTAACACACTACGCCGCCAGGGACTCAAATCCTGCAGTGCCAGACGTGTCCCCCTGCTTAAGCCAGTATATGTCCAGGCCCGTCTGAAGTTTGCTAGAGAGCATTTGGATGATCCAGAAGAAGATTGGGAGAATGTCATATGGTCAGATGAAACCAAAATATACCTTTTTGGTAAAAACTCAACTTGTCGTGTTTGGAGGACAAAGAATGCTGAGTTGCATCCAAAGAACACCATACCTACGGTGAACCATGGGGGTGGAAACATCATGCTTTGGGGCTGTTTTTCTGCAAAGGGACCAGGACGACTGATCCGTGTAAAGGAAAGAATGAATGGGGCCATCTATCGTGAGATTTTGAGTGAAAACCTCCTTCCATCAGCAAGGGCATTGAAGATGAAACGTGGCTGGGTCTTTCAGCATGACAATGATCCCAAACACACCGCCCGGGAAACGAAGGAGTGGCTTCGTAAGAAGCATTTCGAGGTCCTGGAGTCTCCAGATCTCAACCCCATAGAAAATCTTTGGAGGGAGTTGAAAGTCCGTGTTGCCCAGCAACAGCCCCAAAACATCACTGCTCTAGAGGAGATCTGCATGGAGGAATGGGCCAAAATACCAGCAAAAGTATGTGAAAACCTTGTGAAGACTTACAGAAAACGTTTGACCTCTGTCATTGCCAACAAAGGGTATATAACAAAGTATTGAGAAACTTTTGTTGTTGACCAAATACTTATTTTCCACCATAATTTGCAAATAAATTCATAAAAAATCCTACAATGTGATTTTCCTGGATTTTTTTTCTTCTCATTTTGTCTGTCATAGTTGAAGTCTACCTATGATGAAAATGACAGGCCTCTATCATCTTTTTAAGTGGGAGAACTTGCACAATTGGTGGCTGACTAAATACTTTTTTGCCCCACTGTATGCATGAGATTTACATTTGACATTTTATTTATTTAGTGGACACTCTTGTTCAGAGAGACTTACAGTTAGTGTATTTTCCTCAATAATGTAGCTATCAGCAAAGTCAGAGCTAGTAAGGGGGGAAAAAGTAAAGTGTAAGTATTTGTTCACAAAAGGCTGTTTTTGGGGGGGGGGGGTGTCGGGGTGAGAGGGTCGGTGCTGTAGGATTATTTAAGATATTCTTCGAAGAGGTAGGGTTTTAGATGTTTTCTAAAGACAGAGACTCTGCTGTCATAGCTTCAGGGGGAAGCTGGCCCACCTTTGGGGTGCCAAGACAGAGAAGAGTAGAATGGCCTTGTAGTGGATGCGAGCTTCGACTGGAAGCCAGTGGAGTCTGCGGAGGAAGTTGAACACCAGGCGGGCTGCAGCGTTCTGGATAAGTTGCAGGGGTTTGATGGCACAAGCAGGGAGCCAACCAACAGCTAGTTGCAGTAGTCCAGATGGGAGATGACAAGTGCCTGGATTAGGACCTGCGCCACTTCCTGTGTGAAGTAGGGTCGTACTCTATGGCCGTTATAGAGCATGAATCTACAGGAGTGAGTCACTGCTTTGATGTTTGCAGAGAACGAAAGGGTGTTGTCCAGTGTCCCGCCAAGGTTCTTTGCACTCTTGGAGGGAGTCAACCGTGATTGGAGAGGACTTGGAGCGGGCAGGCCATCCCCGGGAGGAAGAGCAGCTCCATCTTGTCGAGGTTGAGCTTGAGGTGGTGGGCCAACATTCAAACTGAGATATCGGCCAGGCTTGCAGAGATGCGTGTCGCCACCTGGGTGTCATGAGAAGGAGAGTAGTAGCTCAGTGTCATCTGCATAGCAATGATAGAGAGACCATTTGAGGATATGACAGAGCCAAGTTACTTAGTTTATAGTGAGAAAAGGAAAGGGCCTAGAACCGAGTCCTTTGGACACCAGTCGTGAGAGTGTGGTGCAGACACAGATCCTCTCCACGTGGTTGGAGCGGCCATTCGGGTAGGATGCAATTCAAGAGTGTGCAGAGCCTGAGACATCCAGACCTGAGACGGTGGAGAGGAGGATCTGAAGGCAGCAGATAGATCTAGGAGGATGAGAACAGAGGAGAGAGTCAGCTTTGGCAGTGCGGAGAGCCTTCGTGACACAGAGATCAGCAGTCTCAGTTGAGTGACCTGTCTTGAAGCCTGACTGGTTAGGGTCAACAAGATCGTTCTGAGAGAGATAGTGAGAGTTGGTCAGAGACAGCACGCTAAAGTGTTTAGTAAAGAAAAGATAGAAGGGATACTGATCTGTAGTTTTTGACATCCAATGAGTTGAGTGTTGGTTTCTTGAGGAGGGGAGCGACTCGAGTCATTTTCAAGTCAAAGGGGATACAGCCAGTGGTCAGGGATGAGTTGATCAGGGAAGTGAGGAATGGGAAAAGGTCTCCAGGGATGGGGTCAAGCGGGCAGGTTGTTGGGCGGTGAAGGGAGGAAAGAAAGTGGTCAAGGTGTAGGGTAGCTCTATATGTGTGGGACCATTGGACTCAATAGGCTGAGTAAATGAGGAGTGGATGTCGTCAACCTTCTTTTCAAAGTGGTTAACAAAGTCGTCCGCAGAGAGGGAGGAAGAAGGGGGAGGGGTGGAGGATTAAGGAGGGAGGAGAAGGTGGAAGGTAGTTTCCCCTAGTGTTAGAGGCAAAAGCTTGAAATTTAGAGTGATAGAAAGTGGCTTTCGCAGCGGGTACAGAGGAAGAGAAGGTAGAAAAGAGGGAATGAAAGGATGATAGGTTTAATTTCCCTCCATTTCTGCTCAGCTGCCCATAGCCCTGTTCTATAAGCTCGCAATGAGTTACTCAGTTACTCATCCTCTCTTTCCTTCCTCGAATAACTCTGAAGATGAACTCGGCAGAACCATCTTAGTTTTGCGACGTGACCACCGCTGACACAACCATCGCTGTCACACCCGCCACTGACACGACTGCCGCTGAGGAAACAAATGACTAATAGGGGACGCTGTTTTGAAGCCAACTCCATCTTGGCACTCCCCCACCATTGTATAAAATATTTTAGAGGCTATATAAATGCATTTATTAATGTTTACATTTGTTTTTGCCATGTTTATTCTATTAGGCCCAGTAGTCGAAAACGTGATTTTCCTGTGTTTTACATATTTTTCCACACTATGATGTTCGAATAACTCAGGGTAAAGAGGAAGGAAAATGCCATAACGGGTATAGATACAAATAAAATAAGATACTACAGAAATTGAGGGATCCATTTTATATTGAAAACACAGATGGAAGATATATATTCCATGTGAATCTACACTGATTGAAGTGGATTTAACAAGTGACATCAATAAGGGATCATAGACTGACCAGGTGAAAGCTATGTCATGTTTAATGTTTTGTAAACAGGGTAGCCTAGTGGTTAGAGCTTTGGACTAGTAACCGGAAGGTTGTGAGTTCAAACCCCTGAGCTGACAAGGTACAAATCGGTCGTTCTACCCCTGAACCCACTGTTACTAGGCCGTCATTGAAAATAAGAATGTGTTCTTAACTGACTTGCCTGGTTAAATAATGGTAAAATTTAAAACAAGAAACCTAATATATTCATTCCTTGTCAATTAAAACAAGTAACTGATTCAGTCTGTGTTTGCTGCTATATATACAGACATTTGCAACGCTTTGATCTCAACTGATATCTCACAAACTAATGGCCAATTTTCGTAAAAGTACATTCTGAGAATGAGCCCCGTCCTGTTCATGCATACCTATTGCACTGACAAAAGTCAACCTGCGAGTACGTCACAGCTAAAGATGGTAAAGCACAAGCTGAATGACTACCAGTCGGCCATGTGCCCGGAAACTAGGTCGTTCCTGGAAAAAACTTAGTTCTCATTTAGAAGCCTAGTAAATCACGCCTTTGTAATATTCGCATGGCGTTATCGCGTAAATTCATTATCTAGGTTAAAGTAAATATACAATTTTAACTCGCGGTGTATAACTTTAAGAATGTTGTTGTTTTTACAGCCATAATGTAAACTTTAAAAAACGGAGCATGAACTACAAACATTTACTTACAAAATAGATTTTAAGCGTTCTTTTATACTAGAAAAAATGTCTTAAACCCTAAGCTAAAATGTAAAAAGAATTGTGGGTAATCTGCCGCTCGACCATCCATTGATCACGCCCAGCACGACTTTTGTTTTGACTCAGTTGGTGACTATGTAGCCTAAAGACCGTTCTCAAAGCAACAGAATATTGTGCTGGTAGCACGATCGTGGCTGTTTATTTTCAAAACAAGAGTCCCCTGCAAAGACACACTAAATTGGGAATATCTATTTTTTTGCAGTCTAGTGCAGTAGAACTGTTTTTGAACAGCCCTCAACCACCTTTGAAAAATATATAATTTGACGTATTTTATTGTATATTGGATTATTCAGGGGAATCATCCACCTCTGGCCTGCTCGCCTCCCTACCACTGAGGAAGTACAGTTCCCGCTCAGCCCAGTCAAAACTGTTCGCTGCTCTGGCTCCCCAATGGTGGAACACACTCCCTCACGACGCCAGGACAGCGGAGTCAATCACCACCTTCCGGAGACACCTGAAACCCCACCTCTTTAAGGAATACCTAGGATAGGATAAAGTAATCCTTCTCACCCCCCTTAAAAGATTTAGATGCACTATTGTAAAGTGGCTGTTCCACTGGATGTCATAAGGTGAATGCACCAATTTGTAAGTCGCTCTGGATAAGAGCGTCTGCTAAATGACTTAAATGTAAATGTAAATGTAAATTATTTATACAATCATTTATTTTGAAAGTTTACACATACTGATATGTTGAAAGCTACTGTGTAGACTACACAGAGTTTACAAAACATTAAACATGACATAGACTGACCAGGTGAATCCAGGTGAAAGCTATGATCCCTTATTGATGTCACTTGTTAAATCCACTTTAATCAGTGTAGATGAAAGGGAGGAGACAGGATAAAAAGGGATTTTAAGTCTTGAGACAATTGAGACATGGATTATGTATGTGTGCCATGTGTAGGGGTTTAATGGCCATTCAGAGGGTGAATGGGCAAGACAAAATATTTAAGTGCCTTTGAGGTATGGTAGTAGATGCCAGGTGCACCGGTTTGTGTCAAATACTGCAACGCTGCTGAGTTTTTCATACTCAACAGTTTCCCGTGTGCATCAAGAATGGTCCACCACCCAAACATCCAGCCAACGTGACACAACTGTCGGAAGCAGTCTTATCCAGAGCGACTTACAAATTGGTGCATTCACCTTATGACATCCAGTGGAACAGCCACTTTACAATAGTGCATCTAAATCTTTTAAGGGGGGTGAGAAGGATTACTTTATCCTATCCTAGGTATTCCTTAAAGAGGTGGGGTTTCAGGTGTCTCCGGAAGGTGGTGATTGACTCCGCTGTCCTGGCGTCGTGAGGGAGTTTGTTCCACCATTGGGGGCCAGAGCAGCGAACAGTTTTGACTGGGCTGAGCGGGAACTGTACTTCCTCAGTGGTAGGGAGGATGAGCAGGCCAGAGGTGGATGAACGCAGTGCCCTTGTTTGGGTGTAGGGCCTGATCAGAGCCTGGAGGTACTGAGGTGCCGTTCCCCTCACAGCTCCGTTGTTAATATCAAGCACCATGGTCTTGTAGCGGATGCGAGCTTCAACTGGAAGCCAGTGGAGAGAGCGGAGGAGCGGGGTTTGACGTGAGAGAACTTGGGAAGGTTGAACACCAGACGGGCTGCGGCGTTCTGGATGAGTTGTAGGGGTTTAATGGCACAGGCAGGGAGCCCAGCCAACAGCGAAATAGCAGTAATCCAGACGGGAGATGACAAGTGCCTGGATTAGGACCTGCGCCACTTCCTGTGTGAGGCAGGGTTTGAAGAACAAATACTCTGCGGATGTTGTAGAGCATGAACCTACAGGAACTGGCCACCGCCTTGATGTTAGTTGAGAATATCGACAGGGTGTTGTCCAGGATCACGCCAAGGTTCTTAGCGCTCTGGGAGGAGGACACAATGGAGTTGTCAACCGTGATGGCGAGATCATGGAACGGGCAGTCCTTCCCGGGAGGAAGAGCAGCTCCGTCTTGCCGAGGTTCAGCTTGAGGTGGTGATCCGTCATCCACACTGATGACTGAATGTCTGCCAGACATGCAGAGATGCGATTCGCCACCTGGTCATCAGAAGGGGAAGGAGAAGATTAATTGTGTGTCGTCTGCATAGCAATGATAGGAGAGACCATGTGAGGTTATGAAAATTCAGAGCCAAGTGACTTGGTGTATAGCGAGAATAGGAGAGGGCCTAGAACAGAGCCCTGGGGACACCAGTGGTGAGAGCGCGTGGTGAGGAGACAGATTCTCGCCACGCCACCTGGTAGGAGCGACCTGTCAGGTAGGATAGCAAAATCAATATTTTCGTGGGCCGTGCTGGAGATGCCCAACTCGGAGAGGGTGGAGAGGAGGATCTGATGGTTCACAGTATCGAAGGCAGCCGATAGGTCTAGAAGGATGAGAGCAAAGGAGAGAGAGTTAGCTTTAGCAGTGCGGAGCGCCTCCGTGATACAGAGAAGAGCAGTCTCAGTTGAATGACTAGTCTTGAAACCTGACTGATTTGGATCAAGAAGGTCATTCTGAGAGAGATAGCGGGAGAGCTGGCCAAGGACGGCACGTTCAAGGGTTTTGGAGAGAAAAGAAAGAAGGGATACTGGTCTGTAGTTGTTGACATCGGAGGGATCGAGTGTAGATTTTTTCAGAAGGGGTGCAACTTTCGCTCTCTTGAAGACGGAAGGGACGTAGCCAGCGGTCAGGGATGAGTTGATGAGCGAGGTGAGGTAAGGGAGAAGGTCTCCGGAAATGGTCTGGAAAAGAGAGGAGGGGATAGGGTCAAGCGGGCAGGTTGTTGGGCGGCCGGCCGTCACAAGACGCGAGATTTCATCTGGAGAGAGAGGGGAGAAAGAGGTCAGAGCACAGGGTAGGGCAGTGTGAGCAGAACCAGCGGTGTCGTTTGACTTAGCAAATGAGGATCGGATGTCGTCGACCTTCTTTTCAAAATGGTTGACGAAGTCATCTGCAGAGAGGGGAGGAGGGGGGAGGAGGATTCAGGAGGGAGGAGAAGGTGGCAAAGAGCTTCCTAGGGTTAGAGGCAGATGCTTGGAATTTAGAGTGGTAGAAAGTGGCTTTAGCAGCAGAGACAGAGGAGGAAAATGTAGAGAGGAGGGAGTGAAAGGATGCCAGGTCCGCAGGGAGGCGAGTATTCCTCCATTTCCGCTCGGCTGCCCGGAGCCCTGTTCTGTGAGCTCGCAATGAGTCGTCGAGCCACGGAGCGGGAGGGGAGGACCGAGCCGGCCTGGAGGATAGGGGACATAGAGAGTCAAAGGATGCAGAAAGGGAGGAGAGGAGGGTTGAGGAGGCAGAATCAGGAGATAGGTTGGAGAAGGTTTGAGCAGAGGGAAGAGATGATAGGATGGAAGAGGAGAGAGTAGCGGGGGAGAGAGAGCGAAGGTTGGGACGGCGCGATACCATCCGAGTAGGGGCAGTGTGGGAAGTGTTGGATGAGAGCGAGAGGGAAAAGGATACAAGGTAGTGGTCGGAGACTTGGAGGGAGTTGCAATGAGGTTAGTGGAAGAACAGCATCTAGTAAAGATGAGGTCGAGCGTATTGCCTGCCTTGTGAGTAGGGGGGAAGGTGAGAGGGTGAGGTCAAAGAGGAGAGGAGTGGAAAGAAGGAGGCAGAGAGGAATGAGTCAAAGGTAGACGTGGGGAGGTTAAAGTCGCCCAGAACTGTGAGAGGTGAGCCGTCCTCAGGAAAGGAGCTTATCAAGGCATCAAGCTCATTGATGAACTCTCCGAGGGGACCTGGAGGGCGATAAATGATAAGGATGTTAAGCTTGAAAGGGCTGGTAACTGTGACAGCATGAAATTCAAAGGAGGCGATAGACAGATGGGTAAGGGGAGAAAGAGAGAATGACCACTTGGGAGAGATGAAGATCCCGGTGCCACCACCCCGCTGACCAGAGAACACGTGGGCGGACGAAGAGAGAGCAGTAGGAGTAGCAGTGTTATCTGTGGTGATCCATGTTTCAGTCAGTGCCAAGAAGTCGAGGGACTGGAGGGAGGCATAGGCTGAGATGAACTCTGCCTTGTTGGCCGCAGATTGGCAGTTCCAGAGGCTACCGGAGACCTGGAACTCCACGTGGGTCGTGCGCGCTGGGACCACCAGATTAGGGTGGCCGCGGCCACGCGGTGTGGAGCGTTTGTATGGAGTCCAGGTCCTGACGAATTGAGGCTGTTCTGGGGGGAAAAGGGGGTGCAACTCAATACTAGGAATGTGTCCTTAATGTTTTGTACACTCAGTGTATATTTAAAGAAATACACTTTAATCAAATACTAATATTTGTTATTGGAATTGCTCAATAGAGTCTGCAAAACTTAAATGAGTCAATTGTGCTGGGCAACAGGTTTAATACAGAGTACTGGTGACTCCTAACTCCACCCACTCCATTTACTGCAATGCAATACACGGTATATGGGATACTTGTTGGCTTGTAGAGAGACATTGTTTCTCCCTGTCTCAGCTAAAGTAAGGTGGGAAATACTCAGTAGGGTCTTTACTAACCAAATATGGTTCGTTTTGGAGGGGGACACATATTTGTTTAGTAGAGACCCTACTGAGTATTTCCCACCTTACTTTAACTGAGACAGGAAGAACAGTTCTTTCTACAAGCCAGTATGTATCCCATGTACAGTCTATTACAGTGCATTGCATTGGGAGCTATGGACGGGCAGAGTGAAAAGCCAGCAGCACGCCGTGCGACACAGTCCCCATCCAAAACTAACCATATTTGGTTAGTAGAGACCCAACGGAGTATTTTCCACCCCACTTTAGCTGAGACAGGTAGAAAAGCTACAGCCCAATATTCTGGACATTTTTACATGACACTCTTATCCAGAGCGACTTACAAGACCAATTAGCGTTAAGTGCCTTACTCAAGGGCACAGCGACAGATGTTGTACCCAGTCGGCTTGGGGACTCGGACCAGCAACCTTTTGGTTACTGGCCTAACGCTCTTAACCGCTAGGCTGCCTGCCGCCACATTTTTTATTTGTTTTCATAAATTACTTCTTGCATTTTCATGTTGACACAATTAAAGTGGCCATTGATTAAAATTCAATACAATTTGAATTAGTTATCCACATGGCAATGGTTTCAAACGGGGGCTTTTACTTGGAAGGTTTCGTCATTATCCTACAAAGTGACAATTTGTGCTGCTGGCAAAATACTAGTAGTCTACAGTGCCTAGCGAACGTTGGCAAGCAATACAAATACGTTTATCATGGCTGGTAGAAAGGCCGTAGAACTAGAAGTGTATTTAGATTTATTGTCTCAACCATGTAGAGCAATACATATATTTCTTAACTGCAATAAAATTCCACACAAGGTGAAAACAGTTGCAATACGAAAAGGTGAGTTTCAAGCGGGCTAGGCGAACGTTAGCTAACGTTTAACGTTAGTTACCAACATAATCTAGCTAACGTTAAACATGCAATCAATATATGTATCGTTTTGGTTGCTACTAAAGCAAGATTGTTAATGTTAATTGGAAATGCATATATAGGTTTGATATATTGATAAAGAGACTGAGCGCGACATTGTTTAAAAAGTTAAATGTATCTGCTCTGTCCTGCATTGAACTTAGACCTACTGTACCTTGAACTTTGTCCTACTCTGCACAGCAAAATGCGTGTTTTCTGTTGATAGTTGTCGCGAATGTGTACTAGCTAGCTAACTATCTATTCATTCTATTTATATGTCAAAAGTGGATTAAAGGGCACGCTCATTACACAGGTGCACCTTGTGCTGGGACAATAACAGACCACTTTACAATGTTTAGGTTTTGTCACACAACACAATGCCACATGTGTCTCAAGTTGAAAGAACATGCAATTGGCATGCTTAATGCAGAAATGTCCACCAAAGCTGTTGCCAGAGAATTGAATGTTAATTTCTCTACTATAAACTGCATCCGTCATTTTAGAGAATTTGGCAGTACGTCTAACCCGCCTCACAGACCATGTGTAACAACACCAGCCCAGGACCTCCACATCCGGCTTCTTAAAAACGTTGAAATTGTTGCATATTGCATTTATTTTTGTTCAATATTGCTCCATGCATAAACCAATACCTCAAAGAAATGTAATTAACATACTGTATATCAATACCTTTGTTTATATATAGGGGAGAATAGGACACCAGAGTATACAAAACTCAATCCCATGCAGAAGGTCCCTGTGATGGTCGACAATGACTTTGTTCTGACTGAGAGGTAACACTCTTCATTCACTCTGTAGTTTAACATTTTTTGTTGAAAATGAAAATAAATAAAAGGGGCATTTCCCCTCCCTCATCTTGTTACAGTGATGCCATATTAAAATACCTGGCCACCAAATATGATGTCCCAGGTAACTGGTACCCACGCCACCCAGAGAGGAGGGCGAGAGTGGATGAATACACAGCCTGGCACCATACCAACACCCGGCCACATGCGGCCAAGGTCTTTCTCATGGAGGTACGGCTTGCTCATGGAGCACTACTGTCACTTGGCAGGTGAAATATAGTCTAGCCCCACAGCCATCTTTTTGCAGGGTGTTACACATTTATGCAATATAATTGTACTGTTATGGAACATGTCATATCTCATGTTCTGTGGTTGTTGTTGATGGCACGCATCACTGCTTTGTGCTGTAGGTTTTACTGCCCCATATGACAGGGCAGCCAGCAGACCCACTGAAGGTGGAGCGGGCGTTGGCAGACCTGAGTGACACTCTGGAGAAGCTGGAGAACATGTTCCTCAAGAGACAGCCCTTCCTCTGTGGAGATGACATCAGCCTGGCTGACCTGCTGGCCATGTGTGAACTCATGCAGGTGAGGAGCAGTGGGTTAACTGGTCTATCAGAGCTTAGCCACTGGGTGAACCAGCCACCTCTGCTGAGAAAATGGTCCTACAATGTAGTCAGGAATATGTCAAATCTCACGACTGTCTGTTCGACCACTTACAATACATTTTGATGTATGGGTTGCTACCCATTTCAGCCTACTAAATGAATTGACTGCTTTGTTCTCAGCCCCTAGGTGGCGGCAGAGACATCCTGAAGGATCGTCCCAAGCTGTTGAGCTGGAAAAGTCGTGTCCAGTCTGCGCTGGGTGATTCCTTTGGCAAGGCACACACAGTGCTGTACAGTCTCCGGGACAGGTCCAAAGCAAAGCTATGAAATAATCTCAATATGATTTGATATAAAAGCTTGCACGATGCTTGAAAGCAACACTACTACCAGATGTCTTTACTGATTATGTTTGTGCTGTCCATGTTGACCTCGAGATTGTTTATAGGCTCAATGGGAGAGTGATCCGTGCCTTACATTAACCTCTGTGTGATATGCTACAAAATTACTAGCTAGATGGTTCAGCATTATGAACCTTGATCTGGAGTGGAGATGTTGAAGAGAGTAAGATAATATAAAATATTATCTAGAAGAGTAATATATTTTCAATGACATACAACTGCCTAGAATGAATGGATGCATAACAATAAAAACCAGTGGAAAATGTTTGTTTATTCAACAGTAGCTGTACAAAGACAATTATTTACAAAACAGGAGGACATTTCCAGTAGACATTGCTTAGTATGTGCCCACAAGTTGGAAATCAACATGTACACTGAACAAAAATATAAAACGCAACATGTAAAGTGTTGGTCCCATGTTTCATGAGCTGAAATAAAAGATCCCAGAAATGTTCCATACGTACAAAAATATTATTTCCCTCAAATGTGTTGATAATCCATCCACCTGACAGTTGTGGCATATCAAGAAGCTGATTAAACAGCATGATCATTACACAGGTGTACCTTGTTCTGGGGACAATAAAAGGCCACTCCAAAATGTGCAGTTGTCACACAACACAATGCTGTTGAGGGAGCGCGCAATTAGCATGGTGACTGCAGGAATGTATACCAGAGCTGTTGCCAGAGAATTGAATACGAATTTCTCTACCAAAAGCCACCTCCGTTTTAGACAATTTAGCAGTACGTCCAACCGGCCTCACAAACGCAGACCACGTGTATGGCGTCGTCTGGGCGAGCAGTTGTGAACAGTGCCCCATGGTGGCGGTGGGGTTATGGTATGTGCAGACATAAGCTACAGACAACAAACAAAATAAAATTGTATCGATAGCAATTTGAATGCACAGAGACACTGTGACGAGATCCTGAGGTCCATATTTCTAAAGGTATCTGTGACCAACCTCTATTCCCAGTCATGTGAAATCCATAGATTAGAACCTCATTTCAATTGACTGATTTCCTTATATGAACTGTAACTCAGTAAAATCAAATGGTTGCGTTTATATTTGTGTCCAGTGTATAGTAACGTTAATCAAGTAAATTTCAGATGATTGCACCATGATGTAATGGAAACGGCAGCTATAGATGACATCTTTTTATCTGTTTCGACATTTCTCGAACTTGATGGAAAAGTTGTTTTCGAATAAATGACGATTGCCGAATTTGGAAGCTCCACTTCACATTTAATTCTAAACGCCTACTGCTTGCTCAATCTGTTTTTCAACTATAAAAATAATGTTTCTTTGCAGGACAATTGTCTGTACTTTCAAGAAAGCCTGAATTGCTTCGCCTTGCTATTCTGGTTAGCTGGATGCAAGTTTCACCATGGTGATATGTTGGCACATGAGAATTATTAAAATATGTCAATTCCTGCATTCTATCCATGCTGGCCTTTGTGGGCTACCTGAGACATAAAACATATAGGTGGGAGGGCATACAGGCTGTGGCCAATTTATTAATGGAAACACTTCAACCACCTCATTTTTATTATAAACGTATGTGTAACCATTACATATAGCTGTTTCTATAGTCAAAAGAGTTCAATGAAAACGCACCGCAGCAGGCAATTGCCGCATCTATTTTTCTATTCAAACGTTCTAAAATCATTTGACAAGTTAATGGAAATGTAGCTATAGAAGTGTGATAAAATACAATATACCGGTAGATTTCCAGGGGGCCAAATTGCCGGTGGAAAACTACCTGGGGGGGGGGTCTCATGTTGCCTCTGTGGATGGGCCTGGTCTCCTCTTTGCCGGCTGCTGCTCGTCATCATCTTCTCTTGACCTCTTTGTAGTTGAAGCCTAAAGTAACAAGAGACATAGTTCAATTTTGTTAGCAACACCCCTCTCTCTCTCTCTGTGTGTGTGTGTTCTAGTCCTACACGGAATCACCAAGAACTTTGTTAAATCAGCTGTGTCAGTGCAGGGCTACAACAAAAATATGAACTGTCTAGTGGTCCCCCAGGAGAGGGATGGGAAACACTGCTGCAGTAGAATGACATTGTTTCTCACTACTGTGGTGTCTACGGAGTCTGCTGTGGCATCAGCTGCTGTGGCATCTCCGGAGTCCTTGGGGTACATGATGCATTCAGCAGTCTCCTTCATGGCCTCATCCTGAGACGGACATTGATGGGACCAGAGATTATTCACTGTTGCCACTTACAACACTGCCTAGCCCCAAATACCCCTCCATCCAGTAAAGGTACCGCCTTGATGGCAGTAGGACCAGGCAATGAGAGACGGCAATAAAGCTCTTACCATCAGCCAGGGATGGTGTAAAGCCTCCTCAATGGTGAGGCGGGCATTGGGGTCCACTACAAGCAGCCTCTTCACGACGTCTTTCGCTAGACATGATTGGATAAGTAAAATAACTATTGGGACAGCATTTAAGGAATTATCAATACGACTGTAGTAAAGTACCCAAAGTTCTTTCCCAACCTGAGACAGGAAGAATCTGTTTTCGAATTTCTATGTGCTCTAACACACATGACAGAGTCAAACAGGATTGACAGTAGTCTCTTACCATCATCCGAGATGCCGTCCCATTTGGATGGAATAAATGTATAAATTCCCTGCGTGATCTGATCCCTGACTGACAAACCAGTTTGTGCATTAGGGTGGAACGGGGGATAGCCTGCCAAGCTGTGAGGAAGACAGGAAGTAAGCTCCAGTTTAATAAATTATGTGAATCTGTGAACAGGAAAACCTTGCGTGCTGTTGAAAAGTAATCTTGGCCCAAGTTATTTGCAAATTAATTGAAATAATTGCATTACAATTCCTTTTAAATGTTGACAGAAACAAGTTACATGGCACTTCCTACTAGTCAGAGCACGCAGCACTGTCGTTTATGTTACCCTGCCATCAGTAGTATGGATCCCTACCACACAAACAGGACGACCCCTAAACTCCAGGCGTCTACGGCTCTGCTGTAGCCCACGGTGACTGCGTCGGTGAACACCTCAGGTGCAAGGTATGTGGGTGTTCCACAAAGGGTCCTCATCAGGGCAGACTCCTCCAGTATCTTGGACTGATTAAAGTCTGTGATCTGTCACATAGAGAGAGAGAGAGAGAGGCCTGTCACTCTTCAACCAAGCTTTCATTCCCCCCCACTTCAGGAAGACAATGAGTTTCCAGGTGGATAACTATCTACCCTCACTTACACTTCATCTACCACGTTCAATTATTGTGGGAAAATTACCCACATGATGACTTGACAAATCTTACCTTGATGACACAAACATCATCCTGAGACGAAAGCAGCACATTTTCAGGTTTGAGGTCTCTGTGGATGATGCCATTGTTGTGAAGATACTAGTGGAAGGAATGTGAAATAAACCAGCATAAGGAAGCAGTGTAAAACTACTCAAGTGACAGTAACTATCTCCAGTATAAAACAAGATAGTTATGGCGTATTTTGACATCACAGCAGAGCCTATTTAATAAAGCCTACCACTCTTCTAGAAATTCAAATTGAAAAAAAAAAAAATAGGAGAAATACATCAATCCACCCACCTCTACTGCTTTCAACATCTGGTAGAAATAGAGCTTGGCAATTGACTCCTCTATCTGGTTCTTGCTTTTGACCCTGTCAAAGAGTTCCCCACCCTCCATGCTGAAACACATACATGCGGTCAGTTGAAACAGAATAAATCGAAGGGGAAAGGAAATACGATGCTTTGTGAAAATTGTACTTCTGAGATAGATGGGCTACAGAAAATATTACACGCAATGTAATGATACTGGTTTGCCATTGATACAAATATATATAAAAAGTGTCGGCTTGAATTAAATACTAAACTCACAGCTCTAAAACAATGTAGTATGAGTCGTCTGTTTGGAAGAAGTCTTCTGTTTTGATCAGACATGGCTGGAATAGACAGGAGGAAAAAGTTACACAGAAACATTGCAGGCAAATACTACAGGTGTTTTTGATACATAGTGGTTGAATTTTCTTTTTTTAAAGTGTTATGACTGTGGCTTTGTCCAGTAGAAAACACAAGTTGAAAATGACTACTTTTATGGTACTTGACTACCCCCCAAAAAAAAAACATTTACTAGGCTCCTTTCCTTGGGAGTCAGTACAGCATAATACAGTATAGATGTACACTGAGTGTAAAAAACATTATGAAGACCTTCCTAATATTGAGTTGCACCCCACCTTTTGCCCTCAGAACAGCCTCAATTCGTCAGGGCGTATACTCTACAAGATGTCGTTCCACAGGGATGTTGGCCCATGTTGACTCCAATGCTTTCCACAGTTGTGTCAATTTGGCTGGATGTCCTTTGGGTGGTGGACCATTCTCGATACACACAAGAAACTGTTGACGGTGAAAAACCCAGCAGCGTTGCAGTTCTTGACACTTACTACCATACCCCGTTCAAGAGCACTTAAATATTTTGTCTCGCCTATTTACCCTCCGAATGGCACACGTACACAATCCACGTCTCAAGGCTTAAAATTAAAAATCCTTCCCTAACCCGTCTCCTCCATCGACACTGATTGAAGTGGATTTAACAGGCGACACCAAGGGATCAAGGCATTCACCTGGATTTACCTGATCAGTCATGAAAAGAGCAGGTGCTCATAATGTTTGGTACAACTCAGTGTATAAACAGGCTATTAAAAATGACAATGATTACTTACTTACATGGTCTATCCTTTGGAGGATCTGGATCTCTCGTTCCGCATTCCGTGTGGCAGTCTAGAATTGCACAAAGAAGAGTTCCTTTTATTGCAGTAACATTCATCAACTAGAAAACGGGGAAAATGGCAAAAAGACTTACGCCGACAGATGCTGGGAAGTCCTTCTTGTTGATGGTCTTCACAGCCACCTTTTTGCAAGTGGCCCTCTCAAAGGCCAGCTTCACTTCCCCGCACACACCACTGGTACAACAACTCGTTATCAGCCACGTTTACACACATTGATCATACTAGAATGTCACTCTGTAATTCAAAACGAAAATCTGGATTTTTGCAGAAAATACACAAGTTCAAATGAATCAAAATGCTCACTTACGCTCCAATCTTTCTGGTAATCAGGTATTTCTCACTGAACTCTTTGGGGAGGTTGGACTGTTCATCCGCCATGAGATCAATGAACACAAACACTAATGAGGGAAGAAACTATCAATCTCATGGATTGTAAATGCAAAAACTAAAACCGGCATCACCAAGAAGGGAATGATGCTGCTCTATACTTAATGTTGAGAGCGACAGGGAATAAATATAGTGGAATGCTAAGACTTTTGAGTATCAGTGACCTAAAACAGAATTGACTTGAAAATAAAAAAAAAACTCTGTAACAAGGTTACCTTTATGGCGTTCCTCAGCTAGGGACAGCACCGCATTGTTTGCTAGAGGCAAAGTTTTTCCTTTCCCAAGAATTGTACCGTCAACAAACGTGCCATTGCCGCTGTTGTCAAAGACATAGACAATGTTCTGCTCCTGCAAGGTAACGATCTGACCGTCATCACTTGAGCAAACATTGGGAACAAAACTATTTTACTACTGTTAAACAAAACATGAAATACATCATTTTGTCAAATGAATAGACCTACTCGGAATATTCGGAAGTGTTTTTTGCTGTACGTAGCAAATCTGGGCGATTTCTTCAGTATGGGGTCATCAAAGCAATAGTTACATTTACTGTCCCGGCCAAACCAAGTGTCGTCCTCAACACAGTCTGAAAAAAAAATGTCAAACACCATCACTTCAATAGAGAAGAGAATACACAGATGCTAATGCTGCTAGTTGAGAAATACAAAGAATCTCACACAAACAAAGCAAACTGCACACAGGCGCACACAGTTCCCACATGGACCGCGTTCAGCAGGACACAACGTTGTTCAATTGAACGGAAACAGTGCTGTTCTAGAATGACCAGTTGAAGAACATTTTTGATGACGGCGGCTCAGAGGGCGATTTTGTACAGTGTGCTGCAGCAGTAGTTTGACATTTCAAAAATGGTCACACCCATATTGAGCAGATCCCACCCCGCCACACCCAAACGGGATCAAAGATACCTCAGAATGTTGAGGAATGGTGCGCACCGTGGTGGGAAAACATTTTGTTCAGTACAAACTGTAGCAAAACGTTCAATAACTAAAACGTGCCTCTGTATTCACTGCCTAAAGTAGCGACGGAATTGTAGCGCGATATGCGACGGCTCCATATCTGGGTTGACAGCTTAGCTAATAGAAAAAAAACACTGCTACATGTTGTTTTTTTTATTTTTTTTACCAAGTCTTGTTGATACACTTCTCTTCTAAATCAATAACTAAGAAAGTATCTTAGAAATGTCCGTGTCCAGTTGCAAGTGGTTCTTCAAAAAAACAGAGAAAATTCAGAAAGATTTTAAAATCCATGTTTTTGTATCGAGTGAAAAATGGCATGTGTGTGTGACGCACGGTCATCTACTTCTACACGTTGGCCGCATAGAACCGACTAGCGCAAAGATGCTGGGAAACGCTAGATGTGCAGCGGCTAACCTCCTCGCACAGTACAAAAACATGAATTTTTACAGCTTCCAGAATTTTCCCGTTTTTTTGTTTGTTGGTAAAAACCACCTGTAACTAGACACAGACATTCATAAGATACACCTTTCTTCTGAATCAAAATGAAGAAAGTATTTCCAAGACCAGGTTAGTTGAAAAATGTGGAGCAGCATTTTCCAGAAGCTAAGCCATAACGCCAGATAGATATGGAGCCATCACATATCGTTTTACAATTCCATAGCTAATCCTGAAGGTAAGGCTGGCACAATCACTGTATAACCGACGGTTATGGATGAAGACCTTAATGAAAATGAACAGTCATAATGGCGTTAAAAAAAAATTGCCAGCCGAACATTTGTGCAGTTGAGTCCGTTTCTGCTGTAACATGGACTCTACAACGTGATCAAACCTAGTTGCCCCTTGCTGAAACCATAGAATTAGGAATTAGAATGGATCTCTATGGCTGAAACAGCAAGGTGTCGTAACAAACAGTCTTCGGTTTCCTTGGGCTACGCCCCCATCCCTACTGCTGCAGTAGCACATACAGTCAGGAGCAGAGCAGAGGCGAAAATGTGCGTCTATTCTTTTGGCTATTCAAACGATTAAAACGGTGACCCCGATCATTTGGCTGACCCAATATCGGTCATCCAAAATTCCATGACTGTCACAGGATACCTTCAGTTTGGGCTATCTACCCAGAAAACCAGGGCATGTCTTGTGGTTGCACTCACCGTGGGCTCTGAAGCCTCTCTGCATAGGCAGCAGGCGACCCCATGGCTGTGGCTCAGGCTCTTCTGGTATGGAGCCAAGATCCCGAACAGGGATGGTGTCCACTGAGCTGACAGTGCCTGACCCAGAGGAGGAGCTGGAGCCACTCTGGGACTGAGTCTGGGACTGAGTCTGAGGCTGCGACTGTGTCTGGCTGCCAGCATCTGGCTTCTCCTGGGACATGGTCAATATTTCTCCTCAGTCTGAGTCTATTAAAGTAAATAATAACACATCATTCAGGTTATCATGACATCTTTCAATTTTCCACATCCGTAAACTAAGCAAAGTCCTCATGTATAACTTGCATCGGAGAATCCTAGCCCCCCCGTGCATTATGAATATGAATGAAAGATTGATTGATTGATATGAATGATCTGCCCATGTATTCATCATGCGGCAGGGTAGCCTAGTGGTTAGAGCGTTGGACTACAGGCAGTTAATCCACTGTTCCTAGGCCGTCATTGAAAATAAGAATTTGTTCTTAACTGACTTGCCTTGTTAAATAAAGGTCAAATAAAATTTCAGAAACGCACTGAGTCTGGAAAATCCATAATCGTGGCAACTCTTGTAGCTAGCCAGAATATTCTAACCCTATGCCACTGTCCTCCAAATTGTACCTTTATCCAAACTGATACATAGAGAATAATACTTTTTTTTTTTTTTAAACCTTTATTTAACTAGGCAAGCAAGTTAAGAACAAATTCTTATTTTCAATGACGGCCTAGGAATAGTGGGTTAACTGCCTTGTTCAGGGGCAGAACTACATATTTTTTACCTTGTCAGCTCGGGGATTTGATCTTGCAACCTTTCGTTTGAGCGTTGGACTAGTAACCGAAAGGTTGCAAGATCAAATCCCCGAGCTGACAAGGTAAAAAAAAATCTAAATAAAAATAAAATCGCTCTCGGCTACCTGCCGCCCCAGATAGATATTTCTAGTTTTTACAGAAAAGAGTGTCCTTTTTGTCCTCATGCCAGCTAGTAGCCACCACAACCATCTTGGAATGGCAGTTTCAGCCAGTCAGCTCCTTTGTTGTTCAAGGTGACATGCCATTCCATAATGGCTGCTGTGGCTACTGTTAGCTAGCTTGAAGATGATAAAGGTCAGTTTTCCAGAAAAACTAGCAGTATTTCAATCTTCTCTACGTATCAGTTTGGATAAAGGTCCAACTGGGAGTACATTGGCATATCCAACCCCTGCATTGAAATACATTTTCCGAAAATATCTCGCACCAGCTCTGTAATGTCTTACTCATAACCATGATGGCGTTCAGACCTCAGTAGTGCAGCTAAGTGTAAACAAGCATAAAGGAAGGGTCAGAATCTTCTGGCTACCTAGCTAGCTGTGTGTAATTCATTCAACATGCTCCATCTATTTACAAATACGTCTATCGTTTCTTGCCAACAGTGCGTAGTGTTATTGACTAACCTGTCATGCGAGTTAACTGTATTTTTATCCTCACCAAGCCCAAATAAAACAAATCAAAATCAGTTTCACAAGTGCCCTAATAATTTCCGTTGTAGTTAGCTAGCTAGTCTAGCTAGCACGACGGCGAAATTAAGTGGTTGTTTACTAACCGAATAAAGGTGACGACTCGCCGACCATGACGTGTGCAACTGATCAGGGCAATATTTTAAACATGTATGAGAATGACAATTTAATCAAATACACTTTTACACTTACCGGGATTTCGAATGAATCGCGGCACGTGTAAAATTTGCCGGGAAATCGGATCGACTCCTGGGAAATGTTGTTTATTTTCCCTAAAACGTCATCTGAATCGTACCCAGTGAGAAGTTTAGGATTGTCCACGTGATTTTCAGCAGCTAGCAAACCTTTGGCGCATCGACGCACACAGCTGACGAACAACAACCACATCTAAAATATGTCATTTTGATCAATTATCTTTGGTATGACAAGTCATTTCGTCTACATCCAGTAATTTGCTAGTACATTATTTCATTGTTTTCAGCAAGCTAGCTAGGTAACGTAAACGGTCCGTGTTAGCTAGCTAACAACGCGTTAGCCGCTGAAGTTAGCTGACAACCGCTCATACCATTACCGATTGACTGGTTCACCGTCAACATGGCAAAGCATAAAACCTCTGAAAAAAACAATACAATCGAAGTTGGTAAGTTGTTACTTCCACAGCAAATCCATCTGTCCAATATTCAGTTCTAGGTTATAGACTAGCTATATCTAGCTGATCCAGTATTCAAATGACATGATGCATGCAACCATAGACATAGGCTACTTGATATTCACATCATTGGATGCAAAAACACACATCTCATCATCTACCTGAGACAGGGGCACATCTGTTCAGCACCATCGAAGAGTGATCAGCAAGTGATGGTGCAATGGTTCATTCATTTGTGTTACAAGTGTCTAGTGCTGGGTTTGGCATGGTTGGTACCAGGATCAGAGTTATTTCTGCTGGCATGGTGTTGGAGGGCCATTAGTGAGGCACTCTTACCTCTGGTCTAAGAACTCCATGACCCAGGCACCCTGCCCTGGCACAGTGCTGCCCTTTAGTGAGACAATCTGGATTTACAAATTCCATGGCACTTGTTGTTGGAGTAGGATGGGGTATTGGCCCCTACACATCCACAACAAATTCCAACTCGTGTATTTCTCCAATAATGTCAGCCAGACAGTTTGAAAATAACTATCATCCAAATATTTACCGACATGTCTTATTTCATAGATGAAGTCAGAGAAGATGGAGAGGAGATGAATCCTTTCTCCTTCAAAGAGTTCATCCGCAGTAAAAACCAGTACCCAGATATGAAAGGGGATCCAGATGAGAAGAATTACTCAACGCGAAAGGTGCTGAACATTTAAAATGAACCAGTCTTGCATTAAACCCCAGAGATTAACTGTTACAAAGCCTATGCATGAAATGAGGTGTTATGTCCTTGGGAAAAGTCACAGCATGATATACAAGGCCTGGTCAGACTGTTAAGAATATTACTTTTGGTGGAATTTTGGTGTGAATGTGACTTACCTTACTGCTGCTTATTGTGTTGTAGAAGGCATATGGGAGCACATTCCTGGCAGAGGGGGCATATACTGCCCCGAAGAGCTTCGATCAAGACTTCCAGGGTCAGTTTTACATGGACCACACACCGTTTCCTCAATTTCTGGAAAATGACACTAAGGAGGAGTGGGCTGGGAGTTACCAGCCATCAGCCATTGAGGAGGCACATGAGTTTGGACTGTGTGGCACTGCAGCAGCAGACAGCAGCACGTACTCTGGTCAGTCCTCCCTGTGCACAGAGGAAGAAGAGGAGACTTCATCCTCCCTATGGCAGGTGGATGAAGAATTCTCACCAGAGGCACATCAGTCCAAACGGGCCCCAGTGAATTATGAGGGAGATGACGAGACATCAATGGCAGAGCTCACCTACAAGACCAAGAAGAGTAGTACCGAGAATGGCAATAGGGATCAACAAAAGGTCATTTTCCTCTCTCAAGGCTTTGCTTACAGATGTGTGATTGGATATCACGTGGGATTAGTCACAAGTCCTTTATTTTGATTATTTCTGTTTCTCTTTTTAAGCTGAGGGAGGAAAATGCGCAGCTCAGGAAGCACATTAAAGATCTTGTGAAAAAGTCTGAGTATGATGATCGAAGGTAGGTGGATAGAATTGCCAGTTGATATGGTCTGCAGAGTACAGACCTACCCGGTGCATGAGCAGTGTTGAAGGGACGGTGTTAAAGCCTATATTATGTTATGGCATGGGAGTAATGCTTTGAATATTACTTTTTAGATGTACATTTAAGATGTCAACTGTACACATACAGTCTAAAGTTTGGACACACCTACTCATTCCAGGGATTTTCTTTATTTGTACTATTTTCTACATTGTAGAATAATAGTGGAGACATCAAAACTATGAAATAACACATGGAAACATGTCAAACAAATCAACATATTTTATATTTGAGTTTCTTCAAAGTAGCTACCCTTTGCCTTGATGACAGCTTTTACACTCTTGGCATTCTCTCAACCAGCTTCATGAGGTAGTCACCTGGAATGCATTTTAATTAACAGGTTTGCCTTGTTAATTTGTTGAATTTCTTTCCTTAGTGCATTTGAACCAATCAGTTGTGTTGTGACAAGGTAGTGGTGGTATACAGAAGATAGCCCTATTTGGTAAAAGATCAAGTCCATATTATGGCAAGCACAGCCCAAATAAGCAAAGAGAAACGTCGGTCCATCATTACTTTAAGACATGAAGGTCAGTTGATATGGAAAATTTCAATAACTGAGTGCAGTCACAAATAAGTGCAGTCACAAAAACCATAAAGCGCTATGATGAAACTGGCTCTCATGAGGACCGCCACAGGAAAGGAAGACTCAGAAATCCCAGACCTCAGAAATTGCAGCCCAAATAAAAGCTTCAGATACATCTCAACATCACCTCTTCAGAGGAGACTACGTGAATCAGGCCTTCATGGTCAAATTGCTGCAAAGAAACGACTACTAAAGGACACCAATAAGAAGAAAATACGTGCTTGGGCCAAGAGACACGAGCTATGGACATTAGAAATCTGTCCTTTGGTCTGATGAGTCCAAATTTGAGATTTTTGGTTCCAACAGCCGTGTCTTCGTGAGACGCAGAGTAGGTGAACGGATGATCGCCGCATGTGTGGTTCCCACCATGAAGCCTGGAGTAGGAGGTGTGGGGGTGCTTTGCTGGTGACACCATCCCATCTGGTTTGGGCTTAGTGGGACTATCATTTCTTTTTTCACAGGACAATGACCCAAAACACACTTCCAGGCTGTGTAAGGGCTATTTGACCAAGAAGGAGAGTGATGAGTGCTGCATCAGATGACCTGGCCTCCACCATCACCTGACCCCCACCCAATTGAGATGGTTTGGGATGAGTTGGACCGCAGCGTGAAGGAAAAGCAGCCAACAAGTGCTCAGCATGTGGGAACTCCTTCAAGACTGTTGAAAATCATTCCAGGTGAAGCTGGTTGAGAGAATGCCAAGCGTGTGCAAAGTTGTCATCAAGGCAAGGGGTGGCTACTTTAAAGAATCTAAAATATAAACTATATTTTGATTTAACACTTTTTTGGAGGGGGTTACTACATGATTCCATATGTGTTATTTCATCGTTTTGATGTCTTCACTTTTATTCTACAATGTAGAAAATTGTTTTAAAAAGTTAAGAATAACCCTTGAGTGTTTAGGTGTGTCCAAACCTTTGACTGGTACCGTATGTTAATGCTGTTTAAAGAGTGTTTAACCTATGCTCATCGTCATGTCTCTCTGACTGCCCCATAGAATTCGCCACGTCACAGATGAGTTGCACAAGAGAAGAGTGCAGGAGGAGAGGGAGGCTCAGGCTTTAGAGACCATGGTCCACTCCGTCGAGCAGAACCTGCAGTTAATGACCGTGCGCACCTGTCCCTTTCTCCTAGTTCATCCGTTCGATAAAGATGAAGAATAATTTTTGTTCACTGATTATCTGAAATGTGTCTCAATAGGATTTCAAGCAAATTGTCATGATCGGTTACTAAACAAAAGTGTGTTGAGATATGAAGTCTTAATTCATGATTTTGACCTTTTTCTTCTTGACAGAAACGAGCAGTTAAGGCTGAAAACATTGTATCAAAACTCAAACAGGAGCTGCATCAATTACAGGTTTGACCTTTACTGGTGTTGCTGGCGTTACTGGGATGGTGAGCTTCAGTGACATATGATTGCATAATGTGACCCTCTTTATATTGCAGGGCCAAGTAGAGGGGTACCGGTATGAAAATGAGAGACTTCGAGCCGGAGAGACAGCTGCCTTAAATACAATGAAACATAATGCGCAAGTGGCCTCAGAGTACCTCAACAAAGCAGCACTCAATGCAGAGACTTCCATCAAGTGAGTTCTCTCTCCCATAGTGTCATCTACATACAGGCGGGATAAAAACAGTCCCTCATATTGATTGTGTGGGTATTGGGTAATGTGCAATTTCATAGTGTTTTCTACATAACCCCTAATTAAACATTGTGGTATTTGCTCCAAGTTCAGGCTATCCGTTTGATTCTGTCCACAGGCAATTACTTACAAGTGCAGAGAGTCTTTGTCTAGTATCTCAACTGCTGCAGTCCATCGACAACCTATCTGAGATTCATAATGAAGGCTGATGGCGTTTAAAGGACACTAGAGATTTCAGATCTAGTACCATCCAGCAACAAGGAACTGGAAAGCAATTATGGTGTGATCACTCAAACAATAATTTTAAGTTGTGGTGGGTGCACTGATTTGTGACCCCCCCAAAAAAAAAAAAATAGTGCACATCTTTTTTTTACTTGTACATCATAAAATGTTTAGTTTTAAATCACTTTAACAGGTGATTTGAAAACAATATATACTAACAGATGTATTTACCACTGAGGCAAATATGACTCAAATATTGTGATTTAATAAACATGTGACTAGATATCCTTCAAAGTTGGTAATTTTTATTTTGTGAGCATTTTACACTGCATTTGTTCCACAAACTTTGCTTGAACATAGCCATTCTATGCGATCAGAGATCGTTTGTAGCTAGCTCAATTACTGGCCAAGTTTTCCGACCTCTGATCCCCTTTTAATGTATTTGTATTTCATCCAGTTTTTCCTGAGACTGTCTGAAAGTCTGGTTAGCAATGAGCGTATTTGCGATGAGTGACTTTGATACAGAATCCCTACGAGGTCCGGATCCTGCTGGTTAGAGTTGAATACTGCTGCTCTAAACCATCTCTGGTATCATGTATTATTTTAACCACTGGAGGGAGGCAGAGAGCAAAACAAGAAAAGGTCATACATCTCAATCCTCGATCTTATTACTGTAGCTCTGTGACCCCCACCCCCAACACATAATATATGCCATTTAGCAGACGCTTTTATCCAAAGCGACTTACAGTCATGTGTGCATACATTCTACGTATGGGTGGTCCCGGGGATTGAACCCACTTCCCTGGCGTTACAAGCGCCATGCTCTACCAACTGAGCTACAGAAGGACCACGTATACAGAGGAGGCTGGTGGGAGGAGCTATAGGAGGACAGGCTCATTGTAATGGCTGGAATGGTATCAAATCTCCACCCACCAGCCTCCTCTGGTGATTTCTTCCCATTTCCACCCCTGAATACAACTATATCAATTTGGTTAGCTTATGACTGAACTGTGCATTGAAATCTTGGTAGGTTAGTCTTGCTATGGAATCGCCTATAACCCATGTTACCCAGTAAGTTAGCCTACCCACGTTACCATTTATTGTATATTCGTAAAAAGTAGCCCAAGAATAAGAACTTACAGATTTTGTAGCCTACTATGGACGGCACAACACCTTGTTTTGTTTTGCCCACATTTGACTTAAAGCTACAATGCTTATTTCAGCCAAAGGGCACGGGAGCCCCAGCACACTTTTTTGTTTTTTTGCTGTAACAGGAATTGGACTGCGCTTGAGAGGGCCGCTGTCCTCTGCACTGTGGTGCTGAAAGTCAGATCGTGAAATTCTGATTCAGTCGCTGTCCGGTAGAATGGTGCTGAATCTCTGATCGTGGCTATTTGTTGTTGCATCTAACTTTTAAGCATAGTCCTGTGACAAAGTCACCACACAGGTCTTCAAAATAGTGCATGGACATGGATGAAGACAGAATGTACAAAATGGTGAGTGAGGAATAGCAGAAGTCTTTAAAAAAAAATCAATGACCAAGTTTAACTTTTAAGAATAGGTTGACTTGCGAGTGATGAAGGAAATATTGTCACATAGGCCTAACTGTGTAGAACCAGTTATTGGGCCTATGCCTACAACAGGTTGAGTTGTTACAACATTAGTAGGCTAATTTAATGGGACATGGTTGCATGCATGCAAGTTCCTGTCAAGGGCCACTATTGTCCACTATGACAATGTCCACTATGACATCAATCATTATGATGTCAAGGTCAACATGGGCTTATCCTTAGGCTACTTTGGTTTCTGCCGTTCAGACCCTCTGCTGTGTCCACGGTATATACAGCACATGTTTAGCTGGACTAGCACTAGCACACATCTGCACTTGTTGGTTTTGTTTTATAAACGTGATTTAATGTCAGACGAAAAAGAAGGTAGGTCTATTTTGGCAGCTTGGAGTTCGTGTTTTCAACAAAAATGGTCTACAATGTCTACAAACATTGTAAAAAAAAAGCTTCATTTTGTATAGGCTATGATGATGATTGTAACAACACTTGATTATAACAGGACTTGGAAGATAGTCACCAGGAGAAACAGATGGAGAAGGAGGTAAAGTAAAAAGAGCCAGTTGCTCAGCTTAAAATAAGAGAAGAAGGAGAAGTCTGGGAAGGTAAGATTGGTTTTCTGGTCATTTGGATTATTTGCTAGGTTTTAATCTATCTGTCTATGGATTTGCTAAATAATGGGCTGCTTTGACTTGATGTTACTCTGTTTAGTATGATTAGTGTGCCATTTCTTATGCAGATTCAGTATTTCAATCAAAACCACTTAAAAGTCACACAATCAATTCAAAGGAAGATTCATTTGATAAAAGGGCAGGTGGCTTTCATTAATGCAATTAATATCCTATTTTAGCCAATGACAAAAATGTCAAATTGATTTGGTCTAGTAGTAGTGAGAGTATTGAGATCATGGTTAACTTTGTATAGGTATTTGGATTAGACCTCAGTCATTTTGCTTGTTGACCTTTAGGTCCCCATGTAGTGTTCTGTTCATCCAGAGCTCAGTCTTCAGATCAATACCAAAACAGAGTGACAGTAAATTTAACTCTTAGAGGAGGAATTACGCAAGAGTCAAAATCTTTCAGTACTATGCATTCTATATACAACCTGGCTCATCACGACAAAACAACGGAACATGTTTACTTTTGTTTTCTTTATCAGGCAGTGGAAGGTGATTTAAGAGGGCATGAGAGATCGGGTAAGTTTATCTGTGATAATTTCATAGAAAGTTGGACAAAGTGTATCACGTTGATTACTAAGCACTTGACACCACAATCTCTCAAAAATAAATATGTTTTATATTGAAACAGATGACCAAAGTACACCTTACCAAAATGGGATAGCGAACATGGTTTCCCATATGGTGATTGAGATCCTCATTACCTTGCACACATATTAAAGATTGACGCCGCTAAGCAAGCGGCATCAAGGGCTATCTTTTTGGATCAGAGTGCTGCACCATTACAAGCATTCAGGAACGTGTGGTGAGGTTTAATGAAGAAGGTCTACCAAAGAGGCTTGGCAATGAAAAGTCTCTGTGCAGTCAAGGGATCAAGACTCCCCACTCCTCATCCACTCACTTGAAGCAGTCACGCATGGTGACGTTTAATGACAAAGCTCTACCCACAAGGCCTAGCAGTGGAAAGTTTCTGTGCAGCCAAGAGATCAAGACTCCCTACTCCTCATCCACTGAATTTGAACAGAGCTTGGTGTTGATCCGCGAACACAGTTACCACAGCAAAGCATTGAGGAAGGGCAGCAGTGGCAGACATTATTTTAGCTCCCGCACACCCACCCTACATTCTTCTTCTAGAAGGGACTGTATGTTCACCAACCACACCTCGACGGTGTGCCTGACCCAAATGGGCGGCAGGTAACCTAATGGTTAGAGCGTTGGGCCAGTAATCGAAAGGTAAAAATCTGTCGTTCTGCCCCTGAGCAGAACAGTTAACCCACTGTTCCCCGGGCGCTGAAGACGTGGATGTTGATTAGAGCAGCCCCCTGCACCTCTCTGATTCAGAGGGGTTGGGTTAAATGCAGAAGACACATTTCAGTTGAAGGCATTCAGTTGTACAACTGACTAGGTATCCCCCTTTCCCCAGTACTCCATTCAGGTTAACTTTTTCACACATTACACAGCATTTGACAGTTAAGGTTACAAAGCGAAGAAACTAAAATGTTTATTGTAAAAAATGCAGACACCACATACACCGAGTATACCAAACATTAGGAACACCTTCCTAATATTGAGTTGCACCTCCCCTTTTGCCTTCAGCACAGCCTCAAATCATCGGGGCATGGACTCTACAAGGTGTCAAAAGCATTCTACAGGGATGCTGGCCCATGTGGACTTTCCACAGTTGTGTCAACTTTACTAGATGTCCTTTGGGTGGTGGACCATTCTTGATAAACACTGGAAACTGTTGAGTGTGAAGAACCCAGCAGCGTTGCAGTTGTTGACACAAACCGGTGTGTCTGGCACCTACCATACCCCGTTCAAAGGCACTTAAATATTTTGTCTTGCCCTTTTACCCTCTGAATGGCACACAATCCATGTCTCAATTGTCTCAAGACTTAAAAATCCTTCTTTAACCTGTCTCTTCCTCTTCATCTACACTGACTGAAGGGGATTTAACACATAACATCAATAAGGGATCATAGCTTTCACCTGGTCACTCAATGTCATGGAGAGAACAGGTGTTCTTAATGTTTTGTACACGCAGTGTATAAACACTTGAGAACAAACTATTACATATTGGTTAGATAATGAAGTATTGGTTAATTCAAAGTAGCAATTGTTAGAGAGATCAATATGTAAACATCAGACAAGACTGATCAAGTTCCCAGACCTCGTTGCAGAGGGTACATGGAGGAGAGGCTCCCCTGGCAAATCCTTTGAATGCCCTCTTTGGGATCGCCGAGGACACAATTCTTCAGGCACTGGGTGATCAATCCAGCTCTTCTGGCTCACCTGGATTGTCCAGGACTGTGGACAGCGATGTCGTGGGTCAGGTTAACTGACCCTGTTCCAGCTCAGGTAAATCAAGCCCTGTGTGTTGTGACACTGGGAGGCGATATGCCATACAAGCCACTGAAAAGATGGCGTCTGTTGTCTCTGCGGCAGTTTGAAGTCACTGGCCAGACTGCACCTCAAACCAAGATCACTGCAGCTAAAGAGGATAGGGACATTGAGGCCTGCCTTGCACCATTGACAGGGGAAGTCATTGCTGCCATTTTGGACTCAGGAGAATTCCAGGGAAGAGAGCAAGGAACAATGGATGAGTTTCATGATTCACACACAAATTTATTTTAGCATCAAGGGATTGTGTTGGTGGTCTTAATCTGGTAGACTCTGCATCAGAGAAAAACATCTTCGAAAAGAGACAGTATCCTCTGGCAGCATGGTGAGTCTAAACATGCTCATACCTTCACCCTCTGACACAAGGATTGGATGTCTTTTATATAAGGGCACAAGGCGAGACCCAGATGCAGACACAGGAGGCAGATGGTTAGAGTCCAAGATGTTTATTAATAATCCAAAAGAGGTAGGCAAGAGAATGGTCGTGGACAGGCAAAAGGTCAAAACCAGTTCAGAGGTACAGAATGGCAGGCAGGCTCGAGGTCATGTCAGGCAAAATGGTCAGGCAGGCGGGAATGCAGTCCAGAAAAACAGGCAAAAGTCAAAACCGGGAGGACTAGTAAAAGCGAATAGAAACGCAGGCGCACAGGGAAAAACAGGCTGGTTGACTTGAACATACAAGACAAACTGGCACAGAGCGGCAGGAAACACAGCGATAAATACACTGGGGAAAATAAGTGACACCTGGGGGGGGGTGGAGATAATCACAAGGACAGGTGAAACAGATCAGGACGTGACAGTGTAATGTCAACCATTAAGAAACTAGTGTTGACCTGAAGTCAGAAGCCAGTGAAGCAATTATCGAGGTGTAGCAGATGTCTACCTGCACAAATTTCTGCGTGCACACCTGAGCCTCCTACAAGTAATCTGGCCAGTCAAACAAATATGCCAGCTATGCTAGAGGAACATTTAACTACTACAGTTAATGTGGGTTCTGAAGCCTCTGACATTCCTTTGTGCGATACACTTCATATGGCTCACAATCAGTTTTTACAAGAGTGAAATCTCTACCCTTAGGCTTGCTAAAAGGTCACAGAATATGCTGAGGGAATTTACTCTCAACTTTTGGCCACCACAAGCAGAGATCTTCATGATTTTCCATCCAGAGCATCAAGCCGCTGTAGCTCAAGTTTCACTACCTCTCAAGCGACTGTTCTTGATGGTAGTAGCTCTCTAGTGTCTGGCAGTTTCTCGCAGATTTACAATAATACCGTGATCTGTTCACAAGGGCGATCTGTCACACACACATAAAAACGTATCTGGGACCTCTAGTCCCAAAATGGAGGCCGAACACCATGGAAAACTGACTTTCCCAGCTGAAGTTCTTACAGTTAAAATGGCTGACAACATCCTTGACAGAGAGGCATTTGTCATAGCCACTGGGTCTGAGGAGCAGGCCTGGAGTGATTCCACGTCTCCACAGGCAGTGAAACAAGGCAAAGGGAGGTTCAGATTTCTATCAAAGATCACCACTTTCAGAATCAACCTCAAGGTACACCAGACATGCTTCTGGTTTAAGTTTCATTATTAAGTATTGTTGAAGGTAGGCCTATTTGTTATCTTGCTCCACACTATGAAACGTATCAAACTTTGTACTAGTTTTCAATGAACAACCCTTTGAATTGTTGTTGAAAAAGTTATGGTGTTTTAAGCATTCCATTTGTGATTATTTACATTATTTTTCTTTTGAAACAATTAGTGCTTCAAGTGGAGCAACATAAAGGGAGGTCCAGCCATGAAAAGGAAACACAGGACCACATTATGGTTCCCTGTGAGGAGGAGCATTGCACACATAAAAGTCTATGAGCTAATCAATGTTGTCACTTTTCTATATTTTCCAGTGCCTCAACATTAGCAACGTGTTCATGTGAGAAAAATGTTTGATGAACACGAAACATAAAAACATTAAATCTTTGTAGGCCTACAGAAGTACCTGATAATTTTCTGTATCTAGCAGGCCAAATAGTGCCAAAAGCTGTCACGGCTCCACTTGAGGAGAGTATTCCGTCCACCACACAACCTGAGAAAAATAAACAAAAAAAATCCATCTCTGTCAGGATGTTCTCGGCCATCACAGCAAAGGCCTTCGCAAAACATTAGAAAGTTAATCCCAACGTCATACAACAATACACAAGATCTGTGTATCGACACAATCTTGTCTCGGAGCAGTACATACAATTCCTTCGACCTCATGACTTGGTTTTTGCTCTGAAATGCACTCAACTGTGGGACCTTATATTGACAGGTGTTTGCCTTTCCAAAACATTTACCACAGGTGGACTCCAATCAAGTTGTAGAAACATCTCAAGGATGATCAATGGAAACAGGGTGCACATGAGCTCAATTTTGAGTCTCATAGCAAAGGGTCTGAATACTTATGTAAATAAGGTATATATATCCAAATATGTTGTTGTTTTTTAGGTGCAAAAATGTCTTAACTGGTTTTTGCTTTGTCATTATAGGGTATTGTGTGGAGAATGTTGAGTTAATTGAATTGTTATAGCAATGTTTTCATTTAATCCATTTTAGAATAAGGCTGTAACGTAACAAAATGTGGAAAAAGTCAAGGGGGTCTGAATACTTTCCGAAAGGCACTGCACCACGACTAAGGGCTGTTCCTTGTACAACGCAACGCGGAGTACCTGGACACAGCCCTTAGCCGTGGTATGTTGGCCATATATCACAAACCCCCGAGGTGCATTATTGCTAGTATAAACTGGTTAGCAACGTAATTAGAGCAGTTAAACTAAATGTTTTGTCATACCTGTGGTATACGATCTGATATACCACGGCTGTCAGCCAATCAGCATTCAGGCCTCGAACCCCAGTTGACAATGATAAGCATAGTGCATAAGGGAAGTACCAAAACACTTCTATATAGGGGAGGCGCATGCAAGCAGATGAGGAATTTGGCTAGAATGGAAGAAATGGTATAGTAAAAACTGCAAAAGAGTGAATGTAAACCAGGAAAAAAAACACACTAGCCTCCCCCTGTGCCCAATAAGGTTGAACTGCTCTAGGAATTTGTCACAATCGTGTGGTGGCTTTGATAAGCTTGTGCTGCAACAGAGAGGAAGAGAGAGGCTGTCTCCCTCTAGCATGTGGTGTTTTTTCAGCGTTTCGCCCACCGAAGCATTCGTTTTTAATTTTTTTATTTTATAATAATAATAATAATATATGCCATTTAGCAGACGCTTTTATCCAAAGCGACTTACAGTCATGTGTGCATTTTATTGAATATCCAAAACATACAATATACTTGCAGTGAAGCCGCTCAACAACTACACCACACCAGTCATCCAACAGACTCCCATTCAGATCGACACACAGAAACATTTCCGGTCAATGCCTTGCTCAAGGGCACGTCGACAGATCTCCCACAAGGCAGAACACTCCCAAGATTTTTGTATGGAGGCCAACGAGAGTCGAATTGGTCAACAAAGTAATGAATGGCTTATTTGCTACATGAGGTTTATTTGCAGTAATAGACGTTTCATAATGCTTACGTTATGAGTTTACTGACATAAGTAGGACACGTGATATCCCGGCAACTTTGAGGAAAAAAACATTTATATTCGAGTTGTCTATGTGTATTCATGGATTGAGGCTAGTAGCATACTAGCATCTCTCCCATTGAATTACATGCGTCAACAACCATTATCGAATAATCGAGAACTGATTACAATAATGAGATGTATTCACCAATCAAAATCAAGGATAGGCGGGAGCTGGACAGCCCACCGTGCCTCTGTGGACAACGACTCCCATTGTTATAGCGAAGAGACATGTGATCTTGTCAGTTTATCGATAATCTTTGTCTTCAACAACGGAGTGACTCTGTACAAGGCTGTGACGTTTACTGTGATACCCGCGTTGCATTGTGGGTATTCGAATATTGCAACGTACCATTTGATTATTTTAATCAAGTAACAGTATTTGAGTAGGAATATTCGGTGAATATGTGTCTAAATTGTTTATGCATGATAAACAATAATATAATTTTAAAAACAACATAAACGTTGATTATTTCACAGTTGCATTCTGGGAAATATGTTAATATTCCAGCAGAGTCGTTTGTAGCACGTAGAGATCTTAAGTGAAATAGGATGTCAGACAATTTCATTGGGATTTAGAAAGTTAAATATATTTGTTTCTACATAATATTTTATGTATAACATAAGAAGACACATCTGTTAACTTGGATGACAGTCTTGGTAAGAAGCGTTTAGCAAGCTTTCAGATGCTCCTCCTGGTCAAGACTGCATGGCTAGCTAGCTAGCTACATTAGAACACTTTTGACTGCTGAAGTTGAGGGACGTTGCTTTTTTCTGCACGTTGGGTTTAGTTCAGGTGTTGTTTGCTAGTTACTAAGTTACGTTAGCTACCTGCAAATGTTGTGTTGCTGCTCGCGAATGGGTTTGGATTCCAGCACGCTCCCCCTGCTTGCTTTCAATGTTGTCAGCTAACTACTGTAACGTCCTGTATTTTCAATGCATATTGTCCTATAATAAATGGATCCCTGGTTTTGTTATCATTCATTTTACATTGTTTTTTTTAAAAGGTGACTCATCCATTATGTCCTCGGATGACCTTCTTGCACAGAGGGAGAAAGTCGAACGCCAGATTTTGGTGCTCGAGCGCAGCCTTGGTCCCGAAAGCAACTCCATTGAACTATCTTCAGACAGTTGTTCATCTGGTGGGTATCTGAAGTATATTAAAGCAGTAAGTTAGGGGTGCGTGTGTAAAATCATTAGGGAAGCCATATTACAACCTATGTGTTGTGATAACTGCGTTGTTTGCTCTATAACCCTGTGAATTCATATGCCTTGCGACCAGGATATATATATCTATACACACACACCAATGTAATGAAACAGGCAGGGAGCAGGTCTCGAACCCTCGACCTTCTAGCCCGAAGTCCAGTGCAGATATCAACTCTGCCGCTCGAGCATGCTTTTGTGGCACAGTCGATAGCTCACTGGGCTAGAAGGTTGAGGGTTGGAGTTCTGCCCCCTGCCTGTTTCATTATATTGGTGTCAGAAGTGATCGGACCTTGCATCCACGACAGTGCGTGTGCTTGGCCGGTGAGCGCGTTCCGGTAAGACTTAGTCGCAAGCTAAGTTAATATTCCAGCAGTGTCGTTTGTAGCACGTAGAGATCTTAAGTGAAATAGAATGTCCTTTGAAAGGAGGGACTAGTGTAAGGACCCTGGGTTTATAAGCTCTGATATCGACTCTGCCGCTTGCGCGGCACAGCCGATAGCGTGCTGGACTTTGGGCTAGAAGGTCGAGGGTTAGAGACCTGCTCCCTGCTGTTTCATTACAATATCTAGTAATGAAACGGGTAGGGAGCAGGTCTCGAACCCTCAACCTTCTATCCCGAAGTCCAGCGAGCTATCGACTGTGCCACAAAATAATGCTCAAGCGGCGGAGTCGATATCCAAGCTTATAAACCCAGGGTCGTTACAATATATATAGGGCCCGGCGAGACTATATGTAGACAGTTGCAGAATAAATTCAACCACACCTTGATTTATTACAAAACCGGTAGCCACCTCTGTCCCGTGAAGTCCACACAGCATATTGCCAGTTACATGACCTAGCAAGTTAATGTTAACAAAATCTTCAGACCACTAAATAACTATTGATTTAGAACCACCGAGTTACCGCAAGTCGCAAATTTCAACATCACAAAATCTCCTCTGCTTAGTCTAATACAGTGACTATTTAGTCCAATTAATGTCAGCTAAATATGATGTGGCTGTCCATGGTTCTGATTTCTGGTAATTTGTGCAAGTCGAAAAACATGTTGACTCACCCTACTTGTGGAGAAAGGCCAATTACCTTTTTTTCATGTTGACGAAAAGGTCTATCACTGTCATACAGTACATGCTTATGTTATTTTGTTGTCCTAGGCTACCTGGCTAAAATGCTTGCTCACTAGCCTAACTTCTATTGATGGGCAACGTTAGCTAGTTAACATTAGCCTTCTACAGATTGAACGTCCATCCTCTAAGGCCAGGGCAACAACAATGTATGAATTAATGGTTGGATCCGAATCGACATTATAATCATTGACCAGTACGAAGAATTAAGTAAAACCACAAGTCCAAATCCCTATCCCCATGGCTAATTTAGGAAAGGGTCAATTCTAGCCAGCTAGCCACCGGAGCACAACAACACAATGATGCAACTATTCATGGTTTTCTGTCAATGAGGTATGCTCTCAATGGGATTTGATAGGAGTGATGCCAAATCCACGCTGGCTTCCCTTGACACTTTTTTGGTGTGCCAGGACCATTCACTGTTGAGCTCGCTCAGATTAGCTCAACACTGATTGGAACATTTTGGTCAATGGAGGCCAGATGCTCGCTGGCTTCCCATGCCTTCAATGTTAAGGGCGACAACAATGTCATACTCGTTTGGACCAGACCGTATCAGATAGATGACTTCCACGTAGAGAGACAGAGGGGCGCTTTTTCACTCGCTTGGATGCTTTCTCTTGTGAAGTACATTCAGCCTCTTGCGAATTGAAGGAAAATGATGAAACACAGAACTATTATGTTTATTCATTATTTTTTTGGGGGGGGAGGTTGTTTCTGCGTTATTGTTGCAGTGAGCTTGCAGAGAGAGACCCTGACCCCCAGTTTTTCTGAAGTTATCAATCTAGGTTTCGTCTATGGGTAGTATTAAATGTATAGCAATTACAAATCATTGACATGAATGGGAACTTCCATTCTATGAATTCTATTTCTATGCTTGTAATCCTATCGATAACTTGAAAAACTGGACCTTAGTCTAATCATAGAATACAATTTAGTCTCCAACTCCTTGGCTGTGTTTGCTTGGCTAAGGGCTTCCTAAATGTACTTTAACATTTTTATTTTTTACTGTTGTCAGATGATGGATCAGACGATAATGCATCTCAACCAGAAGATTTGGTAAGACTCATTGACATTACCAATAGTACCTCGTGATTTATCTCAGATGAATTGAGAAATAATGTTAACCTGCTCTTCTAGGGTCCTCCAGGGGACCTGGAGGCAGAGCGGGAGCAAATACAGAGAGAGATTGAAGAGTTGGAGTGCACTCTTGGCCCAAATGCATCTAATGCTGAGATTCTGTCAGGTAGCCATTGCCCTTGCCTTGTGTTCTTTAAACAGGTTATGCATTGTTTCATGAATATGTTTTCCTGCTAATATGCATTTCTACCACATGTGACTTCTTTTATAATGTATTGAAACAGATGAGGATGTCCAAGGAAGTGAAACAGAATCGGTTCGTATTGATTACCATTTTCACTATTCTATGACTCCAGTTTTCAGTTTATCACATGATGTAAATAATACAGTATGTAAAGTAAGATGTCTGTAAAATGCCTGCCCTCTCCTATCTCCTACATCTGGTAGAGCAAAGAGGACAGTGCTGAGGAGCTGGATCTACCCCAGAACACAGATACATGTCTGCAAATGAACCTTGTTTACCAGGAAGTGTTGAAAGAGAAATTAGAGGAGCTGGAGCGACTGTTATCAGACAATCAACACCAACAAGTAAAAGGCCAACAACTAAAAGCATACAGCTATTCTTAAAGGTGCCGTATGGAATCTGTTAAATGAAGCTGTGCGATGTAATAATGTCTGTCTTTCCCTACAGAAAGAGATTATGACTCAGCTGTCTGCCACAGGAACTCCCCAGGCTACCACATCTGGACAACCCACACTGAAGTTTTTCTTGGGGAGCTTTCTGAAGCCCTATTTCAGAGATAAAGTCACATGTCTGGTAGGTATCAGACTGCAGATTCAATACAATATGAGCAGGGTCAGGCGGATATAGCCTTGGTCAAATATATAGTACCAGTCAAAGGTTTGGACACACCTATTCATTGAAGGGTTTTTCTTTTTGACTATTTTCTATATTGTATTATAATAGTGAATACATAAAAACTATGAAATAACACATGGAATCATGTAGTAACCAATAAAGTGTTAAAGAAATCAAAATATATATTTATATTTCAGATTCTTCAAAGTAGCCACCCTTTGCCTTGATGATGACAGCTTTGCACACTCTTGGCATTCTCTCAACCAGCTTCATGAGGTAGTCACCTGGAATGCATTTTATTTAACAGGTGTGCCTTGTTAAAAGTTAATTTGTCAAATTTCTTTCCTTAATGTGTTTGAGCCAATCAGTTGTGACAAGAGTCCTAATTTGTAAAAGACCACATCCATATTATGCCAAGCACAGCTCAAATAAGCAAAGAGAAAAGTCCACCATTATTTAAAGACATGAAGGTCAGTCAATCTGGAAAATTTCAGGAACTTTGAAAGTTTCTTCAAGTGCAGTCGCAAAAACCATCAAGCGCTATGAAGAAACTGGCTCTCATGATGACAGCCACAGGAAAAGAAGAACCAGAGTTACGTCTGCTGCAGAGGATAAGTTCATTGGCGTTACCAGCCTCAGAAATTCCAGCCCAAATAAATGCTTTTCAGAGTTCAAGTAACAGACACATCTTCACATCAACTGTTCAGAGGAGACTGTGTGACTTAAGCATTCATGATCAAATTGCTACAAAGAAACCACTACTAAACGACACCAATAAGAAGAAGAGACTTGCTTGGGCCAAAAAACACGAGCAATGGATATTAAACCGGTGGAAATCTATCCTTTGGTCTGATGAGTCCAAATCAGAGATTTTTGGTTCCAACAGCCGTGTGTTGGTGAGATGCAGAGTAGGTGAACGGATGTTCGCCGCATGTGTGGTTCCCATCGTGGAGGTGTGGGGCGCTTTGCTGGTGACCCTGTCAGTGATTGTATTTAGAATTCAAGGCACACCTAACCAGCAAGGCTACCACAGCATTGTGCAGCGGTACACCATCCCATCTGGTTTGCGCTTAGTCCCACTATCATTTGTTTTTCATCAGGACAATTACCAAACACACCTCCAGGCTGTGTAATGGTCATTTGACCAAGAAGGGTAGTGATGAGTGCTATATCAGATGACCTGGCCTTCACAATCACCGGATTGCAAACCAATTGAGATCGTTTGAGATGATGATGAGTTGGTCTGCAGAATGAAGGAAAAGCAGCCAGCAAGTGCTCAGCATATGTGGGAACTCCTTCAAGACTGTTGGAAAAGCATTCCAGGTGAAGCTGGTTGAGAGAATGCCAAATGTGCAAAGCTGTCACCAAGGCAAAGGGTGGCTACTTTGAAGAATCTCAAATATAAACTGTGTTTTGATTTGTTTAACACAATTTGTTTGTTTACAACAATGATTCCATATGTGTTATTTCATAGTTGTGATGTATCCACTATTATTCTACAGTGTAGAAAATATTAAAAATAAAGAAAATCCAGGAATGAGTAGGTGTCCAAACTTTTGACTGGTACTGTATATCTCCATGTTTTTACATTGCCTCTCTGATTCCCACAGGGCCCACCTGCTAATCCAGAAGCCAGAGAGAAGATGAGTAAAAGGATCGGACCTACTGACGACGTCAAGATGAAAAGATGTGAGTACAAAAATAATAATTGTTAGACCTTAAGTGCTTCTTGCACCCTTGTTATGTGACATCACTATCAGAATGTGACGTGGCGTCTTGATTACTTTTTAAATAGCCGGTTTTGTATTTTCAGGGGAAGGCTGGCAGAAGACTCTGCTGATAAATGCTGTCATGAAAGACAGCACGAAGCGCATGATACAGCCCAAGCTGTCCAAGTAAGTAAAGGGTTGTTTTCCCCTGAAGAGTATTTTATATATTTTTTAAATTCATCATGTACAGTGCCTGTAGAAAGTCTACACCCACTTGAGCCTATGGAAGCAGAATCGATAACCCAAATTTCAACTGCAACATTTGAACATTTTTCACATTTTGTTGCTTTTTAAAGTCGGATTGAAATAGATGTGATTTTCTTTTTTTGGGGGCATTGTTCTACATAAAACACACCATAGTGTCAAAGCGAAAAGAAAATGCATCTTTTTTTTTTAAACATAAATAACTCAAGTATAGTTGTTGTATAAGTATCACCCACCTTGTTTAGGCAAGACTAAATTAGTTCAGAAGTCAAATTTGGCTTAAATCACAAAAGTTGTATGGATTCTGTGTGAAATAATAGGGATTAACATGATTTTTGAATGACTACCTCTGTCCTCCATAAATCCAACATCTGTAAGGTCCCTCAATCAAGTATTGAGTTTCAAGCACAGATTCAACTACAAAGACCAGGGGGATTTGCGAAAGCCTCATAAAGAACGGCAGTGATTGGTAGATGGGTAACAATAACAAATCAGACATTTGAATATATCTTTAAGCATGGTCAAGTTAATAATAATGATGTTGTGGATGATATATTAAACCACCCAGACACATACAGTTCTTCTGAACTGAGCTTCAGGACAGGAAGGACATTTCTTAGGGATGTCACCCATGAGGCAATTAGGTGATTTTAAAAAGGCTACAGGTTGTGGCTGTGATGGGAGAATTGAGGATGGATCAACAACATTGTAGTGACTCAAAAATAATGACCTAAAATACAAAAAGAAAAATATGCAGAATTTAAAAAATATTCCGAAACATGAATGTGTATTTAACAAGGCACAAAATAACGCATTGCAAAGCGTTATGTTTAGGGAATGGTGGTGGCTACATCATGTTATGGGTATGCTTGACATCAACAAAGACAGGCAAAAATCCTAAAGGAAAACCTGCTTCAGTCTGCTTTACCCCAGACACTGGGAGAGGAATTCACCTTTCAGCAGGACGATAAACTACAACACAAAGCCAAACCTACACTGGACTTGCTTACCAAGAAGACAGTTTATGTTCCTGAGTGGCAAAGTTACAGTTTTGACTTAAATCTTAAATCTATAGCAAGACTGGAAAATGTACATCTAGTCATGATCCCCAACATCTTGACAGAGCTTGAAGAATTTAGAAAATAATAATCGGCAAATATTGCACAATACAGGTGTGCACGAGCTTTGCACACTTGCTAAAGGTTTTTCTAACGTGTATTGACTCTGGGTGAATATCTATTCATGCTATATTAGTGTTTAAGTTTACATTCATCTTTAAAATGCATTTTTTTCCTTCTACTGACATGAGTATTTTATGTAGGTCATTGACAAAAAATTACAAAAAATGTCAATCTTCCTTTGTAAAGCAACAAAATGCCAATAAAAAGTGTAGATGGATTTTGAAATGGTCATGTGTTATTCGCTCCTGTGCTTTTCAAAATGTAGCAAAACTTCTGATTTTTACACAGGGTGTATGAAATGTAGCTTAACATTTATTGAGGATTGGTGTCGGCCCATCTGGAGGCTTTAACAACTGAAAACGTTCTACTCTGGCGGAAAATAGTAGTGTAGACCTACTATGATAGCTGTTGTATTTTTATTTCTCTTTGTTTTGTGTTTTCAAGCACTTTGAGATTATTTCTGTAAAGAAAAGCGCTGTAGAAGTTGAATAGATTAGGATTATTAACCCAATGGCCTTCATGAATGACATGAAGTTTCTTTTGTCTCATAGGGTGGAATACCTTACACAGAAAATGGTCAGCTCTGAAAATGTGGAAAAGCAAATCCTGCGGAAACAAATCACTGAAATTGAAAAGGACATTGAGGCCATCAGGTGATTACCGTCATAACTCTGTAATGGGAAATAATGACCTAGCCTATTAAATCCAATAAGCGTCAGGTTATCTTGTCAGACAGGTCTGTTTTGTTCTCACTTAGTACGAAGCTGTTAAATGGATTCAAATTGTTTAATCAATATGTATTGTCACGTTCATTCCTGAGTCAAACCATTGCTGTATGACTGTTTCCGGATCTGCTTTACCTTGCAGTGCACTGAAGGAGGATGAGCTGATGGGTGGCCGCTATGATGACCATGATTGGCAAAAGATTTCCAATATTGATGTGGGTTGAGTAACTTCGGTCATCCCCCCACCCCCACCCCGTTTGTTTTCCTATTGTTAAAAAGGCTTAAGTGTTGACTCTGAAATCGTATTCCTATCCAGTTTGAAGGCATCCGTGAAGCTGAACACATAAAAAGCTTTTGGCAGAACTACCTGCATCCCTCCATTAACAAAGCCAGTTGGAAGGAAAACGAAATTGAGATGCTCAAGAAAGTCGCTCTAAAACATGGGCACCACAACTGGGATCTGATTGCTGATAAACTTGGGGTAAGAGCAGACGTATAGTATTGGCCAATCATGACTCATGGTCATTACCCCTTCCTATCAGTGGGATCCAGAGGTGTGATTTCCAGTCCTGATTTGCACAGTTTGATTGGGCTTTGCTTAGAGATAAGTGCCTGACTGAGCGGTTAAAGTTTCTCGGTAGTAGGTAGATCAAGTGTAATTCCCCGAACGTCTTAACACAAACCATTTCTTTGAATGTGTAAACGATTTGGCGTTATCCATTCTGAACTCATGTCCCCCCCCCTGTCTGTCACACACAGACCAACAGGACAGCCTTCATGTGTCTCCAGACGTACCAGCGCTACATCTGTACCGACTTCAGGAGGAGGAGGTGGGGCGGCATGGAGGACGAGATCCTTCGAGAGCTGGTGGAGAAGATGCGTATCGGGAACTACATCCCGTACACCCAGAGTATGTTCCCGCCTCCCAGTGTACACCCTGGGGTTTTACACATGAACATGTTTTTATTGTTTGTACACATCGATGACAGTTGTTGTTATTGATGTCCACTTTACTGTTATGCTCCAGTGGGGCGAAAAGCTCTCGGGATACTACTTACTGTCCACTCCTCTAGTCTACTAACTAGTTTCTCTAGACAAAGTGCTTGTTCAATAAAAGATACTGTAGCTTGTCGTTGTAGTGCGTCGTGTGTTGGGTTCTGGAAATTTCACTTGCTTTTTCTGTTTTACTCCAGTCTCCTATTTCATGGAGGGCCGGGATTCATGCCAGCTGATGTATCGGTGGACTCAGGTTCTGGACCCCACCCTCAAAAAAGGCTATTGGTCTAAAGAAGAAGATGAGGTATGGTCAGGAGGGTTTGTGAATTTTTTTTTGTAGGGAAATTGATTTGATTCATCGAATCTGTTACAAGGGCAGTTTGAGATGTGCCGATATGTACACTACCGTTCAAAAGTTTTTGGGCCACTTAGAAATGTACTTGTTTTCCATGAAAACATACATGAAAGCAGTTGCAAAATGAATAGGAAATATAGTCAAGATGTTGACGAGGTTATAAATAATGTTTTTTTTTTTTTGTTGAAATAATAATTGTGTCCCTCAAACTTTGCTTTCGTCAAAGAATCCTCCATTTGCAGCAATTACAGCCTTGCCGACCTTTTGGAATTCTAGTGGTACATTTGTTGAGGTAATCTGAAGCGATTTCACCCCATGCTTCCTGAAGCACCTCCCACAAGTTGGATTGGCTTGGGAACTTCTTACATACCATATGGTCAAGCTGCTCCCACAACAGCTCAATAGGGTTGCGATCCGGTGACTGTGCTGACCACACCATTACAGACAGAATACCAGCTGACTGCTTCATCCCTAAATAGTTATTGCATAGTTTGGAGCTGTGCTTTGGGTCATTGTCCTGTTGTAGGAGGAAATTGGCTCCAATTTAAGCGCCGTCCACATGGTGTTACAAAATGGAGTGATAGCCTTCCTTCTTCAAGATCCTTTTTACCCTGTACAAATCTCCCACTTTACCACCACCAAAGCACCCCCAGACCATCACATTGCCTCCATGCTTGACAGATGGCATCAAGCACTCCTCTAGCATCTTATAATTTTTTCTGCATCTCACGAATGTTCTTCTTTGTGATCCGAACACCTCAAACTTAGATTTTTTCCAATCTTCCTGTGTCTGTTCTTTTGCCCATCTTAATCTTTTCTTTTTATTGGCCAGTCTGAGATATGGCTATTACTTTGCCTAGAAGGCCAGCGTCCCGGAGTCGCCTCTTCACTGTTGACGTTGAGGCTGGTGTTTTTTTGCGGATACTATTTAATGAAGCTGCCAGTGAGGCATCTATTTCTGAAACTAGACACTAATGTACTTGTCCTCTTGCTCAGTTGTTTACCAGGGCCTCCCGCTCCTCTTTCTATCCGGGTTAGAGCCAGTTTGCACTGTTCTATGAAGGGAGTAGTACACAGCATTGTACGAGATCTTCAGTTTCTTGGCAATGTTCTTGGCATTTCTCAGAACAAGAATAGACTGACAAGTTTCAGAAGAAAGTTATTTGTTTCTGGCCATTTTGAGCCTGTAATCGAACTCACAAATGCTGATGCTCCAGATACTCAACTAGTCTAAAGAAGGCCAGTTTTGTTGGTTCTTTAATCAGGGCAACCGTTTTCAGCTGTGCTAACATAATTGCAAAAGGGTTTTCTAATGATCAATTAGCCTTTTAAAATGATAAACTTGGATTAGCTAACACAACGTGCCATTAGAACACAAGTGTGATGGTTGCTGATAATGGACCTCTGTACCCCTATGTAGATATTCCATAAAAAATCTGCCGTTTCCTGCAACAATAGTCATTTACAACATTAATGTCTACACTGTATTTCTAATCAATTTGATGTTATTTTAATGGACAATTTGATGTTATTTGAATGTGCTTTTCTTTCAAAAACAAGGATGTTTCTAAGTGACCCCCAAACTTTTGAACGGTAGTGTATAGCTGTTTGATAATATAAGTTGTGCTCCGATTTTTGGTTGTTGCAGATGCTACTGAGCGCAGTGGCTAAACACGGGGCGGGGAACTGGTGGAAGATCCGTCAGGATGTGCCTGGCAGAAATGATGGCCAGTGTCGGGACAGGTGAGGACTAATATGGACTGATCGATAGAGCTAATACATTGACTACACCCTCACCACATTCCCTGACCATTTCCCTGTTGGCCAACCCATTTTATTTAACTCAAACTTAAAAAGTACTGTCACTGACAAACTATTGTTTTACCCTGTAGGTACGTGGACGTCCTGGTTGGGAATGTGAAGAAGGGGCCCTTTGACGAGATGGAAAAGGCACAGCTCAAACGATTGGTGGAGAAATATGGACGTAGGAACTGTTATAGAAAGCTGTCTCGCACAGAAACTGTATCAAAATAATCCATCGTCTTTCTTGATAATAATCGTCTAACGGTTCATTTTATCCTTTTTTATAGGTAAATGGTCTAAGATAGCTGCCGAGATTCCCAACAGAATTGACTGCCAGGTCCTTCAACAGTGGAGGAGAATGACTGGGTACAAGGTCAGTGTTGACTATGTAGCGTTCATGTCTCTCTCAACTCAATCTGTGACACTGGACACAGTTAATTCTTCTCTTGTTTTTGTAAACAGCCCAGAGAGAGGGACAAAAGTAAAAGAGCATTGCAGCGAAGGAGAAAGATTGCGGCTGTGGGGAGCATCAAGAGTAAGCTGATGAGGCGAGACGATGATGAGCACTCAAGCTCCGACGAGGAGGAGAACGTCGAGATTGAGTTTATGGACAGTGACGACGAGAAGCAACAGAAGTTCATTGAACCGCACTGGTCTGATCAGGAAAGTGACATTATCAAAGACTACACCCAACCAGACATGGAGCAATGGATCCCCGTGCTAGAGAAGGAGTTTGAAGGGCTGGGGAAGGTGAGGAGCATGATGGTTGAACGGCCCAGCAAGAACACAACGCAAGAGCAGGCAACGACGGACAGCCAGGATGCGGCACGCAAGGTCATAGTGGTACGTTCCACTATCCTGGACCGCTTCGGCAAACCTGCTGCCACTGTCATCGGACAAAACCCCCCAATCCTAGCAAAGAAGGTACCAGCATGTATTTATTTCTAAACAATCATGTGTTGCACCATTATGTGTTTACCTTAAGCACATTTTCAACACCTGTCCCTATTGTCATTTTGTTCCTAAATAGCACTCATCATAACGCATACTGTGGACCTGCATCGGTAACCATAAATATTTACTTAATCAGTGTATCACAGAACAGGATCATTTAAGATAGGCAGTTAACGTTAATCAGCGGTTTGGAGTGTGGCGTCAATTACACCATGCTCATTTTGAAGTGGGTGTCACTGTTTATGACCTGAAATATGATGATGATTTTAGAGTATGTTGGAAAGTTAGCAAGCTAACCCATTGAGCCGGCTTTGTGACATAAAGTAGCATGTGACGTTCTCTGTATGTGTTCCTTCTAAAGGATTACAACAGTGACCTGGCCATGCTGAAGGTGTGCTACGGAGAGGTGAAAAACCTGATCGCTTGGAAGAAAACCAATGCCAGAAAACATGTAAGTCGCCAGGTGACACTCTCCTTGTGTTGAAACAGGCATTTCAATTGCTTTAAAAAAATCCAAAACAAAGTTGTTTCCAGTGGGTACATTTTTATTAATTTGTCTGTATACATTATAATAAAAATATGTATTATTATTATTATTATTACAATCCATCAATACATCTGACCGTTTCATACAAATACGTAGATATAAACTGTTGAATGAAGGTTTAGAAGGGAGTGAACAAAATATGTTGTCATAGTTGTGTGCTCAACGCTTTAGTTGCATGGCCCATCCAGCTCAATCTATGACACAGATTGAGCTTTGTTAATACAGAGGTTTTCTCCTTGTGAAGTCTGATTACAGGTCTTCTGTTTTCTATCCCATGCATTTGTCTCTGCAGAAAAACAGTGGGCCTATCAGCGGTGACCAGGGGACAGCCCACAAGTCCTCAAGACAAAAGGAGTCCTCTGCCAACAGTGAAACCTGCGTCACTCTCAACTATTCCCTTCAGTTGGCAGTCACTCCCTGGGTGGGCAATGTGCTTATGCCCCCACCACCCTCTTCAAACAAGCGCCGTGAAGGTACTTTACAAGATGTCAAGGCAATAAGTCACAACTTCTCTCTCACTTGTAGAAAACGACAATTTGCATTTTGGTGGTTTCATAATGGTTCTTTCAGGACTGAACCGATGACTTGATCCTATGATCTCTTGTTGTTTTTTAGCGGACATGGTGCGAGAGAGAGCAGAGAGCATTGGACTCACCAATAGCCCAGTGTTTTTGTTCTTTCTGCAGGTAGGGAATGAACCCACAAATATAACACTTTCTATGAATGGACACAATTATGTCATTTCAAATTATGCCAGTCAGGTTTTACTTAAGGATGCAAGCTCCTAGGCCAGCGTTTCCCAAACCAGGGGTCGAGATTGCCTGATTTGAAAAGTGTACAAAACATTAAGGACACCTGCTCTATCCATGATATAGACTGACCATGTGGAAACTGATCACTTGTTAAATCCACTTCAATCAGTGTAGATGAAGGAGCGAAGATGGGCTAAAGAAGGATTTTTAATCCTTGAAACAATTGTTGACATGGATTGTGTATGTGCGCCATTCAGAGGGTGAATGGGCAAGACAAAATATTTAAGTGCCTTTGAACGAGGTATGTAAGTAGATCGGTTTGTGTCAAGAACTGCATCCCTGTGGAATGCTTTCGACACCTTGTTGAGTCCATGCCCCGACAAATTGAGGCTGTTCTGAGGGCAAAAAAAAGGGGGGGGTGTTTTTTGTACACAGTGTATATTTACCCACAAGCCAAGCAAGGCTCATTAGGACAGAGTGAACAGACCAGGCACTAACTCGGACTGGGGGAATAACATCAATGATGTTCTTTTCTACACAAAAGATCATTATAAATTCTTGCCTGATGATCGTCTGTAATTCCCAATACCTTTCTGATGCATTTCAGTCATTTAAACCATACTACCTTCGTATTGAAATACTGTACTGTCAAAAGTAGTGTCAGACTGATTTGTAATAGACTGAATAGAATTCAAAAGTAAACTTTGGCTGTTGATTACATTCACTTTTTTATATTCAAATGGTGTCGTGGGCCAAATAGGTTTGCGATCCCCTGATGTAGGCCTATGCAGATATTCTGGCCAGTATAGTAACATACACTACCGTTCAACAGTTTGAGGTCGCTTAGAAATGTCCTTCTTTTTGAGAAAGACGCCTCACAAGTCTTCAACTGGCAGCTTCATTAAATAGTACCCGCAAAACACCAGTCTCAACGTCAACAGTGAAGAGGCTACTCCGGGATGCTGGCCTTCTCCCAACCATCCAGGAACAGTTTGGTGACGAACAATGCCTTTTCCAGCATGATGGAGCACCTTGCCATAAGGCAAAAGTGATAACCAAGTGTTTCTCGGGGAACTAAACATCTATTTTGGGTCCATGGCCAGGACACTCCCCAGACCTTAATCCCATTAAGAATTTGTGGTCAATCCTCAAGAGGCGGGTGGACAAACAGAAACCCACACATTCTGACAAACTCCAAGCATTGATTATGCAAGAATGGGCTGCCATCAGTCAGGATGTGGCCCAGAAGTTAATTGACAGCATGCCAGGGTGGATTGCAGATGTCTTGAAAAAGAGGGGTCAACACTGCAAATATTGACTCTTTGCATCAACTTAAAAACATTTGACACTTTGAAATGCTTGTAATTAGACTCCAGTATTCCATAGTAACATCTGACAAAAATATCTAAAGACACTGAAGCAGCAAACTTTGTGGAAATTCATATTTGTGTCATTCTCAAAACTTTTGGCCATGAGTGTACACTGTATTTCTAATCAATTTGATGTTATTTTAATGGACGTTATTGGATGTTATTTTAATCTCTCAAAAATGAGGACATTTCTATGTGACCCCAAACTTTTGAAAGGTAGTGTACAGGAAATATTTTCTTTATTGGCATATCAAGAGCACATGACTAGTTATTATGGTACACAATTAATGCGTCATAACATCAGCCCAGAATTTGTGAAAAAGGTTAACTGATTATAATACCATATTTTGAAGCCGTTGTCAGCGTTCCTGATAGTATGACCAATATATAATGCATTGCTCATTTTCTAATGTTTTGATCTGAAACAGGTCCTCCGTTTAGATGCAGAAGGCTGTAAGCAGATCATTAAAATGCGTAACAACCAAGTGAGTATAATTTACTATAAACAAAAAGTTCTCCTACTTTTACAACCTTCATACGGTTTTGCATTTTTGCATCTAAAGTCATTTCTACTTATAATCAATTTGAACAGGGCTTATTGTAACAATTGTGACGTCAATTTATCTGTTTCAGGCTGTATACCTGGAAAACAAATCTTGGGAAGCGAAACAGGGTAACATTATATTTGTATATGGCCTTGAATATGTCGTACCCTGTGAAAGTGACGGTCACTTCCGTTGTACTTCCGTATCGTTTACCATGCTGTTTTGAATTGGCTTCGTGATTGTGTAATGAAATTCATGTTAACGCTGTCAGTTATAAAATGGTGTGTGTTTGTAGAGGAACTTCTACAAGATGCCTTTTATGAAGTTCTGTGCTTGAAGACCAGTGCGCTACATCTTTGGGCATTGAAGACCATTAAAAAATATTTTAAAAATTAAGTTTTAAAAACTACAGTGCTGAGGGGCAGTCACTTCCTGGTTACTTTTAGTGTATTTATACCACCCAAAATAACTTATACATTAGCTAAGAGACTCAGTACTCAGATCAGTGATGGTCAACTGCACAGTATTTTTAAATTTGTTTTAAATACATCTATTCATCGATATTACATTTTAATGTAAATACCCCTGTTTTATTTACTTTTTCTAGCTTCATTGAAAACCCCAAAGCAACGCCATGGTCCCAGAACAGTGGCCAGTATGCTAAACCAGAAGGGAAACGAGCAGCAGAAGAGGAAGCAGAACAATCAACTTGTGATGATGATCCCTCAGACCTTTGTCATTGCACCGCCTGTAGTACAGTCCATCCCACATCCTGCGGTCCCCTCCACTCCAACTTCCAGACAACAACTCATGCCTTCCGCACTTACCCAACTCAGACCCTCTACCCCCAGCCGACCTATACTCTCCACACTTGGTCAACCTGTACTCTCTACCCCCAGCCTACCCATACCCTCCACACCTGGTCAACTTATATCCTTGACCCCCAACCGACCTACACTCCCTGTTCCCCTTTCCATCCAATCCTCAACTACAATAGGCCGGGTGAATGAGGAGGCTAATGAGAATCATTCAGGGAAAAAACGCAATCGTAAACCTACTGAGAAAGCACAGGCCCTCAAGGATGCTGCGAATGCTAAAAAGTCAGTGGAAGAGTCACCCAAACGCAAGAAAGCCCGTACCAAAGAGAGCCTAGTTGTCCAGCCTTCTAACGTGGTTATGTCCCCTCCACAAACTGCCTGGGTCCTGATGCCCGTTGGACTTGTGCCAATCAGTGGCATTGGCATCCAGATGACACCTCAGAATCTACCACGAAATGCTCTTGCACCTGCTTGTCCATCCCCTATTATTATCAACCAGCAAGTCCCTCTAACACTAAATGCTGCTGCAACACAAGCCTCTCCCAATATGACCTATGTCTTCCCATCTCCCTCTAAAGACCCATCTGCCCTCATGCTATCTCCTGCCTCATCCGTAGCACAGGGAACTGCCTCCCCATCTGTAAACTCTCTCTCCACCTCCATTACCATCACAAGCAACACTGCTCTAAGAATGACCAACCCAGTGAAACGCATGAGAATAACTAACCCAGTCATGCAGGCTGTGGCAACCACTTGTCCTCAGCTCAATGCAGTTTCACCTATTCCCATGAACACGGTCATCTCGGCTCCCATCAGACCGCAGACTGGCCCTCCACAGGCTTTAGTCCTCAACGTCCCTCCAGGCTCCCTTCCAGCCTCATTCCCACAGGGAGCCCTCCGAATCGTGCAGCTTAACCACCCTAAAAGTGTCCCTCCACCCCGCAATCCGGAGCTAATGCAGTTTGATCCCAACCTGATGTTCATGGAGGACCCGGCACAAGTGAGAGAGTGGTTGAGCGGCAAGCGAGGAGTTGCGCTTCCGGATTTGGGCGTCACTCTGCCCTACTTACCCCCTTTTGTCAGCAGTCTTAATACCCTCTCAGGTCTCCTGAAATGTAAAAAGACATTGGCAGTTCGTGCAATGCAGCTCCTACCCCCAGAGGAGAAAGAGAACCAGGAAGAACAGCAACAGGTAGCTGCAGTGCGGAGCTTTGTGGCGGAGCGCTTCAGCCATAACCCAGGCTACCTTCTCCTGAAGGCTCGCTTCTTGTCCTGTTTCACCATGCCTGCTCTTTTGGCTACTATCAATCCGGTGAAACTCTCCAAGTTCCCCACCCCGGACCACGGTGATGTGGAGGAGGAACCTTTCAGGAACCGTCCAGTGGAACAGACGGATACTGGGTTTGAACAGCCAACAACACTCCAGGTGAGTTCAGTCTCAAACCAAGTGTTCGTAAACACTGCCATGCCGTCCTCTTCCTCTCACTGAACCGCTGCGCTTGTGTTATGCTCTTTTCTCAGGCCCCTCTGCTAAGCACAGACGGAAAAGGACCTCCTGCCGCCTCCTTCTCTGGAATCACCACAAGAAATAAAAGTCGCTACCTCAACACGGCCACAGAGTAAATGGAGTCGTTTTGGAGTGACGTGTGGTCTTACGGGTTAACCAGGTTTTGTGTTTGAAAGTTCTTGCCAATTTTGTGATGTTACTGGAATTGATAGAAGATGGCAGTGGATAGCTGTATTCTATGTCACTCAGTACAGAATAGTTCAGACTAATTTTAAGCTGTCGAATTTGCACTAAACCAGTGGTCACCAACCTGTTGTGAGTCAAGGTCACTGAGTCCAAATGCAAGCCGATCTACCGCTCATATTTTAAATAAACGTGACTTAAGAAATGTAAGCCTACGCAACATTAGCCAGTTAAAAACAGATCTGTAGCCGTGAAGTTAGTGCAGTAGGCTATAGGCCCCAATACATTATCACTGCATATTTGTCCTGCTTGAATTTCCCTGGCAATGTTCTTCTCAGACCATTTTGAAAATAAATAAATATATATAAAACACACATTTGCTATATAATCACACTGGTAATAGATAATTTGTTTGAGGCACAGCTGAGTGAGCAAAATGTGCTTTTATTTTTTTACTGGACTGATGGCCTGCATCCGATGGTCAATCTGAGGAGAAGGAGCAGCTCTTGAGGCTTCCTCTCACCCGACTCGCCATCCCTCCGCTCACCTGCCCTCTGCTGAGAAAAGGGGACACAGTCTTCCAGCTGATGGCAAAAGTCAAGTTGCACTGCATTATTTCTGCCTCGTGCACAAATTAATGTTACTCCTATGACCAGAGAAAGTGAAATATTCCTCAATATTAAAGACAAGCAGCTAATAATAACACAAGCTTATCGGAATGCTTTTCTATACTCGTTCATTGCAGCTGCAGTGCTGATTGTGGGGAGATTGGAAGTAGGGGGAATGTGCATTCTATGATGGCTTATAAAAGTGTTGACAGGGCTGAATAACTTGAACATGAACTTATAAAAACTGCAGCTCTTTGCGGTACTCGTTGAGTCTCTAGTCATGGTTTTTAAATCTGACAGTATCAACTTTGCTGTGGGTTCAAGGCTTCTTTTTACAGTCTTAAGGCACAAGGACACTAGACATGGTGGTCTGAGCTATGATTGGTCAGTGGCAGGCCTATCGGTCCACTTGATTTGCTCTACCTTCAGACACATGAAATTGTTAAAAATGGGAACACAGTCTTCCCTGTGCTAGGGCTGCTGAATCAAGTGCACCTACTGTCAATAGTGGAAAATAAACAAATAGCATGGCTTAGTTTTTAACAATCGACCTGTTGGTGACCACTGCACTAAACTAATGGTTCATATTTGTACTGGTTTTTGATCATAATTGTATTTTTCTTATATTGTGAAAAGAGAAAGTTATGTTGACCTGTACATATTTTGTAATAAATCATTCTACTTGTTTAAAAATAAATGTCTGGATGGATCTTCAGAGCACTTGGCTCAGGTTGACCGTCAATGTATTTGCAGATCACAGTCTTATTTACCCATTTTCATGGTCCATAATATACTGAACAAAAATAAATGCAACATGCAAAAAGGTCAAAGTTCATATAAGGAAATGGTGTAAATTTACATTTATTAGGCTCTAATCTATGTATTTCACAGATAACTTTCAAAGAAAGTAGGGGCGTGGATCAGAAAACCAGTCAGTATCTGGTGTGACCACCATTTGCCTCATGCAGCGTGACACATCTCCTTCGCATAGAGTTGATTGTGGAATGTCCCACTCCTCTACAATTGCTATGCCAAATTGCTGGATATTGGCGGGAACTGAAACACGCGGTCGTACACGTCGATCTAGAGCAGGGGTGTCAAAGTCAAATGGACGGAGGGCCAAATAAAAAATTTAGCTACAAGCCGAGGGCCGGACTGTTCGAATGTTCATTGAAAAATTTTTAAATGACGCATATAGTCTAGTGAACCTAATTGAACCTACTGAAAACCTAACAAATATATTCCAATATGATCAGATAAATAAAGCAATATTTTCTTATGGCTCTGTCAGTAATCTTTAATTTTCAACAGACACAAAAGACAAATTTCCTTTATATAAAAATCCCCATAACATGAACATTAAATGAAAGAAACCGGTATTCAAGGCACCATCAGTAGCCTATATTTTCTATTTTAGCAAAAGTGGGCTAAATTTACTTCAAAGAAAAAAACAATAATAGCAATTTTCTATCATCCACTCAACTGAAATATTTTTAAAATATAATTGGATTGAAATACAATAAAATAAAGTGCAAAAATCTATTAATCAAAAACAACACTTTGTTTAAGGAGAAGTAACATGCAGTGAAAACAAATATTAAACTTTAACTTTTAAACTTGAACTGAGTAAAAACTCTAAATATGTGATTGCACAGTAATGTTCACTTGTTTGAGGTTGAGGGTGATACTTGGTGGTGTCCCATCTTTTCCACAAGTTCATCAATGTTCGGGGTAAGGCTCTGAGCTGAGGAAATCCTCAGAATTGAGTGGAGGTGTTCAGCAGTAAGTCGACTTCTGTGTGATGTTTTGTTCAAGTTCATCAAAGAAAACAGTTGTTCACACAGGTATGTGCTGCCAAACATAGACAACGTTTGAGCAGCCTGGATGCGCAGCTGGGGCATTGTGTCGGGGAGGAAACGGGCGAACTCCGCAGCACCCACTGCCGCATATTTTGCCCTCAGTGCATCACTGCATTGGAGGTCAATCAACTCCATTTGGAGGTTTGGTGGTGAGCTTTCCACGTCAACAGCAAATGGGTTACCGAGCAGTTCCAACCTGCTTTTTTGTGCTTCAAAGTCAGCAAATCGGCGTCGAAAGTCAGCGGCAAGCATACCTATTTTATCAGCCAACTGTGCGCTCGGGAACGCACTGGTAGAGAGCTTCTCTTTCATGGTCTGGCAGCTGGGAAAGTGGCTCAAATTTTCTTTCCGCATCTGCGTCTCCCACAGAGTCAGTTTGGTTTTAAATGCCTTCACTGTACTGTACATATCAGAGATGACACGATCCCGACCCTGCAGCTGCAAGTTCATTGCATTCAGATGACTCGTAATGTCACACAGAAAAGCCATTTCACACAGAAACATTTAGTCTCGGAGTTGTGTTGTGTCTTTCCCTTTGCTGTCCAAGAACAGACAAATCTCCTCACGAAGCTCGAAACATCTTTGAAGCACCTTTCCCTGGCTTAGCCATCGCACCTCTGTGTGATAAGGCAAATCACCATGCTCCGTTTCTAACTCCGTCAGAAATGCCTTGAACTGGCGGTGATTCAAACCTTTGGCTCTGATAAAGTTAACTGTGCGCGTGATGATGCTCATTACATGCTCCATTTTCAAGGCTTTACCGCACAACGCTTCCTGGTGTATGATACAATGATAAGCTGTCAGCTCACCTGTCGCGTTTTCCTCTTGCATCTTTTCCCGTATCTTCGCCACCAGTCCGCTCCTGTGTCCACACATCGCAGGTGCTCCGTCGGTTGTCAAACCCACGAGTTTTTCCCAAGGCAGCTCCATCTCATTTACACATCTTGACACCTCTTCATACAAATCATGCCCCGTAGTTGTGCCATGCATAGGACGTAAAGCCAAAAACTCCTCTGTCACGCTTAGGCTGGAGTCCACTCCGCGGATGAAAATTGACAACTGGGCAATGTCAGAAATGTCGGTGCTCTCATCCACAGCCAAGGAATATGCAATGAAATCTTTTCCCTTTTTCACAAGCTGCTCTTTTAGATTGATGGACAACTGGTCTACTCTCTCGGCAATGGTGTTTCTTCTCAGACTCACATTTAAAAAGAGTTGCCTTTTTCTGGGCAAACTTCGTCACAAACTTTAATCATGCAGTTTTTGATGAAATCCCCCTCCGTAAATGGCCGGGCTGATTTAGCGATCTCTTCTGCCAAAATAAAACTGGCCTTGACAGCAGCCTGGCCTTGTGATTTGGCTTTTTTGAACAGAGCCTGTCGAGATTTGAGGCCTCGTTTTAATTCCTCTGCCTTTTGTAGCCTTTGTTCCATGTCCATATTCTTGTTTTTGTCCGCGTGTTTCGTTTCATAATGTCGTTTCATAATGTCGTCTCAGATTATACTCTTTCAGTACCGCCACACTTTCTCCACACAGAAGACACACAGGTTTTCCAGCTACCTCCGTGAACAAATACTCCGACTCCCACCTTGTTTGAAACCCCCGGTTCTCAGTGTCCACCTTCCGTAAATATTGAAATGAAGCAGCCTACTGCTCGGTGCGTCACCGTTGCATTGTGGGAAATGTAGTATTGGTGCGTGTAAAAGATCTGCGGGCTGCCGGCTTGCTGCGGTCTGCGGGCCGGTTCTAATAATAAATCAAGATCATCCCAGGGGCCGTAAAAAACCTTCTCGCGGGCCGGATGTGGCCCGCGGGCCTTGACTCTGACATATGTGATCTAGAGCATCTCAAACATGCTGAGTTTGTCTGAGTATGGAGGCCATGGAAAAACTAGGACATTTTCAGCTTACCGGAATTGTGTACAGATCCTTACGACATGGGGCCGTGCATTGTCGTGAAACATGAGGTGATGGCGGCGGATGGATGGCGTGACGACAATGGGCCTCATGATCTCTTTACGGTATCTCTGTATTTAAATTGCTATCGATAAAATGCAATTGTGTTTGTTGTCCATAGCTTATGCCTGCCCATACTATAACCCCACCGCCACCATGGGGCAACCTGTTGAAAACGTTAACATCAGCAAACCACTAGCCCACGCGGCGCAATACACATGGTCTGCGGTTGTGAGGCCTGTTGGACTTAATGCCAAATTCTCTAAAATGACGCTGAAGGCGGATTGTTGTTGAGAAATTAACATTCGATTCTCTGGCAACAGCTCTGGTGGACATTCCTGCAGTCAGCATGCCAATTGCACACGCCTTCAAAACTTGAAACATCTGTGGCATTGTGTGACAAAACTGCACATTTTAGTGTGGCCTTTTATTGTCCCCAGATATGCACACTTTCAAAACTAGTGTAATTAAGTCGTTTTATCACCAGAACTGATTTAGCAACAAACAAGATGGAAGAAAAGGATTGAGGGAGTGAGTCAGCCATTGCCTCAAAGTCATTAAAGAAGAGAGTGAGTAACTGCAGATGTCCGTACTACTGCCAATACTCTTATCACTCTAATCACTCCATAATTCTGTGTTGGCTTATTAGGAAAAAAGGAAAAAAATAAGTTGTTACATTTGTTACATTTTCACTATTAAACATTTTCTTGAAGAGTTTGTCTCAGCACAAATACTTGTGAAATGGGGGAAATGGAAAAACTGAAATAACTCCTACAAATAAAGGAACTTGACTCTTGCATCATACAACAGCAGTTCCACATAACAGTTCCACATTTGGATTGTAGCCACTTTAACAACTAGAGTTCACTCCAAGTTGATAAACCCTCAGTGAAGGAGTTATTAGACCAGCAGGGACCCACAGACAATTGGGACTGACAGTCAGAGTGTGTCAAATATGGAGGATGATGAGTGCTGGGTCCAGCTGGAGGAATACAGACTGCTGCTGACAAAGACCATTGAGCCGTCGCAAATCACTCCCTACCTGCGGCAGTGCAAGGTGCTAAGCTGTGATGATGAGGAGCAGATATTCAATGACCCCAATCTGGTCGTCCGCCGACGCAAAGTAGGTAAGGCACTCTCTTCTATTTCAGGTTATTGAGAAAACGGTCAAGTGTTCCACTTTTTTACTTTGAACTACAAGAATTAAGTTGCATTCCAGGTCATCCTTATTGCAATTGCACTGCGCATCTCAGAAGATTGCTATATATATCAATTCAGCCATTGAGAGATGTGATAATCTGCTAAATAACGATGACCTGAAATGAATGTCCATACCTTACTTTTAAACCTCAGATTCATGCTCACAGGTGCACTATTGGATATTCTTCAAAGAACTGGACACAAAGGCTATGTGGCATTCCTCGAGAGCTTGGAGCTGGACTATCCTCGACTGTATCACAAAATTACTGGCAAAGAACCTGCCCGGGTCTTCTCCATACTAGTTGGTGAGTAGCTATGAACCATCTTTCTGTAGAATAGTTGTGTTTCCCATTCAAGCTTTTATGCATTTTTTAAGTTACAAGTTAAATGTATTGCTAAGATCCTTCAAAGTGCCAATGTCTGACTGTGACAATGGATTTGTCCATAATATAACATCACAAGAGGTTGGTGGCGCCTTAATTGGGGAGGACGGAATCGTGGTAGTGGCTGGAGCAGAATGGTATCAAACACATCATACGCATGGTTTCCATGTGTTTGATGACATTCCATTTACTCCTTTCCAGCCATTATTATGAGCCGTTCTCCCTTCAGCAGCCTGCACTGCATAACATACTCTCTCTGACATCATAGACACGGTGGGTGAGTCAGGACTGACTCAGTTCTTAATGAATGAGGTCACACGTCTGCAGAAGGGACTGCAGGAGGAACGCCGGCGCAGACAAGAGGCCGCTGCGGCTGCAGCCACGCAGGAGGACACTGTCCGCCAGCACCAGGTTAAGGAGAGGGAGCTGCGGAAGCAGCAGGAGCGCGTACATCGTATGCGGGAAGAGAAGGACCGGCTGTGGGAGGAGGTACGCCACCTGAAGGACGAGAACTACAGCCTGATGCACGATGTTACCAAGCTGAGCGAAGAGAAGAACAGTGCCCTCATGTCCAACCGTGATCTGCAGCTGGAGGTGAGATAGTGAGGGGGAGGGGGGGTTACAGCTCTGGCAAACCCAAACACAACAACTTATAAAAAGACCTCTGCAGTCATACATGTTGAAACATTTTGTTAGAGGACAGCACAAACTCAATCAGCAACAGCGAATACAGTTTCTATGGGATTTTTATTGATCAATAGATAGAGAAGCTGAAGCACTGCCTGATGAACGCGGAGAGCGACTCGAAAATCAGAACTGTGAAACTGAAGAACGCCATGGAGCATAGACCCAGCCAGGACAGGATGTTGCAGCTCCAGAGACACAATCATCTGCTCGCAGCGCGCCTCCAGGAACTGGAGGCATCTGCTCAGGTACGTTTGATCCCTCCTCAGTCAGTTTCAGTGATCATTTCTCAACAAATGTTTGGATATGCAGTGAAATAAAAAGGACAATGCGCCGTTTTGTGCGCCGCAAGAAAAATGTATTTGCAAATAAAGTACATGTGATTTTTCAGATGCACAAGTGTTCCCTTTTCACACTTCTGAGCCAAGTCGTGCTGAGCTGAGCAGTGCTGAGCAGTGCAGAGCAGTGCAGGCTGCTGCAGAGCTGAGCAGAGCAGTGCTGAGCTGAGCAGTGCTGTACTGTGCTGGCTTGGTTACACATCCACTGTACTTTGAGGGAACTCTGATGAAAAGGACAAAATGAAAAGAAAATATCTGAATCTGCACAGTGTGATTCAGGCCGGTACAGTAGTGCGGTAAAAGTATTGTCTTGAGTAGTGTGACAGGATTCATCTATGTTCCAACAGGGGACAGCTCCAGCCCCCTTGGATCAAGAGAGGCTGAGCGCTGAAAGTCTGGAGGACTACAAGCAGCACTCTCAGGCTCAGCACCAGGAGCTGGTCAACAACATCTACACTCTGCGTAAAGATCTGCACGATGCTGAGGCACTGCGGGATAGGGTATACATCACAGCCTGATATTTTCCACAACAATGAGCACTGTTTAGGGTTAGTTGTAAGAGAAGACTACTGATTATATTAGCATCTTTAAAATATAAGTTATTAAACTGATTTTTCAACACAGGTGCAAAATGTATATCACAAATCACGTTATTTCCTCGGAATGCTGATCCTCAGCATCGGAATTCATAAATGTCCTTATTTTTTTGTCATCTGCCCCGGCTTGTTCCTCATTCATTGGAATAGCTGTGTTAAATTGTGCAAGTTGGGTTTTCCCGTGATGGAGCAAGCTCTGTTGTTCCAATTGTAACAAGTAGGTTCGATTTATTCTTTCAGTACTTGGAGGCGAACGAGGTTCTCGACTTGAAATGCACGACATTGAAGAAGGATGCCAAAATGTATCGTGACCGAATGGAGGGTATCCTGAAACAGATGGATGAGGTTATCAGGGAGAGAGACAAGGTGAACATGGTTGTGATTCTCGGACCGTGTCATACGAGGACTTCACTGACTTGGTGGCAAATCCTAACTTCCCCTTTCACTTTGTCTCCCATTGGCATCAATGCAAGACGAAGTGAACATTCAAGTGAAGGTTAAGATTCGTCCCATGCCTCCCAGGTGGCACAGTGGTTAAGGGCCCTGTACTGCAGCCCCAGCTGTGCCACCAGAGACTCTGGGTTCGCGCCCAGGCTCTGTCGTAACCGGCGGCCACTGGGAGGTCTGTGGGGCGACGCACAATTGGCCTAGCGTCGTCCGGGTAAGGGATTGTTTGGCCGGTAGGGATATCCTTGTCTCATCGCACACCAGCGACTCCTGTGGCGGGCCGGGCGCAGTGCACGCTAACCAAGGTCGCCAGGTGCACGGTGTTTCCTCCGACACATTGGCTTCCGGGTTGGATGCGCGCTGTGTTAAGAAGCAGTGCGGCTTGGTTGGGTTGTGTATCGGAGGACGCATGACTTTCGACCTTCGTCTCTCCCGAGCCCGTACAGGAGTTGTAGCGATGAGATAGTAGCTACTAACAATTGGGGAGAAAAGGGGGTAAAAAAATAAATAAAAAAGATTTGTCCCATAGTGCTTATTTTAATTTGATCCGGAAAGGAGTTTACTTCTATTTTGATCAAAATGAAAGAATTGAACTGTGTGTGGTCCTTCTGTCCTTCTGTAGCTCAGTTGGTAGAGCATGGCGCTTGTAACGCCAGGGTAGTGGGTTCGATCCCCGGGACCACCCATACGTAGAATGTATGCACACATGACTGTAAGTCGCTTTGGATAAAAGCGTCAGCTAAATGGCATATATTATTATTATATTAACTATCTGTGTTGCTTGTGATCAGATGTTTATCCAACCGCACTTGCCATCTGTTTCATATAAACCACTACAGTAAAGCAAACCAAAGCCCCTGTTTTGTCTTTCATCTATTGTTGCGGTAGGCCATCGCCTCACGAGAGGAGTACCACCAGGAGAATTGCCGGGGCCTCCAGGAGAAGGACAAGTACCGGAAACAGATTCGGGAGCTGGGTGAGCGCTGTGATGAGCTGCAGGTCCAGTTGTTCCGGACAGAGGGAGAGGTTATTGCGCTACAGACCAGACTTCACAGACACACCTGCTCCCAACATGATGTGAGAATGGGTTCCACCAAACCGCTTCCATTCAGATCTGTTTTAATTCAAAACCTAGAATGTTACTGGATTCACTGAATTGCAAGCTTCTCAGATTCTCTCTTCGTTTAGTTGTTTCCATAAAAAGTTTTTGGGAAAGGATAGCCTCGGTTAGCCTTTTGATTTTGGAAACATATTTACATGAAATAACGTCTTTCGATCTCAGACGTCAGACTTTGAGGATGGTTCCTTGCAGAGACTAAATGTAATGCGCTTCCTGATTTATAACAATGTGGTATTATTACTTTTGAACTCTGTTTTTCTGCTTTGGCAACTCATGTGTTTTCCTGTCTCTGCAACCCACTTTAGATTGAGTGTGTTTTTCCCCCTGTGTGTTCTCTGCCACAGAAAAGCCAGACCAGTGAGGAAGACTGCAAAGATAAATTAACCAAAGGCAAGAAATCTATGACAAGTGACAAATAACCATCACAGCACAAAAAAAGATATTCAACAACAGTCTAGTTCTAGTTATTGTGCTCTGGCTAATCATGACCTTAGCGAAAGATGCGATTTGACTGCTTTTTTGAAATCCTAGCTATTTTTTTTTAATATTTTTTTTTTATCACAGCTAGTAGCGTGGAGCTGCAAAGTCCGACATCAGGGGAGTATGATGTGTGCATTGCTTCGCAAGACCACCAGTTGTGTGCAGGAGGGCCCAGGGAGGAGAATATCTCAGCAGTAAGTACCTTCAATTGTTTATCTGTTGACGAGTTGAGGTCTTGACCACTTATCGCGCCAACTGAACTCACTTCTCTCCATCTGGATGTTGTTTCAGTTTAAAAGGAAACCGATGTGAAGTTAATGTGTATATTGTAAATGTATTTTTCTTTGTGCCAGGAAAGAGCTCCATCAGTGGATGAGGTCTTAGGTTGTAGCAAGCCCAGATCGAGGTGTAACATCTACTACAGAAGGTTGGCAAGTTCATATGTTTTAGAGAACATTTGTTTGAAATCTGTATTTTGTCATAGTCTCCATAGGGGTTATCCGTGGGAGTGATTTTGGTATGGCGAAGAGGCTTGTTTTATGCTGCTTGTTTTTTAGAATTTTTTAAAATAATAATTGAATTCTTCAACAACAGGAAACGTGTCCTTAGGTCAAAGCCCACATGGAAGGAACACACACCTTGTCACCTGGACAACAGCAGTGGAAGTGACAACACTGACACGGATGGGATGTGACTGAGAGAGGGGGAACAGAGGAGGGGCTGGGTGACATGGCAAGGACCTTGAGACACAGGCTAGTTTACATTCTTAAACCAAACATGTTTCATTATTAAATCAATTGAAATAATCATTTTGTTGATATCATGAATACGTTTAATCGTTATATTTTTCCAATAATATTTGTATATTTTGAACCGTGATTGCATGATGAATGTGTTTCTGTATTCAAGTTATTTGTACGAGAGACGGTATCAACACCTTCCTCTGATGTCTTTGCTTGTATCTCTTCATGTGCATTTTAGAAGAAATGCAAAAGCAGAGGAAAGTGGGGATAATGAATGGCAAAGAAAAGTAAAGATACAATTTGTATAGAAATCTTTGATAGAGGCACACTTGCACTTTGTCCACAAAATGCAGACACTGTTTGGAATTTATGGACACAAGACGTTACAATCTTTGCATTTTGTGTCACGGAATAAAATGTTTTCACAAAATGTTACATGTTGCAAATGGATAACTTGGAGCAGGGATGAGCAACTTTGATGGGGGTAGGGGCTGAACTCATCATGAGGGGCTGCAGTGGCTTGTGGGTCTGCGAACCCACATCCATACCCACACATATGCAGTCAGAGCCGGCACTAGCCATTTAGGGGCCCAAATAATTTTGTTGCCCAATCCATTTTAGTGGTTAATTTCCTGCAATTCTACAGTCGTGGCCAAAAGTTTTGAGAATGACAAATATTAATTTTCACAAAGTCTGCTGCCTGAGTTTGTATGATGGCAATTTGCATTTACTCCAGAATGTTATGAAGAGTGATCAGATGAATTACAATTAATTGCAAAGTCCCTCTTTGCCATGCAAATTAACTGAACCCCCCAAAAACATTTCCACTGCATTTTAGCCCTGACACAAAAGGACCAGCTGACATGTCAGTGATTCTCTCGTTAACACAGGTGTGAGTGTTGATGAGGACAAGGCTGGAGATCACTCTGTCGTGTTGATTGAGTTCAAATAACAGACTGGGAGCTTCAAAAGGAGGGTGGTGCTTGAAATCATTGTTCTTCCTCTGTCAGCCATGGTTACCTGCAAGGAAACACATGCCGTCATCATTGCTTTGTCAAGAAGGGCAGCAAAGAAGCCACTTCTCTCCAGGAAAAACATCAGGGACAGACTGATATTCTGCAAAAGGTACAGGGATTGGACTGCTGAGGACTGGGGTAAAGTCATTTTCTCTGATGAATCCCCTTTCCGATTGTTTGGGGCATCCGGAAAAAAGCTTGTCCGGAGAAGACAAGGTGAGCGCTACCATCAGTCCTGTGTCATGCCAACAGTGAAGCGTACTGAGACCATTCATGTGTGGGGTTGCTTCTCATTCAAGGGAGTGGACTCACTCACAAAGTCACAGCCTAAGAACATTTTCACAAAGTCTGCTGCCTGAGTTAGTATGATGACAATTTGCATTTACTCCAGAATGTTATGAAGAGTGATCAGATGAATTGCAATTAATTGAGTGGCCCAGTCAGAGCCCGGACTTGAACCCGATCGAACATCTTTGGAGTGACCTGAAAATAGCTGTGCAACGACGCTCCCCATGCAACCTGACAGAGCTTGAGAGGATTTGCAGAGAGAAACTACAGTTATGCCAAGCCTGTAGTGTCATACCCACGAAGACTCGAGGCTGTAATCACTGCCAAAGGTGCTTCAACAAAGTACTAAGTAAAGGTTCTGAATACTTATGTAAATATGATATTTCAGTTTTTTATTTTTAATACATTTGCAAAAATGTCTAAAAAGCTGTTTTTGCTCTTTCATTATGGGCTATTGTGTGTAGATTGACGAGGGGAATTTTTTTTCATCCATTTTAGAATAAAGCGTAACAAAATAACGTAACAAAATGTGAAAAAAGTCAAGGGGTCTGAATACTTTCCGAAAACACTGTATATACAGAATACTATATGGTGTCATTTTTAAAAATGTGTTTAACCTTTTATTTAACTAGGCAAGTCAGTTAACAACAAATTCTTATTTACAATGACGGCCTACCCTGGACAAACCCTAACCTGGACACTGCTGGACCAATTGTGCGCCTCCCTGTGGGACTCTCAATTACGGCCGATTATGATACCGCCTGGAATCGAACCAGGGTCTGTATTGACGCCTCTAGCACAGATCCACTGCCTCACATACTGACCACACCGCTTGCGTCGCGTGTGCGAGCGTTGCAAAATAAAGTTAAACATACATGTTGTTCAATTATTACACCCACACTGTTCGCGCATGCCAACGAGCGTCTGCGTTGTCAAGGGCTAAAATAGAAGTCCGTTCTATTTGTGACACTGATCGCGGTGCAAGTCCTGCCTTTCCCATCTCCTCATTGGTTTATAGAAGATAATACCCACGCGCCATCTCCTCATCTCCTCATTGGTTACATGGGTGATTGAAAGACGAACTGAGGTCGGTCGTGGTCAAAGTAATACTATTAGATGCCAATCGCCATATAAAGTCCAGAGAAGAAAAATCCTGAAAGGAGGAGTGATGACTAGAAATGATTCGGTTGGCCTTTTTATGTGTGGATTAATTGTCCGAGTAGAGGACCTTGTGCATTTCAGGTAAAATAACAACTCAACGTTTATATCCCAGGACAAATTAGCTAGCAACAGCAAGCTAGCTGAATAGGACAAATTAGCCAGCAACTGCAAGCTAGCTATATTGCCATAATTGTTTAATGTTTTTCGACCTGTCTCCAAATTAATATAATTGGTTCAGAGTTTGTTTCGATATTTCAACCTGCGCGCGTGCACGACCGGTTTGGGTAAGGTGTCCTGTGCCACTCAGGAGCCCCCTTTTACTCCACGCATTCCATTGGCAGCGGAATCAAATCACATGTGCTTACTGCACTACAGAAAATCTGCTAACCAAACAACAGTGCAGGGCATGCTCACTGAATTATAAGGCAACTACACTCAAAAATTGAATTTGGGAAGAAAACATAAGTAGGCAACAACAAAAAAAAAGGATGTTTTTCGCTGTGCATGACTGCACTTTAGAATGTGTGTCATCTTGCAGGACAGCATTTTGGGGAAAGTTGAGGGCCAATATTGAATATGCACCCAAGAGTGAAGAGAGGTTGGGCCATCCTAGAAATGTTTTAGTGACATGTAATATAATATATACAATTTAGTAGACGCTTTTATCCAAAGCATTTTTACTTATGCCTGGGAATAGGACCCAATATCCTGGCAATGCAATGCAAGATGCATGACAGGGTTATAAATGCTTTGTGAAGCCTCAATTTAGTATTATTTATATGGCCTTTATTAAGAGGTGCTTATGCCATCCTTTATAAAGCACAGGTTTAAGTTATATTTGACATAGTGGGTTGTCACATGTGACATTGGTTGTTATGTCACACAGTTATGCCAGATTTATGAACCTTTTATAAACCATGACATATGGTTATAGATTTATAACACATTTATGTAGTGTTGGTCGTTCGGTTCGGTTCGGTTGCCAGAGATGCGACCCATTCGCTGTCTTTTTTTTGTTGCTAAATCTATATGGACGTTTTATTGTAAAACATGATGACTTGCATTTAATAAAAAGCAGTAGCACTTTATTTAAAGTCTAATAGATGGCTAATTCGCTTATGTGTTCTAAAAGTCAATCTACCAACTTCTTAAGCTATTGCAAGTTAGTGCCTGTCATATGTGTTCCCCTGAATTCCCCCTTCCCTAATTAGTTAGCCTACTATTTCATATAAAATACAGCCAAAATATTAACTGGCATCAGTAGGCTTAATCTGTGCCATTGTGTGTGTCTTTCTCTGTTTTCTCCAGGGACGCAGCTTTCACTTGGGACATTCTGAAATTGCATTTTTGTCCCCCATAGTTTTATTATTATAATGTGATACAAACCAAGGCAGCGGTGTGCTTTAGTTTCTCTAACCATGTAGTCAACTGTCCCTCGGGTTGTTTGAAGTTACTCAGCCACCTCAGTGAGCTTGGATCAGTTCTCAGTAGAAATATCCTCTCCAGCAAAAAGTGTGGAGAGGAAGAAATGCTACCACAGCAAGAAGCTCCTTCTTGGTAGTTGAATACTTCCTCTTCTGTTTTGACAGTGCCCGACTAGCATATGCTACTACTCTCTGTGCCTGTATCACATGCCTCAGTATCTATTATGAAATCTAGATTTGGGTCAGGAAAGCAAGGATGGGGGATGTGGTAAGCTCAGACTTTAAGTGATTTAAAGCCCCTTCACACGCTGCTTTCCACTCAAAAATGTTCCCCTTATCTGTCAATCTGTACAACGGCCCCCCGCCATGGCTGCAAAATCTGGTGTGAACCACCTGTATTATGATGCCAGGCCTAAAAAGCTTCTTGCCTCTGTGAGTGACTCGACGCTAGGCCATGACCTGACTGTCTCTGTTTTCATGGGGTCAGTGGACCCTCCCTCAGCCCGAGATGATGTGTCCCAGGTAGCTCACCTGCGACCTGAACAAACGGCACTTAGATGGCTTCACCTGAAGTCCCGCCTGCTCCAATCCGCTGAAAACCTCGTCTAAACGCTTCACATGCTCTAGGAATGTACGCACCAAACATGTTGTGTAACTTCTGCGTAACCTAGCGTTTTATAGTGTCTAATACATGCATTACCATTAATTGAAAGGTTGGTTATCCTCCCACAATGCACGGAAGAAATGTCAAGCTATCAGTGTCGATTTTAGCATGTAAATCTTGGTGGGGCCAAAAAAATACAAAATATGATTATGCATGCCAGCAAAGCCACAACACAAAACAATACATTTAATTGCACTATAACGGTGACAAACGGTGCCCACAAACTGCTCGAGCCAACATAAAGCTGTCCCAACAGCTGAGTCCCAGCAGCATTCCCAACACCTTACCACTGTTACACCTGGCTTTCTGTGCAGCCTTGTCTGGCAGCGAAACATTTAATTCAGCCTCATTTTACTGCCTTAAAAAAAAACATAGCTGATATGGCTGACTTATTTAAACAAATGTGGTTTCTAATGACAATTGAATGTACAAACTATGGCATAAGGGAACGACGAGCGGATAAGAGGCAATCCGTAATTTTGATAAGACATTAATGAGCGAGCAAGGACGGACGTAACATCGGCCGTTCTAACAGTATTCTACCTGTACACTGTCATAACTCTTCCGTGCCGTGACGATCTGAAGGATCAGGTTACAGTGGGTCCACTCTACAGCGTGCTCTCTCTCGTAGAGGGGGGAGAGCGGGAAGTCGGTTGTTTTATGGGCGGTCGTAAAAGACGCTGCCTCTATGCTCTGTAGTGTTCGAGATTGGAAGGTAAACTGTGGAACACAGAGAGACCATTGGACATCAAAAGTTTGAATAATGAAACAGTATTTCTATTTTTGAGAATGTGGGAGTGGTCCGTGGACACTTAAAGGGACAGTCATGTCGAGTGTGTTTCATTTGGCGATCTCATGAAGGACAGGAAACACACATTACAACATCTCTGGTTGTGTCCACTTCTCAATTATGGGGTTTACATCTAAATGCTATGAAACGTATATGATTACATGTGAAACTATTTGTGAAAAGATTAAATGTGATGTGCCTTCTAAATGAGAATATGGTTTTTCATATAAAGTTTAACAAGTCAGTGACCACGCCCCCGTGAGTACAGACATTTTCATCGAAAGCCCCCCTTTAAAACCACCCGTGACAAAATTGACATTTTATGCCAAAGAGACCCACGGTAAGCTGGACGTCTTGAATGGTTAAAGAGATCAGAAACCATGAAGCGTTGAAATGGCTAAGGAATCGACAAACTAAAGAACAATTATTCAGACTGCAGCTGTTTAAATACTTTAGTCTGGTAAACACAGTCGATCTAAGAACATTTCCAAATGGTATTCTGAAGTATCCATTATAACGACTAAAACCACGAAAGACCTTGGGACTTATGGGGAACGCAAGCAGAGACTCTCTGATGAACTACTATCCAGCAGACGGACAAGGATTGAAAAGGATTTGCCAGTAGATTGTCGACATGATTATGATTGCTAGCTAAGATTTTGAAAGTAAGATGTTGACATGATCAGTACAATCAAAGCTACTGTACATATAACGTGATTTGACATCATTTTATCTGTGGCCAATGACCTTGAGCCTTCTTGGATGGGCACTTCTAATGTATCTCTATGTCAATACCCAAAGAACTCAAATTCTCACGGTCACCCCTTAGACTTCGTGGTGACATTGTTTCCCCATGACTGACAGAACACTGAGCCAATCACGGTGCAAGCCTGTATTTTCTGCTGGCTTGCCCCACCACCACAGAAAGTACTGAGCTAGGCTGAAACACCTGCATTTTGAGGCTGCCTTACTCAAGAAAATAAAAAAAGAGACATGTTTGTATGCGGCTTTATTAATTCAATGATATATATATATATTTAACATTGTTTGCAAACTGATATGTGACACCTATAAATGCCAAAATAATGTGCAAAACAGGCAAGCCCCCCCCCCCCACATAAAAAAAAAACAGGTCGCCAGGTGCACAGTGTTTCCTCGGACACATTGGTGCGGCTGGCTTCCGGGTTGGATGCGCGCTGTGTTAAGAAGCAGTGCGGCTTGGTTGGGTTGTGTATCGGAGGACGCATGGCTTTCGACCTTCGTCTCTCCCGAGCCCGTACGGGAGTTGTAGCGATGAGACAAGATAGTAACTACTAACAATTGGATACCACGTAATTGGGGAGAAAAGAGGGGGTATATATATATTTTTTAAACAAAAATAAAATCACTCCCTGTACCTGCTCATCTCCAGCGTCAGTTCTTACACCAAAGCTATTTTATATAATATTTCACAGTCTTTTTTTGTTGTTCTTAATTATACATATTCATCGACATGTCTAAATGTCCACATATGCCTTGATGATACTCAGAAACATGTATTTAACATGACTTTTGAAATTATCTTAAGAACAATATAATATACATGTGAAAAATCATTAATATCAATTAGAATTTAATACACCTTTGCCTCAAAAATATGTACCGTGACAGCAATGACTAAGCATTGTGGTAATAACTGAGTGTGGTGGAAATTACATTTCATATAAAACTGATGAAAAATATCTTTAAACATTTTGTCACAGTTGTACATGTTTAATTTGATTAAAGATCTAGAACAGACCATTTGTTCCTATTCATCCCAAAGGTGTTCGATGGGGTTGAGGTCAGGGCTCTCTGTGCAGGCCAGTCAACAACTTCCACACCTGTAACGTATACGCTGGGAGTTGGAACGCAAGTGCAGGTGGTGAGTTTAATCCTAAACGGACCAATACAACAAACATGAGTCGTGTATAGACGTAAAACACATAGTTCCATTCCCCAGGCAGTATTGCCTAAGGGAGTGACACATATAGGGGAGGTAATCAGTGAAGTGATGGAGTACAGGTGTGCCTAATGATGAATGCCAGGACCGGTGGTTAGTAAACCTGCGACGTCGAACGCTGGAGGGGAGGAGTGAGAGTAGATGTGATAACACCGATCTCAACAAACCATTTCTGTATGGACCTCGCTTTTTGCACGGGGGCATTGTCATGTTGAAACAGAAAAGGGCCTTCCTCAAACTTTTGCCACAAAGTTGGAAGCACAGAATCATCTAGAATGTCATTGTATGCTGTAGTGTGAAGCTTTCCCTTCACTGGAACTAAGGGGCCTAGCCTGAACCATGAAAAACAGCCCCAGTCAAGTATTCCTCCTCCACCAAACTTTATAGTTGGCACTCTGCATTGCGGCAGGTAGGGTTCTCCTGTCATCCGCCAAACCCAGATTCGTCGGTCGGACTGGCAGATGGTGAAGCGTGATTCATCACTCCAGAGAATGCGTTTACCACTACTCCAGAGTCCAATGGCGGCTAGCTTTACACCACTCATTGTGCATGGTGATTTTATGCTTGTGTTCGGCCATGGAAACCCATTTCATAAAGCTCCCGACTTACAGTTATTTTCCTGACGTTGCTTCCAGGGGCAGTTTGGAACTCGGTAGTGAGTGTTACAACGTAGGACAGACAATTGTTTTTCAGGTCTTAAGGTAAGTAAAAATGTATGAACTAGTACATTTTGTCATTAACCACCACATTCTGCCTTTACATCACAGCTCATTATGTGGTGGTAATGACATCTGGTGGGAATGATATTTTAACAGTATTTGGTCATAAATAGCAGGGATTCTAGCGTGCCAACTCCAGTTGAAGGGCTAGCATACAATGTATCCTAAAATACACATAATTAAAACATAATTTCAAAAATCTAAAATTATAGCCTATTTGCCAATCACATACAATAAAAATATGATGTTCTCAAGTCATATTTACCTTTATATTTCTATAATGTCCTGGCATCAAAATTGGAATTCCCCTCATGACATCCATGTGCTCCACTGTCACTATTCATTCCATGGTAACCAAGTAAAAAAACTTGAAAAAAGATTATCATGTAATTTACTATTATTCTGACATTTCACATTCTTAAAATAAACTGGTGATCCTAACTGACCTAAGGCAGGGAATTGTGAAACTGAGTATAAATGTATTTGGCTAAGGTGTATGTAAAACTTCCGACTTCAACTGTATATATATATATATATATATATATATATATTGTAATGACCTGACTAGATCATAAATGAACAATTGTCCAGACAGAGGCTTGAGTTTATGAATTGACGGTTTATTACACCAACTTTACACAGGCTACTGTTTGGGCCGTAGCACACGCCAAATAGATGACAGATAACCCACAAGCCAATCGTGACCTTCTCTTGTGAAACCCAGACGTAAGAGAGAGAGAACAAAGGCTGAACCTGGTCTTAACTTCCAATGCTCCACCCCCTGCCCAACCCCCTCCACGCCACTCCGCCAACCACCAGGATGCCCGGCATCAGAACATTCCAGGCATTCCCGTGATTGGCAGATAGCAGGTTGATTGACAGGTCGGACCCCGCGAACACCGGGTACTGGTCAGTACAACACAACCACCTCCTAGCCTAACACATAACACACAGTTGTCTGTGCGGGTCGCTACAATATATAAATATATATCATTTTTTTATTACATCCCCCACCACTTCTAAAACCGAAGTTGCGCCCCTGATTTTCTCCCTACCTCGACTGCACCGTTTTCTACAGCAGCTGCTGATCTGTCGGTGCTAAGCCTAGCATCATTTCTCAGCACAGTCACATCACTTGGACCAGCAGAACCAGAACTTTTACCAAAGGAGTTGGTTAATTTCACACACTTAGCAGCATTGGTATCAAGATCCGTTGTTTTTGTCTCTAACCATTTCGGTACCACCTTTTCAGTTTTTTACGATCCTTGATCTGGGCTGACTGATGACATTGAGGCAATGCAGGTCTGTTTGCTGATGCGTGTTTGAATGTGAATGTGAATTTTTGCACAACCTCAGCCAATCAGAAAACGGGGCCGGCCGTTGTCCACTGATCAGGCAAAGGTTGAAATATACAATGAACTCAAAAGTATTGGGACAGTCACATTTTTTTAGTTTTTTTCTCTTTGAAATGATAGACTGCGGTCAAAATGCAGACTCAGCTTTAATTTGAGTGTATTTTCATCCATATCTTGTGAACGGTTTAGAAATGACAGCAATTTGTGTACATAGTCCCCCCCAATTTATATGACCAAAAGTATTGGGACAAAATTCACTTGTGTATTAATTAAAGTAGTCAAAAGTTAAGAATTTGTTCCCATATTTATAGCACGCAATGATTACATCAAGCTTTTGACTACACATTTGTTGGATGTATTTAAATGTGAATAATAAGTGAGAAAGTTACAGATGCACAAATATCATACCCCCCCAAAATGCTAACTTCCCCTGTTATTGTAATGGTGAGAGGTTAGCATGTCTTGGGGGTATTATATTTGTACATCTAACTTTCTCCCTCATTGTTATTCACGATTCATTCAGGATTATCCGTAATGATGGTATCATCCACATTAATGTAGAAGTGTTCAGAAACACTTCTTATTTACAATAAAAATGCCTCCAATGACACAATTCATTATTTACCTTTCAATAATCGGAAACAACCACAACAAACAGCAAATGCATCCAACAAATTTGTAGAGTGGCTACATCAAGCTTGTTGATTGTGTGCTTTAAATATGGGACCAAATACTTTACTTCTAACAAATTTGTCCCAATACTGTTGGTCCCCTAAAATACCCTTCAATTATAGCTGACAGTCTGCACTAACCACAGTCATTGTATCATTTCAAATTCAAAGTGCTGGGGTAACAGAGCCCAAACAACAAAACATTTGTCACTGTGACAATACTTTCGGAGCTGTACATAATGACAAAAGAGAAAAAAATGTTTTTGGGAATAGATTTTTTGTTGTCAATTTTGACCAGCCAACACAACAAAATGATGGTTGGGCACATCTGCCATTTGCCAGAATTGCCTGATGGCCAGTCTGCCCACCCGTGATAATTGCTGACCAACTTCTAAATCACATTAACCTTTTGACATTAGAGATTTCCTGGGAAGCCTTCCAATCCAATGTCTCAAGGATGTACAAGCTACTCTGGACAACATGTGCCGCTCAGCAATCTTTTCAAGAATGAAGCTTCAGAATTTCTTCAGTTGATTTCCCCTATTGTGTGACAAGTCAGGGTGTTACATTTAGTTAGGGATACATTACAGTATTGATATGTTTGGGTTTATCTGTAGTACCTTGATACCTCCAAGATGCAGTAAGGCTCTTATCACTTATAACTCTCATCTGTCAATGAGTAAATTGGTGAGCAAATGCACGTTCTATACTGTTTCTTACTATTCTTACTATTATACTGTTCTGTTTTTGTACAGCATTTTACATTTCTATGTTTCCTCAGATTGTATGCACATTGATTCAATGATTAAGCTCTGTAACTGAAACCCAAGGAGTAGTCACATTACTTGATTTTGTTTTGACCGAGATTAATTATTTCAGTGTTGCATATTTGTGCTGAGTGTTGCAACAGGGAGCAAAATTGGTATGGCATTTCCCCCTTAGGCGAAGGATGTGAAACATTGTTGAAGGAGACATTTCAGTCGAATTTAGGTTTCTGGACAAAATCCAAACAATGCTCACAAATACACAGGTTCAGATGAAAACAGAGGTACATGAATATATCTGGTCAGCCTGAATCTCATGATGGTTCTCTTGCATGCCCCTCTTGCCTTTGCTCATATCTTAATTTGCACCCACAGATCAAAATGTGCCTGTCTACAGGCAACAAAGAGCAACATGCACAAGAGAAACCAACAGCCTCCTGACGAGTTAAAAAGTATAGTAGATATTTGTGCCAGAAGCAATCCAGAAAAGGTTATAAACTCAATCCACATGAAGTTCATTCATTTCCCCTCTCGTAGACAGTGACGACAGATTATATTTTCACTTTTACATGGTCTATACTCGCCCAATTGGGGGCACAATGACATTACCTTGAATGCTTTTTGGTAAGTCTGTTGCAGTGGATTTAAACACTCTCTTCTATATAAACATACAGACAGACCTGAACAACTTACCCAAAAATAATGAGATATTTTTGAGTGCTGCCGCTTCACACTTTTTTTGTTTGTTGCTTTTATGGGTTTTATGCAGCAAACAAACTTTTGAGAGAGAGATGGACCTCTTTTGTTTACTGGTGAGATCTACATATTGTATGATAAATGGACTGTAGTCGATTTTACTATGTTGATCATTTGTTTTTATGGTTGCATTGACGATGACTGAAGTTCAGCTGGGGTTCAATGCAGCGGGTTTTGTTTGCAGGACCCTTCCATGGCAGTCTCTAGGGGTCTTTCGCAGTAGCAGCGTGTCCCAAGTCCCGCAAACAGGACAAGACGGGCAGCCCGGCCACAGACGGTCTGTTTCAGCCTAGCCGCATGTGGGTGCCCTTCATGAATGACGTGGCTGTGCGGGTCATCAGGGGATTGCTGAGGTCAGTGAGAAACTCTGATAATGCAATCCATAACTCTGTTTATATGGCCATAGATAATCTTGTTCATACATTATCCATGTATGATATTAGTTGTCAGAACTCCCTGGTCAAAGAGGAGATTTATTCTGTAGAAGTCCAACAATAATGACTAACCTTTAACTTGATAAATGGAGTAAAAAGTAGAACTGATATTCTCTGATTCCTCAGGTTAAGCAAGCCTAAAATTGCTCAGACCCATTCAGTCAACAGACAGGTGCTCACCGGCAGTCAGTTACCAGTCGTGTTGGCTTACAATAATTTCATCCACTTCAGAAGAAAACAGAATTCAATCTAGCCTATTAGGACCAGTGCAGTAAAGTACTTAAGTAAAAACACTTTAGTACTACTTAAGTTGTTTTTGGGGGGGTATCTGTACTTTACTTTAGTGTTTCTATTTTTGACAACTTTTACTTCACTACATTCCTAAAGAAAATATTGTACTTTTACTTGACAACTCAAAGTACTCATTACATTTGGAATGCTTAGCACGACAGGGTGAAATTCACACACTTATCAAGATAACATGTGGTCATTCCTACTGCCTATGGTCTGGCGGACTCACTAAATACAAAGACATTATTTACAAGATTCATGAGGGTTGAAGTGTGCCCCTGGCTATCCATACATTTTAAAATTAAGAAAAGGGTGCCGTCTGCTTTGCTTAATATAAGTAATTTGAAATTATTTATACTTTTACTTTTGATACTTAAGTATATTTAAAACCAAATACTTTTAGACTTTTACTCAAATACTATTTTACTGGGTGACTTTCACCTTTACTTGAGTAACTTTCTATTAAGGTATCTATACTTTCACTCAACTATGACAATTGTGTACTTTTTCCACCACTGATCAGGACTAGCCTCTTAGCTAAGCTAACGTACCATGTGATCTGTCTGGCTCCCAGGCTAGCCAAGAACAAATGCAAGAAAAACTTGTGCTGGCTCCAGTAAGATGCAGTGTTTTGTCTGTCTGTGCTCTCTGTACTTAAATTGTAATTTCATAATTGGGAAAAAGTCAGAGAAGAGCCCATCTGCTGAATCTGTCAGTGCGCAAAGGTCAGAGGACACCTTTTATTATCTTTATCAGTGGTGCACAATCACGCAGACATCACTTGTAGTAACAGTAGAGTTACTGCATAGCTTATGAATAGATTAGTATTGCTTTGAAGTTTTCCAAACCCACTCGCTTTGACAAGAGATTCCAGCGGTTTGGTCCCAAACCAGAGGAGCAGGGTGTGAGTACCCCCTTATAGAACCCTTAACAGCACAGAAAACAGCCTTACTGAGATCAATGATTTTCCTATCAATACTGATTTCAATTCTCTGTGAAGCCAACTTTAGCATGTTTTATTGATTTCCAGAAAGCTTTTGATTGTGTAAATAGGGATATTTTAGCCTGTAGTTTGTTAAAGACACTTCTCTTACTTTTCTTTGATCTGAAATTTGATCACCCAATCCAGTCTCTTTACAAAGTACCAATTGCTTGAGTGCGTGTTAATGAATATCGTATAGATTGGTTTCCGACACCCTCGGGTGTAAAACAAGGACACCTTATCACCGACTTTGTTTGCTTTGTTTATGAATGATCTGGCAAAATCATTGAAACAGTTAAATATTGGCGTAAAATAGGATGACGAAATAAGTATCTAAGTATCATTTTATATGCGGGTGATATTATTTTGATGGTATAAACTGAACAAGATCTGCAGAACATGTTATCATGTGCTGTCAATTGGTGTAAAAGATGGAGACACATCATCAACTAGACAAGAACACAGATAATGCATTTTAGAAAACCAGCTACTAAGAGAAGTGGTTTTCAAGTTTTGTTTTGGTGAAGACATTGAGTTTACTAGCAAATATAAAACTGGGGGTATTTTCATTGAACATATTACCGTTCTATACTGAACATCTGCCCTGGCCGACTCAGCAAGTAGAGCTCTTGAAGGAGTTATAAGGGAAAACAAAAACACTCAAAGATATTGGTTTTGCTACGTATTCCAAACTTTATCAGATTTGAACATCTTGTGTTATAATCTCCACCCGTGTCCTGTTCTGGAGGACCTGATTCAGCAGGAGTGTCCCCAGGGGTACTAAGTTTCAACTGTTCTGCCTTATTTTAAATTTATGAACATTTGAACATGTCCATAATCGGAGCCAGAAGAGTTACTTTTCTAGGTGTCCACAAGTTTGCACTTATAATGGGTTTCTGTACAGCACTTTGAGATATCAGCTGATGCAATAACTGGGGATATGGGCTGGGAGCCTGTGAGGTGAGATGGAAGGCATGTCTGGTGAGACTTTGGAATAGACTGTTGGAAATGCCAACTGACAGAATAGCTAGTCAAGTTTTGCTATGGGATCTATCCATACGGGGTGCCTGGACAACTGAAATGTCCTACCCTTTTCAAGAGTCTGACTGAACTTAATCCCATAAGGGATGAGTTGCCAATTGGTTATTTGACACAAAAATAACATTTCATTCATTCCCTCTGACTACAAGATAAGTTCTGTCATTCTTTCAGGACTGCCTTCCAAAGTTTGATATCCAGCATTCTGTGGAAGACCAATGGTATTCTTCTCCTGGTTCCTGAGGTAACAGCTTCTTATTTCTGATCTGCAGTTAAACCCAATATTGTGATGTGCCATTTGATCATATATTATTTGTAGTAAAGTCTAATATACACAATTTTCAAAATCTTTCCAAAGTAATTGCCAGTAACACTAGTTTGAATGTGTGTGATGAGCAGGAGTTCTATAAGTTCTATCACAAGGCCTCAGTACCTCCCAGAAAACATTTGAACAATGTGCAGATGAGATGAACAAAAGGCTGCTCAGCTACCAAAGCCAAGCTCAGGACTACCACAACTGTCAGCAAGGTTAGCATGAACTTTTGTAGCACTTTGTCAAGTTTGACTTTTTCAATGCATTTCCATTGATGGGTAACGGTTGAGGCATATTTTGTATTTTGAGGCACATTTTCTTCTCATCATCTGTCCCTTCCTCTCTGTCTTGTTCTTTGACTTTGGAAAGAATTCCAACAGCATCTGAATGACTTGAGTGTCTTTCCAAAGGTGCCAGAGGTGCTCATCTCTAACCTGAGAGAACAACACCCTTCAACAGCAAGGTGTCACTTTGCAGGAGAGTGAGGCGAGAAAGTCACTGGGTCCCCATTTGAATACTTTACTATGCACACGCCCTTCTGTCTTTTCTAGAGCAAACCACTGATCTGATAAGCTAAGATTGCTTTCACCAATGGAGTGGAAACCATGTCTTCATCTATCCACTCATATATCACTCCTTATCTCAAGGGAGTAACGATGCATTATAAAGTTATTCGAACAGGTCCAGTGAAAGCACACTGCCAAGCCTAATGCTGGTAGGACTAGGTGGGAGTCAGTCACACTAGTGAATTTCCTTGTGTGCAAGGAACCATCCCGCTTTTGAGAGAGCTGTAGGCCTTGAATCATGCTGAAGGCGAGAGACAATGAGAGCTGTGAGGGCATTTTGAAGTAAAAACCTTACTCATGGTTGTGTACTAAAACATCTGTCTTTAAGCCTAGGTATTGGGTTTGAGTGTCACATTAACTCATACAAGATAGAAAAGTGTGTGTGTGCGTGCAGTAAGAGGCCTGTTCTGACTGTGTGTGAAGAATGACCCCGTGATATCTGGGCGCTCAGCCAAGAGCTGACAGAAACTAACTGGTTCCTCGTAGCTTAACTGGAGGGAAGTGTTATATTCTGCACACCAGTGATAGAGCTGTTTGGAGCCTGTTTCTGGGCGAAAAATTCATGTTTTGTGTGTGTGACCAGTATGACCATACATCATCTGGGCTGATAGTCAAAGGCACTTTCTTACCAAACTTGGGGGAACCTGTCATTCTGGCCCCTGTTGTCCTCACTCAGTTGTGACAAACTGAGGCAACCTTTTCACCCAGTTGTCTCCCCTCACACACACAGGGTCACGAGTAGCTTGACTATATCGCAAAACACCAGTCTCAATGTCAACAGTGACGAGGTGACTTTGGGATGCTGGCCTTCTAGGCAGAGATGCAAAGAAAAACCCATATCTCAGACTGGACAAAGAAATAATAATTAAGATGGGCAAAAGGACACTGGACAAAGGAACTCTGCCTACAAGACCAGCATCCCGGAGTCGCCTCTTCACTGTTGACGTCGAGACTGGCGTTTTGCTGGTACTATTTAATGAAGGACTTGTGAAGCGTCTGTTTTATCAAACTAGACACTAATGTACTTGTCCTCTTGCTCAGTTGTGCACCAGGGCCTCCCACTCTTTCTATTCTGGTTAGGGCCAGTTGGTGCTGTTCTGTGAAGGGAGTAGTACACAGTGTTGTACGAGAGCTTCAGTTTCTTGGCAATTTCTCGCATGGAATACTCTTCATTTCTCAGAACAATAATAGACTGACGAGTTTCAGAAGAAAAGTCTTTGTTTCTGGCCATTTTGAGCCTGTAATCGAACCCACAAATGCTGATGCTCCAGATACTCAACTAGTCTAAAGGCCAGTTTTATTGCTTCTTTAATCAGAACAGTGTTCAGCTGTGCTAACAATTGCAAAATGGTTTTCTAATGATCAGTTAGCCTTTCAAAATGATAAACTTGGATCAGCAAACACAATGTGCCATTGAAACACAGGAGTGATGGTTGCTGATAATGAGCCTCTGTACGCCTATGTAGGTTTTCCTTTAAAAATCTGCCGTTTTCAGCTGCAATAGTTATTTACAATATTAACTATGTCTACACTATATTTCTGATCAATTTGATATTTGAATGGACACAAATTTGCTTTTTCAAAAACAAGGACATTTCTAAGTGATCCAAAACTGTTGAACGGTTGTGTGTGGATATGTAAATATGTGTTTAATAATTTGCGTACATGGAGTCGGGACCAGGAAATCTGGTCTCAATGCAGACAGTGGACCGATCAGAGACACATTAATACCAATAGCTGTGCCCACGTATTAATCAGGACAAAGGATGCATGTTAGCACCAGGTACTGTATAAATGGGGATAGAGGCTGACTGTAATTCATGTTGGTTTGGGGACCACGGCACTATTAGCAGCGGTACAGGGAGGAGCTGGCCCGGGCTGTGCAGGAGAGCCAGGCCCAGACGAAGGAGGGACAGTGCTGGAGATACTTACTGAACATTCTGACCCAACACCAAGACACCTTTTTTTTCTGCAGCAATAGACTAGATTAAAATTAGATTTCAAAGACAGATTCATGGTTTGCATTTTCTGTTCTCTTGCTGCTACGACGGGATTGAGAATACTGCTTCGGCAAAATTGTGTGTGTGACTAATAGATGTTATGGTTGGCTCTATAACAATGTTCAATACAGACAGCGTAGATTTGTTTCTGCCCGCGAATCAATCCGATCATGGGTTGTAGGCTATACATTTACAGTAAAACGCTGTACATAAAATCTGACCTTAAAACTATTGTCTGCTGTCCAGCGTGCTGAGCTACGGACATAATCCCGGGCTAATTCTTTACAATGAATGCAACGTTGTGGTTTATTCATTTTTTAAAATTTCAATTGTTATGCAGCCTTAAATTCCACAGAGAAATTGTTTAAAAAAAAGTGGTTCATCACAGTGACATTTTTGGGTAAACGTTCCCTTTTGATCTGTAAATGACACTGAAAAATACATGTAAACATTTCATGGTTTTCACATTGACCGGAGCTGTAGCGAGAGATTTTAAATAGGTCCCTCAAAGATTTAAACCGTTTCTGGACCCAAAGTTCTCTGATCCCATGTAGATGCACTCACTAATAAAATTAAAGTAATGCACTCTACAAAACATGTTTTTAATAAGGCCTTCCTTTGGAACGGTTCCCTTAGGCGCTACCTGCCCTGTGCAAATATACGGCTTCGCCTCTCCCCAGTCAGCGGGGGTGTACGGTTAAGACTTAACGTCTGCGAAACAAGATGTCCCAACTGTCCCTCCAGCGCAACGAAGCCAGCTGCTCAGCGCTCAGTTCTGGCTGACCATAGGTGAGAGGACTGAAGGTCCGAAAGGACAGATATACTGAGGACAACCCCGCCAATACGACTCCATGAAGAGCACGTCGGAGAGAAGTACACCTAGAGAGGAGGAGAATGGAACGATTATGACCGGTCATGAGAAAGGCAACCGCGTGACCTGATTCAATCCACAACCCGAGACGAGTCATTGGTGCCCACCTCAACATGTGTGTGTGCAGGTGCTCCAAAACCACAGGGATCAGCAGGATCTGGAAGGTGAGAGCTGGCAGGTAGTGATACAGGAACAGCGTCTTCTCCATCATGAAGAAGGGCAGGTAGTTGACGGCCCAGCCACCAGCACACACTACTCCTGCCTGAAGCAGCTGGCACCAGGTGGCTGGACAACAAAAGTCAAACATTACATGACTGCTTTTCTCCATGCCACTTTGCAACGTGTCAACATCATGTCAGCGTTTACATATCGTATGTCCGAAAGGAGAGTGTACCTTCTGGAATGTCTTCAATTTTCCGCCGCCTCCTTAATAGGTACGATAAGAAAAGAAGGACGTACACCGCAAGGGCGAGGTTTGCCAGGGTCCAAGTGACAAAGTTCCCAATCAGGTGGATCTGGGCCTGAAACAGAGGGTCAAGGCTCATCAAGCTAACACGTGGTTGCGCCATTCCATTTCAATGCATTAATACGCACAACTGTTCAAATCTTGGCTGGATTTTGCAATATAAAACACAGCACACTTGAGTGAATGACTGACAAAAGGTTGAAGCAAACCTACATTGCTTGCAGGGTGGAGCCAGTACGCAATGTTGGTATTCATCGTGATCCATTCTAGAGGTGAAGAGCTGTACTTGTGTTCAGAATCCTCATGCTTCACCGTCAGCATCTTCCACTGTCAGACCAACACAAAAGGAGAGAACGTGAAGTCCACCAATGAAACAGACTAAAAAGGAATCACGTGCTCATAGATATGCCATCCTATTCTTACCTGTAGCTCCAGGAATTTTGCAATGAAGGTGAGGTTGCGGTTGATGTCAATGTGTGTGGGGGAGTGTAGCTCCAGCTCTCTCTCCCTCTGCTCCAGACCTAAAAAAATAAATAAAAGGCATTCTCTCATCATAACACCCATAACACAGTAACAATTACAAAGTGTAGCGATTCGGTTAAGAAGCCTGATGAATGACTTGAATAAATGTGTTATGAAGGTTGTAATGCATGACACAGCAACACTCAAAATATGTTATGACTGGTTTCATAAAGGTTTTATGAATGCCTCATGTATAGCTCCTGTAAGTAAAGTGTTACTGAACGTAGATGTTGAGTGTTAGGAAAGCTTACTTCTGCCGTAGCGGTGCTCCTCTACATTCCACACACCGCTGGGCTGGTAGCCCTTGTAGATCTTATCCCCCACCACTTCCAGCTGCCTGTAGCCCCACTCTGGAAGGGAGGAACCGCTCAGCTGCACGTCAACAACATCAGAAAGAGGATGTTAAAACAGATAAAACAGTAAAGACAAACAGTTTGAGAAATCCCCCGGGCTCCCTGAGCGTACCTTGAGCACAGCAGAGGTGTTGATGTGAATCAAACGTACTTCAGAGAGAATAGTCTTCCAGACATCTTGTTCCGCCTCCCTGTTCGCAATGTCCTACAGAACAGAGTTAAGAACAATGTCAGTATATACTGTATATGTACACTCAGTGGCCAATTTATCTAGTAATAGTAGTAATCCTGTTTCAGCATGACAATGCCCCTGTGTACAAAGCAAGGTTCGTACAGAACTGGCTTGTCGAGATCATTGTGGAACTTAACTGGCCTGCACTGAGCCCTGACCTCAACCCCATCGAACACCTTTGGGATGAATTGGCATGCTGACTGCGAGCCAGGCCTAATCGCACGACCTCACGTATGCTCGTGACGGAATGGAAGCAACTCCCTGCAGTAATGTTCCAACATCTAGTGGAATGCCTTCCAAAAATAGTGAAGGCTGTTATAGCAGCAAAGTGGCACCAACTCCATATTAATGCCCATGATTTTGGAATGAATGATGTTCGACGAGCAGGTGTTCACATACTTTTGCTCATGTAGTGAATATACATATACAGTTGAAGTCGGAAGTTTACATACACCTTAGCTAAATACATTTACTCAGTTTAACAATTCCTGACATTTAATCCTAGTAAAAAAATCCCTGTATTAGGTCAGTTAAGAGCACCACTTTATTTGAAGAATGTGAAATGTCAGAATAATAGTAGTTGAGAGAATTGTTTATTTCAGCTTTTACTTTCATCACATTCCCAGTGAGTTAGAAGTTTACATACACTCAACAAGTAGTTGGTAGCATTGCCTTTAAATTGTTTAACTTGGGTCAAACGTTTTGGGTAGCCTTCCACAAGTTTCCCACAATAAGTTGGGTGAATTTTGGCCCATCCCTCCTGACAGAGCTGGTGTAACTGAGTCAGGTTTGTCAGCATCCTTGCTCACACTTTTTCAGTTCTGTCCACAACATTTCTATGGGATTGAGGTCAGGGATTTGTGATGGCCACTCCAATACCTTGACTTTGTTGTCCTTCAGCCATTTTGCCACAACTTTGGAAGTATGCTTTGGGTCATTACCCATTTGCGACCAAGCATTAACTTCCTGACTGATGTCTTGAGATGTTGCTTCATTATAGCCACATCATTTTCCATCCTCATGATGCCATCTATTTTATGAAGTGCACATGATGAAACTGGCGCTCATGAGAACTGCCACAGGAAGAGGATAAGTTCATTAGAGCTACCAGCCTCAGAAATTGCAGCACGTAACAGACGCATCTCAACATCAACTGTTCAGAGGAGACTGCCAATAAGAAGAAACTTGCATGGGCCAAGAAACACGAGCAATGGACATTAGACCAGTGAAAATCTGTCCTTTGGTCTGATAAGTCCAAATTTGAGATTTTTGGTTCCAATCGCCGTGTCTTTGTGAGACGCAGAGTAAGTGAACAGATGACTTCGGCACGTGTGGTTCCCACTGTGATGCATGGTGGTGGTGTGATGGTGCTTTGCTGATGACACTGTCGGTGATTTATTTAGAATTCAAAGCACACTTAACCAGAATGGCTACCACAGCATTCTGAAGCGATACACCATCCCATCTGGTTAGTGCTTAGTGGGACTATCATTTGTTTTTCAACAGGACAATGAACCCACATATCTCCAGGCTGTGTAAGGGCTATTTGATCAAGAAGGAGAGTAATGGAGTGCCGCATCAGATGACCTGGCCTCCACAATCACCCGACTGCAATCCAATTATAGTAAGTATAGCTGAGAGTTTTCAGCTATACTATTCGTGGCTGTTTATTTACCACCACAGATAGATGCTGGCACTAAGACAGCACTCGGTCAGCTGTATAAGGAAATAAGCAAACAGGAAACCACTCATCCAGAGGCGGAGCTCCTAGTGGCCGGAGACTTTAATGTAGGGAAACTTAAATCAGTTCTACCAAATTTCCATCAACATGTTAAATGTGCAACCAGAGGGGAAAAAAAAAAAAAATTCTAGATCACCTGTACTCCACACACAGAGACGTGTACAAAGCTCTCCCTCGCCCTCCATTTGGTAAATCCGACCACAACTCTATCCTCCCGATACCTGCTTACAAGCCAAAATGACAGCAGGAAGCACCAGTGACTCCGTCTATAAAAGTGTTCAGATGAAGCAGATGCTAAACTACAGGACTGTTTTGCTATCACAGACTGGAACATGTTCCTGGATTCTTCCGATGGCATTGAGGAGTAGACCACAGTCACTGGCTTTATCAATAAGTACGCCGAGGACATTATCCCCACAGTGATTGTGCGTACATACCCCAACCAGAAGCCATGGATAACAGGCAACATTCGCACTGAGCTAAAAGGGTAGAGCTGCCGCTTTCAAGTTGCGGGACTCTAACCCGGAAGCTTACAAGAAATCCTGCTATGTCCCGTGACGAACCATCAAACAGGCAAAGCATCAATACAGGACTAAGATTGAATCATACTACACCGGCTCCGACGCTCGTCTTATGTGGCAGGGCTTGGAAACTATTACAGACTACAAAGGGAAGCACAGCCACGAGCTGCCCAGTGACATGAGCCTACCAGACTAGCTAAATCACTTCTATGCAAGAAACACTGAGGTATGCATGAGCATCAGCTGTTCCAGACGACTATGCGAACACGTTCTCCGTAGCCGACGTGAGTAAGACCTTTAAACAGTTCAACATACACAAGGCTGCGGGGCCAGACAGATTACCAGAATGTGTGCTCCGGGCATGTGCTGACCAACTGGCAGGTGTCTTCACCGACATTTAACAGACCACCATAGTCCCTGTGCCCAAGAACACAAAGGCAACCTGCCTAAATGACTACAGACCCGTAGCACTCAAGTCCATAGGCATGAAGTGCTTTGAAAGGCTGGTAACGGCTCACATCAACACCATTATCCCAGAAACCCTAGACCCACTTCAATTTGCATACTGGACAAAAGGAACACTTATGTGAGAATGCTATTCATTGACAACAGCTCAGCAGTCAACACCACAGTACCCTCAGAGCTCATCACTAAGCTAAGGATCCTGGGACTAAACACCTCCCTCTGTAACTGGATCCTGGACTACCTGTTAGGCCGCCCCCAGGTGGTGAGGGTAGGTAGCAACACATTTGCCACGCTGATCCTCAACACTGGAGCTCCCCAGGGGTGGGTGATCAGTCGCCTCCTGTACTGCCTGTTCACCCACGACTGCATGGCCAGGCACGACTCCAACACCATCATTAAGTTTGCAGACGACACAACAGTGGTAGGCCTGATCACCGACAACGACGAGACAGCATATAGGGAGAAGGTCAGAGACCTGGCCGTATGGTGCCAGAATAACAACCTATCCCTCAATGTAGCCAAGACTAAGGAGAGGATTGTGGACTACAGGAAAAGGAGGACCGATCACGCCCCTATTCTCATTGACGGGGATTTAGTGGAGCAGGTTGAGTGCTTCAAGTTCCTTGGTGTCCACATAAAAAACGAACTAGAATGATCCAAACACACCAAGACAGTTGTGAAGAGGGCACAACAAAGTTTATTCCCCCTCAGGAAACTAAAACGATTTGGCATGGGTCCTAAGATCCTCAAAAGATTCTACAGCTGCAACAGAGAGCATCCTGACTGGTTGCATCACTGCCTGGTACGGCAATTGCTCAGCCTCCGACCGCAAGGCACTACAGAGGGTAGTGCTTACGGCCCAGTATATCACTGGGGCTAAGCTGCCTGCCATCCAGGACCTCTACACCAGGCGGTTTCAGAGGAACCGCATGGCAAGCGGCACCGGAGTGCCAAGTCTAGGACAAAAAGGCTTCAACAGTTTTTACCACAAAGCCATAAGACTCCTGAACAGGTAACCAAATGGTTACCTGGACTATTTGCATTGTGTGCCTCCCCCAACCCCTCTTTTACACTGCTGCTACTCTCTGTTTAGCTTATATGCATAGTCACTTTAACTATACATTCATGTACATACTACCTCAATTGGGCCGACCAACCAGTGCTCCCGCACATTGGCTAAACGGGCCATCTGCATTGTGTTCCGCCAACCCCTTTTATGCTACTGCTACTCTGTTCATCATAAAAGCATAGTCACTTTAACCATATCCACATACTACCTCAATCAGCCTGACTACTGTTGTTTTATTTCTTTACTTACCTATTGTTCACCTAATACCCTTTTTGCACTATTGGTTAGAGCCTTTAAGTAAGCATTTCACTGTAGGGTGAATACACCTGTTGTATTCGGCAAACGTGAAAAATAAACCTTGATTTGAATTGAGATGGTTTGGGATGAGTTGGACCGCAGAGTGAAGGAAAAACAGCCAACAAGTACTCAGCATGTGGGAACTCCTTCAAGACGGTTGGGAAAGCATTCCAGGTGAAGCTGGTTGAGAGAATGCCAAGAGTGTGCAAAGCTGTCAAAGCAAATGGTGGCTACTTTGGACAATCTAAAATATATATTTTGATTTGTTTAACACTTCTTTGGTTACTAAATGATTTCATGTGCTATTTCATAGTTGTCATGTCTTATTATTCTACAATGTAGAAAACAGTAAAAAATAAAAACCCTTGTATATAACTAGGCAAGTCAGTTAAAGAACAAATTCTTATTTTCAATGTAGGCCTAGGAACAGTGAGTTAACTGCCTTGTTCAGGGGCAGAACGACAGATTTTCACCTTGTCAGCTCAGGGATTCAATCTTGTAGTCCAACGCTCTAACTACTAGGCTACCTACCACCCCAGAGGTGTCCATGAGTAGATGTGTCCAAACTTGACACACACACGCACATTGGTTCAAGTATCTCAGAAACGGGTGGCTTCCTGGGCTTTTCACGCACAATAGTGTCTAGGGTTTATCGAGAATGTCAGCGGCAGTCCTGTGGGTGAAAACAACGACTTCTCATCAGCAAGATGGAGAATGGCAGACAAGCAAATAACTGCGCAGTTCAACAGTGGTGTGCAGAACAGCACCTCAGAACGCATAACTCGGCGTTCCTGGTTACGGAAGGGCGGCTCCAGTGGGCACGCAATCACCAACACTGGACAATTGAGGAGTGGAAAAACGTTGCCTGGTCCGACGAATCCCGGTTCCTGTTGCATCATTCTGATGGCAGTCAGGATTTGGCATAAGCAGCACAAGTCCACAGCCCCATCCTGTCTGGTGTCGGTGGTGTAATGTTTTTCGAACACATTAGGTCCCTTGATACCAATTGAGCAACATTTCCATGCCCTGAAGAATTCAGGCTGTTCTGGAGGTAAAGAAATGGTCCAACCCGGTACTAGATATGTGTACCTCTTTTGTGGACATTGGAAAGAATCACAAAACAAAGACCATAAAATGAGTGTATAAGTCATTGTGATTAAATGCATGCAAAACAAAAAAGGTGCAGTATGAGGTGGTGGGAGGGTGTGTGTGTGCACGTATGTCTCACCACTTTCCAGAGATTCTGGGCTGGCATTGACACATTGAAGTCAATGTAGCCAGACACCTCCTGTGCGTGAGGACTCATGGGAGCTGCAACGTCGTGCCTGAGAGACCATAAATAATACTAATGATGAGGTTAGGCAGTAGCTAAGCACAGTAACATGACTAATATATTGGTTACAGATAAATTGACTGGGGCGCAGACGGAAAAGGCGGTGTGCAGAACCGTATCTATACAGTACGTGTTGAGGAGGCGGGAGGTCATGCCGTGAAGAAGCTGGACAACATCACCATGGCGAACAGGGCGGGGAGGGCTGCTCACAACAAGGTCTTGTCTGGAAGAGAATCAGATAAACAACATGGCAACCGTTTAGTGGATAAACACTGCATCACAATGTGGGGGTGTTCTAGGCATCCAAATTAAAGCTGGCCTGCACAAACCTGCCTGGATCTTTGATTATCCACCAATTGTTGACATCTTTGAATGGATAACAGGTCACTTGCTGCTGGTGAGAGCTACCACGCCCATTTTCATACCTTCAGAGCACCAAAAAAATAAGAAACTGGTCATGCTGCAAGAACACAAATGCACTACATACTAGTGTTGTGTCACGTGCATGGTCCAGATCTGATAAAATAATGGAGGACCAGAAACACCCCCTCACCTGATGGGATAGTTTGCCTTATGGGAGTGTAGCCAGCAGGGTATGGGTTTACTGGAGACACTGCGGAGGGTCACCTGAGAGCCATAAGCCACCTCTAGAGGCTGACCTTGAGTGATCCTGGCCAATCCTCCCTGAATACAACCAAACACACTAGATATAACCCCAAATGACATGCAGCAGAGCAGCGCCACTACCCAATGTCAAGTCTTTTAAAAACACTTCATAAATCCAATAGATAATTCTGGTTGGTTGCTTGCCATCTCAACTGGGTCTCAGAGAGAGAGAGGGATGCTGACCTCTAGGCTGGCCTGGAAGGCACTGCTCATCATCTGGTCGTGTGGGCCACTGCGGTAGAGCAGATTCAAATGCACATAGAAGAAGCCCAGGTAGAGCAGTAGGGGTAGGACCACGAGGGCCAGGAAGCGGGTCACTACCTGCATCAGCACCACACCCTGCACGGTTGGGAGACACTTCAAACTTTAGCAGTATGCTACTGGGAAGTTGAGTTGTCCATTTGAATTAATGGATATATTCATAAACAAAAAACAAATCTAATGAACTCACATTGCTCAGTGCTCTGTCCCCAATAAGCTGCCACGTGTGCACAGCCGCCAAGCCCAGCAGCAGAAAGTAGGTGAACAGGCCCATGTACTTTACTCTGATGAATGGGAGAAGCAGACCGTTTAGACATGCATGCAAACAAACCCAAACCTTTATGAGTTAGACCTAAAGAGGTAAAACACCCACAATCACAAACATGACCATGGGATGATTGTGAAAAACTGTTTAAACTTCAGTTTTCAATACATTCATTTCCATCCAATTAGTTTTAAAATGTGGCTGATTGAACTAACCCCACAGCACAGGCACACGTGACTCCAGTCAGCACCAGCCACACCAATCTGACTGGTGAGCTAAAAAGGACGAAGAGAAACATCAGCTGGCACGGACACAGGCTGAGAGCATGCCGAGCGGACACTACACATCAACCAAAATCAAGGAGTGGGGTACATTTCTGCTATGTACCCCACTTGTACTGTGTGTGTTAAGATGTGTTGGTGATCATGGAATGACAATCCCTTCCTAGTAGGTACAGAGGAATTGCAACACTCACCCGCTTTGTGCATTGTGAAATCTGAGGTAGGATACGACAGCGAGCAGAAGGAAGAAGATAAGCACAGATTCCAGCAGCATGAAGCGGGACTGAACAATCAAGGAATTCTCTGTTTCACAAAAACAGAAAACACATAGTTCATCTTACTACACTCAATGGAGATGGCAACAATGGAGTCAAAAATCTAATATACAAATCCAACTTTGACTGTATAGGAGGAAGTACAGGACAACATTACCCATGAGGAAGAGCAATGCAGCCCCCAGTGCTGTGAGGTGCGAGTACCCGAGTTCCACAACCAGAAGGTAACACAGGGGTACACACAGTGACCCGGCCAGGGCCGGTATCAGTCTTAAACTCCATACAGGCACATTACTGGAGTACTCTGCAATGAATCGTAAGAAACAACTTGATTAAACAACTTAAGAAAAGCACATACATTCAGATGTTGGGAATTAGATCTAAAGATGCATTGGCAATGTAGTAATTAGATTCCCTACCTGCTCCAATCCTGTTCCAGATAAAGTTACCATCAAATCCACCAAGATAAGCTGTATAAATGAGAGAAACAACAATGAGCATTACTCTAAGTCTGTTATTCCCAAACTGGGTTAAGCAACAAAAAAAAAAGTGATTCACATTTTCAAACAGCCCATTTAGATTTTCCAAGAGGGCTACACATTTGGATGATGTTTTTCTCTCTCGCCTGAGTAGCCTTGTTTCACTGCCAAAAATAAAATTAAACCATCTAGCGGTCATCGAAAAAACAACAATGTCAAATACAGGTAAGCCTAGTCAAATAATTAACATCCAGTCACATTAACAGTCCGTATGTAACTGCTGCTCATTCCGTTTGTTCAAAAATTGATAAATGGTAAAAAAAAAAAAGTAAGGCCCATGTCCATAGACATGTATAAAACAACATACCATTAATAAGAAGGGGCTAGAAGCGTCTTATATGGTGAGCTACCGAGTGTCTAGGACACATACTATTGTAGAGGTCTTAATATTCTTTCTGCTGCCGCGGATATGGCTGGGACAATGCTGGGGGAAAAGGGCCAGAAAAACTACAGACAATGCCTTAATCAAACAACACTGTTTTACAACACACCAGTGACATGGCAAGAGAGGTTCTGAAATGTTTACTGCTTTGCATACAAGCCAGTGAATTCTATAAGTTACAGCTGGAGGAGTCAACAATTGTGGCGGGCCTGGCACAGCTCCCGGTGTATGTCCGTTACTTTATGGAATGTCAATTAAGGAAGACATCCTTTTCTGTAAACCACTGGAAAACAGGACAGGATATTTTTAAAGTACTGGACAGCTTTGTGCCATTAAATGGACTTTGGTGGTCAAGATGTGTTGGTATCTGTACTGATGGCGCAAAAGCCATGGCAGAGAGACATAGTGGAGTGGTAATGTACGTGCAAGCAGTTGCTCCCGACGCCACTTGGGTACACTGCACGGACGACATAAACAACTGGATTCGTTATCCCTTTCATACCCTGCAACAAGCGGTTCTGTGAAAATTAAATTTAAATCAGATGCCACTGCCAGATTTCTTGATAGGACTGTACTCACGAGTACCCTGCCTTGGCAAATTGCACTGTTAAGACACTGATGACCTTTGCAACCACGTACTTATGTGAGAGTGTATTCTCGGCCCTCACTAGCATGACAACTATACACAGGCACAGGCTGTGTGTGGAAAATGATTTAAGACTGAGAACCTTTAAAGCACACCTTTCTAATTAACCTGTGGTGAGTTATTCACAATTTGAACAAATAAGGTTTTATACATAAAATAAGGTTTTATATATATTATTATTATTATTATTGTGTCCTGGTCCTATAAGAGATCTTTGCCACTTCCCACATGCCGGGTTGTGACAAAAACTCACTGTGTGAGTGGCAGGCTTACCATGATGGCAAAAAACAACATTTAAGAGTGCGCTGACCCTGGTGCTAGAGGGGATACCCAGATGGAGGTTGAATGTTTGAATGGGTACAGGACTAAACCATTTTTGGGAACCACTGTTTTAAGTGAAGGGATTAAAGGTTAATCACAAACTTAATTTCCATGTAAATGCTAAATAGAATACACTATATATAAAAAAGTATGTGGACCTTCAGATTAGTGGATTTGTCTTTTTCAGCCACATCCATTGTTGACAGGTGTATAAAATTGAGCACACAGCCATGCAACCTCCATAGACAAGCATCGGTTGTAGAATTGCCTTACTGAAGAGCTCAGTGACTTTCAATGTGGTACCGTCTTCGATGCCACCTTTCCAACAAGTCAGTTGTTCAAATTTCTGCCCTGCTACAGCTGCCCCGGTCAACCGTAAGTACTGTTATTGTGAAGTGGAAACACCTAGGAGCAACAACGGCTCAGCCACAAAGTGGTAGGCCACACAACTCACAGAACGGGACTGCCGAGTGCTGAAGCACGTAGCGTGTAAAAACCGTCTGTCCTCGTTTGTAACACTCACTACAGAGTTCCAAACTGCCTCTGGAAGCAACATCAGCACATGAACTGTTCGTCGGGAGCTTTATGAAATGGGTTTCCATGGCCGAGCAATCACACACAAGCCTAAGATCACCATGCGCAATGCCAAGCGTCCGCTGGAGTGGTGTAAAACTCACCACCATTGGACTCTGGAGCAGTGGAAACGTGTTCTCTGGAGCGATGAATCACGATTCACCATTTGGCAGTCCGACGGAAAAATCTGGGTTTGGTGGATGCCAGGAGAACGTTACCTGCCCCAATGCATAGTGCCAGCAGTAAAGTTCGGTGGAGGATGAATAATGGTCTGGGCTGTTTTTCATGGTTCAGGCTAAGCCCCTTAGTTTCAGTGAAGGGAAATCTTAACGCTACAGCAAATAATGACATTCTAGACAATTCTGTGCTTCCAACTTTGTGGCAACAGTTTGGGGAAGGCCCTTTCCTGTTTCAGCATGACAATGACCCCGTGCACAAAGCAAGGTCCATACAGAAATGGTTTGTCAAGATTGGTGTGGAAGAACAGAGCCATGACCTCAATCTTTGGGATGAATTGTAACGCCGACTGAGAGCAAGGCCTAATCGCACAACATCAGTGCCTGACCTCACGAATGCTCTTGTACCTGAATGGAAGCAAGTGCCCACAGCAATGTTCAAACTAGATGTGGAAAGCCTTCTCAGAAGATTGGAGCCTGTTATAGCAGGGGGGGTCCCATGCCCATGATTTTGAAATAAGATGTTCCACGAGCAGGTGTCCATACAAAACTTTTGGCCATGTAGTTAGTGTATGTTGTAAGGGTTCAGTACTTACCTCCAAATGCTAGAATCATGTGACCAAGAGGTGGACCACTCTCATCAATAAAGAAGACCTGCTTTGTGTAGAGAGATACAAATTGTCCATAGTACACCTCATCAAACCTGCAAAACATCAAAGGGGGTGTCAGGGTAAACTACTATCTTGCTAAATATTTAAATAAACAATATCTTATTAAAATAAACTATATTGGCCTTATCTACCAAGGGCAGTCCAGTAGCTGTGACAGTTAGGGGACAGTGTAGTATGGGCTACTGTTGTTTAATGTGGGCCCTTCAACGCCAGGATTTGTAGACTTTTGTTCCAGTACAGTTCTAGACACACAGATAGAGCCACTGAATAGTTGAATCAATCAGGTTTGTTCCGTGTTTCACACTGGGTTGGAACAAAAGCCTGCACACCCTATTGGATCCGGACCAGGAGTGAATTACATAGAGGTTGGATATACAGTAGCTACTTACACTACAGCTTTAGGGAAGTTAATTCCATACAGTCTGGACAAAAGTCCAAGGGCTGTCACCACCACCAAAACCAAATTGATTTCGGCTCTGATCACAATAGGCAACTTGATAGACGTCAGCATGGCTCCTGTGTGCCCAGTTGTCAGCATTAACTACAAGGATTAAATCATAACCAATGACAAAAATCAGACAATTGTTCCCACATTACAATCTACTTCGCTAGTTAACAATCGAATAAAAGATGAGACGAGAGACTGAGTAGATCCATGATGCTTGCATGGCCAAGTGTCTGTACAAAATGTAGCCAGCTACTGCTTGCTAACATATGGAGCAAAGAACATCACCTATAGGCAAATAGGCTACTCATTGAATTACATACCGAACCATTTAGGATATCTTGGCTACCTCTGTTTTAAACACATAATTCAGACTGATTCCATGTGTTTTCCCCTAACTAGCTAACTAATTATAGCTAGCTAACCGACTGGCTAACCTTTACGCACCTCATTCCACCCACTCTTAGCAAGCAAACCTTAGCCTTTAATCTTCTAGCAAAATTTGAGGTCGCGAATGTATATTATTAACTAGCTAGGTACAATGGCCATACAACTACCTTTAATTTGGCACTGTTTCGCAATGTCTCAACATTTCGATGCCAGCACCGCTTTCCATCAGTGAGACCATAAATCGGTAATCGACTTGAGGGCCTGCTGCAGTGGAGACGATGGCCGCGTTCAGACGTTGCATGCATCAACCAATGCTTGCGTGTTACCTCATTGTCTGTGTCTATAATTAATACCGCGTTCAAACAGTGTTACATCTTTTTTGGCAACGTATTCAATAAGGAATCTGTGGCAAGATATCAGTTGGTTTATAATTGAACACATTTCTGACGAGTTTACACTATTGTGGAGAGATATACTGCTTGAAATCTTTACTTACGATATAAATAAGTTGAAACAATTTTATGGAATTCATTAAATTATTATTTTGGCCAAATGTCATATTCACAAATGTAAATTTACAAACAAAACACCACATTTTATTACCTTACAAAAATACATGTAACTATATTTTAAGACAATTAAATACTCTGCGAATTTTTTAAAATAAAAAATAAATAAAATAATAATAATAATAATAATAATAATAATGCCGCGTTCAAAACAACTGGGAACACCTCCATAGTCTCATTACACTCCAGTTTGGAATTCCCAGATGGATGACCGTTCAAAACGATTTTCCCAGTCTGAGCTGGTTTTTTTTGTCAGAGTTCCCAGTTGTAATGAACTCGGTAATAGGGGAACCGCATGTATATTTTATTTAAATTTAACATGTCCCAGATTGTGCGGGGTAGTTACATATGTTGGTCCTTTGTCCCGCAACCAAACACTCAAGACGCTTTCAGTCAGACTTCATATTGATGAGAATTTACATTCCAACCTATTTATTTTGCAATCACGTTGCTCTTATGACAGCTATGCAACTCAGTGGCCAGTAGTGATGGGTCGTTCGCGAAAGAGTTGGCTCTAAGTTGAACGCTGGGAGCCGGCTCGCATATCAGAAGAGCCTAATCTATTTATACAAATATTTTAATATATGAATATTCCATTTTTTAAATTAATAGAATTAACTAAATCAACGAACGATAAATAAATAAAATAATATAGATCTAAATGCTCAAATGTACACACATATTCATTCTGACTGTCTGCTCAGACTAACAGCCTCACCTGTTGTTCCTGTCAATCAGACACGTAGTGTCAACCAATGAACCAAAGATGCGTGAGGGAGGGCTGAGCCAACTCCCTCACAGTCACACACTTTGCAGCCGAGGAGAGAGAGGTAGGATAGCCGGGAAAACAACAGCAACGCAGTCTCTCTTCTATGTACCAGTTTATGGCAAAGTCTATGTTCGTAGCAAAACAAGGCCAAATTGATATTGCATTGGCTAAAAGGATTGCCACCAATTTCCAGCCGTGGAGGACAGAGGTTTTAGAAATTATAGCAATAGTCTATATGTATAAAATTTCAAGTAGGAAACCCCTTTTAAAATCTCTTATTCCACAACTGTAGACAGAGCACATAGGCTTAAGTGCGGGAAAGAGTCCAAAAAGCTACTGCAGTTTGCCTTACCACTGACTGCTGGACATCAAGCCCTCAGCCCTCAGCAGTCCAATCCCTGTACCTTTTGCGGAATATCAGTCTGTCCCAGATGTTTTTCCTGGAGAGAAGAGGCTTCTTTGCGGCCCTTCTTGACACCAGGCATCCTCCAAAAGTCTTCGCCTCACTGTGCGTGCAGATGCACTCACACTTGCTGCCATTCCTGAACAAGCGCTGTACTGGTGGTGGCCCGATCCCGCAGCTGAACCCTTCATCACAACAATTGAACCGCTTTCCTTGAAATTCTTTGATGATCCGATAAAGAGTTGATTTAGGTGCAATCTTACTGGCAGCAATATCCTTGCCCGTGAAGCCCTTTTTGTGCAAAGCATTGATGACGGCACATGTTTTCTTGCAGGTAACCATGGCTGACAGAGGAAGAACAATGATTCCAAACACCACCCTCCTATTGAAGCTTTCAGTTTGTTATTCGAACTCAATCAGCATGACAGAGTGATCCCCAGCCTTGTCCTCATCAACACTCACACCTGTGATAACAAGAGAATCACTGACATGATGTCAGCTGGTCCTTTTGTGGCAGGGCTAAAATGCAGTGGATTTTTTGGGGGGGGATTCAGTTAATTTGCATGGCACAGAGGGACTTTGAAATTAAGGTATTGTGTGTAAGTAACAGTGATAACACCAAGTAAAACTTAAATGATAACTTAAAAACACAAAATATAAATATTCATTAACAAACTTATAGCTGTTTGGGGTTTTAGGCTGGGTTTCTGTACAGCACTTTGAGATATCAGCTGATGTACGAAGGGCTATATAAATAAATACATTTGATTTGATTTGTACGTAAGCATTTCAAGGTAAGGTCTGCACCTGTTGTATTCAGGCACATGTGACAAATCAAATTTGATTTGTTCAAGTAGGCTATCCATCCCCATTTTTTAAAGATCGCCCTACATCTGACTACCAAAGACACGCTCCAGGCCTGCGTAAGCACAGTGCAATGGGACGGGATAAATTAATTACATCAGCATGCTTCTGACCCGATCCTATTTAAAACAAGTTGTTCTGTTTTTATTAGAATTATATAATACATTGTTTTAGACCTTATCAAACCCTAGTGGATTTAACCTTCATTATTGACTGTTTGGCATGTCCATGTTCAGAACGCAATTTACAGCAGGCCTAGCCGCTATATCAGTGTGAATGTTATAGCCTATGTTTAACAATGCATTTCTATATTGAAGCAATGCAATTAGAACAAATGTGAACTGCAAACATTTAACATATTTAGCAAATATGGGGCAGACTATATAACGAACTAGGCTATAAACTTAATAACATTCAAAGTGAAGTTGATGACAACATAATACATAAAATACCATAAATACACAACTTGAAGCAACCACATATTTAGCCATGGAGCACGTTCTGATTGGTCAAGCCTTGACAAAGCCACAACTTATTTATTCATCGAAACCCAGCCCTTTCGCGCCACCACCAGCTACTGCACCCATAATTCCAGTTGTGAAAATAGCAACAATATTGGACACCCCGAATCTCTAACGCTACTGCCAGCTCTAGAGGGTGCAATCAATTCAAGACTCAAAAAGCTCACTTCAATGAAGTGAGTAGAAAAATGGTCCAATGTAGCAGAACAGATTATTTCCCCCGATGTTCCGACTGAGCTTCTGACTGTCATATTTAAGGCCGATTAGAAATACATTACCAGTCAAAAGTTTGGACACACCTAATCATTCCAGGGTTTTTCTTTATTTTTTATATTTTCTACATGGAATAATAGTTAAGACATTAAAACTATGAAATAACACACATGGAATTATGTAGTAACCAAAAAAAAAGTGTTAAATAAATCAAAATATATTTTATATTTGAGATGCTTCAAAGTAGCTACCCTTTGCCTTGATGACAGCTTTGCACACCCTTGGCATTCTCTCAACCAGCTTCAGCTTAGTCACCTGGAATGCATTTCAATTAACAGGTGTGCCTTGTTAAAAGTTCATTTGTGGAATTTCTTTCCTTCTTAATGTGTTTGAGCCAATCAGTTGTGTTGTGACAAGGTAAGGGTGGTATAGAGAAGACAGCCCTATTTGGTAAAAGACCAAGTCCATATTATGGCAAGAACAGCTCAAAAAAGCAAAGAGAAACGACAGTCCATCAGTATTCTCCTTGGACAAATACCCCTGACACAGCCTGGAGGTGTGTTGGTGTAACAGTATAATTTTTAAACCGTCCCCTCGCCCATACCCGGGCGCGAACCAGGGACCTTCTGCACACAACGACAACAGTCACCCACGAAGCATCGTTACCCATCGCTCCACAAAAGCCGCGGCCCTTGCAGAGCAAGGGGAATTACTACTTCAAGGTCTCAGAGCAAGTGACGTAACCGATTGAAACGCTATTTAGCGCACACCGCTAACTAAGCTAGCCGTTTCACATCCGTTACATTGGGTCAATATCCCGTTGAAAAACAAAATGATAGTCCCACTAAGTGCAACCCAGATGGGATGACGTATCCCTGCAGAATGCTGTGGTAGCCATGCTGGTTAAGAAGACATGAAGGTCAGTCAATCGGGACAATTTCAAGAACTTTTAAAGTTTCTTCAAGTGCAGTCGCAAAAACCATCAAATGCTATGATGAAACTGGCTCTCTCATAAGCAGAGGATAAGTTCATTAGTTAATTGCACCTCAGACTGCAGCCCAAATAAATGCTTCACAGAGTTCAAGTAAGACATCTCAACACCAACTTTTCAGAGGAGACTGCGTGAATCAGGCCTTCATGGTTGAATTTCTGCAAAGAAACCACTACTAAAAGGACACCAATAAGAAGAAGAGACTTGCTTAGGCCAAGAAACACAAGCAATGGACAGATCGGTGGAAATCTGTCCTTTGGTCTGATAATTCCAAATTTGAGATGTTTGGTTCCAACCGCTGTCTTTGTGAGATGCAGAGTAGGTGAATGGATGATCTCCGCATACGTGGTTCCCACTGTGCAGATTGGAGGTGTGATGGTGCTTTGCTGGTGACAACATCTGTGATTTATTTAGAATTCAAGGCATATTTAACCAGCATGGCTACCACACCATTCTGCAGCGATACATCATCCCATCTGGTTTGGGCTTAGTGGGAATATCATTAGTTGTCAACAGGACAATGACCCAACATACCTCCAGGCTGTGTAAGGGCTATTTGACCAAGAAGGAGAGTGATGGATTGCTGCATCAGAAGACATGGCCTCCCCAATCCCCTGTCCTCAACCCAATTGAGATGGTTTGGGATGAGTTGGACCGTAGAGCGAAGGAAAAGCAGCCAAGACTGTTGGAAAAGCATTCCCGATGATGCTGGTTGAGAGAATGCCAAGAGTGTGCAAAGCTGTCATTAAGGCAAAGGGTGGCTACTTTGAATAATCTCAAATATATATATTTTGATTTGTTTAACACTTTTTTGGTTACTACATGATTCCATATGTGTTATTTCATAGTTTTGACATCTTCACTATTATTCTACAATGAGAAAATAGTCAAGTAAAGAAACTCTTGAATGAGTTGACTGGGACTGTATGTTTTTTTCATAAGGAAAACCTCCATTGACCCTCCATTCATTCTATGCTTACTTGATAACATGCAAGTGCAGACTGCATGGTATGACTGTGGCGGGGAGAATAAATAATACCAACAGAGCATGAAGATATACTGCAGGTTTTATTTATTTGCACAGGGATTTGTTTGGTCTGGTAGGGTTGATTACGTCAAGGGATAATGGTGCTAATGTGCCATCTTGTATTTGCAATATACACTGAAGAAAAATATCAAACGCAACATGAAACAATTTCAAAAAGATTTTACAGAGTTACAGTTTAAATAAGGAAAGCAGACAATCGGCCTCAGATACCTTAACAAAATAGGTAGGGGCGTTGATCAGAAAACCAGTTAATACTTGTTGTGCAGCGAGGCACATCTCCTTTGCATAGAGTTGATCAGGCTGTTGCTTGTGGCCTGTGGAATGTTGTCCCACTCAATGGCTGTGCGAAGTTACTGGATATTGGCCGGAACTGGAAAACATTGTCATAAACTGATCCAGAGCATCTCAAACGTGCTCAATGGGTGACATATCTGGTGAGTATGCAGGCCATGGAAGAACTGGGACATTTTCAGCTTCCAGGAATTGTGTACGGATCCTTGTGACGTGGCCGTGCATTATGTTGAAACATGAGGTGATGGCAGACGATGAAAGGCACGACAATGAGTCTCAGGGTCTTGTCACGGTATCTCTATGCATTGAAATTGCCATTGATAAAATGCAATTGTGTTCCTTGTCCGTAGCTTATACCTGCCCATACCATAACCCCACCGCCACCATGAGGCACTCTGTTCACAACCGCTCGCCCACACAACGCCATATGCCCGGTACAGTTGAAACGGGGATGCATCCACGAAGAGCACGCTTCTCCAACATGCTAGTGGCCATTGAAGGTGAGCATTTGTCTACTGAAATTGGTTATGACGCCAAACTGCAGTCAGGACAAGACCCTGGTGAGGATGATGAGCACACAGGTGAGCTTCCCTGGGACGGTTTATGGTTGTGCAAACCTACAGTTTCATCAGCTGTCTACTGGTTGGTCTCAGATGATCCCACAGGTGAAGAAGCTGGATGTGGAGGTCCTGGGCTGACGAGGCTGCACATGGTCTGCGGTTGTGAGTCCGGTTGGAAGTACTGCCAAATTCTCTAAAACAACATTGTGGCTTGTGGTAGAGAAATGAATGTTAAATTCTGGCAACAGCTCTGGTGGACATTCCTGCAGTCAGTATGCCAATTGCACGCTCCCTCAATCTTGAACCATCTGTGGTGACAAAACTGTACATTTTAGAGTGGCCTTTTATTGTCCCTAACACAAGGTACACATGTGTAATGATAATGCTGTTTAATCAGCTCTTGATTTACCACACATATCAGGTAGATGGATCATCTTGGCAAAGGAGAAATGCTCACTAAAAGGGATGTAAACAAATGTGTGCACAAAATTTGAGAGAAATAAGCTTTTTGTGCGTATGGAAAATTTCTGGGATCTTTTATTTCAGCTTATGAAACCAACACTTTACATGTTGCGTTTATATTTTTGTTCTGTATAAAAGGCCTTCATTCACCATCCAGATTAAACAGTAGAGGGATGGTGACCAGGTCCACTTCTGATTGCTGTAATGTTTCTAATGTTCACTGCTATGACACATACATCACATCACTTTTTTTGTTCATTTGATTTTTAAGTGCAAGTACATTGGAGTCTGGAATTATTGGATCCCTTGATAAAGATATGCAAAAAAGACTGTAAAAATGCAAAAATAAATATTATTTTATACTAATACAATTTTTCAGAGAAAGATTGTTTAAAATAAATTAAATAAATTAAAAAAGGATAAAATGTATTGGATCCCATTTTCAATTCTCCAGCAACCCTCCCCTAGCCAGGATAACGTCAAAGCCTTTTTCTAAAATGTTTTATGAGATTGGAGAACACATTCGGAGGGATCTTAGATTATTCCTCCATACAGAATGTTTCCAGATGCTTGATATCCTTAATCTGTGCTTATAGACTGTCCTCTTCAATTTAAGCCACAGGTTTTCAATGAGGTTCAAAATGTTGATTTTGTGGTCAATTAACCATTTATTTTTGGATGATTTTTTAACATATGCTTTGGGGTTATTGTTTTGCTGGATGATTCACCTGTGGAAAAGTTTCAGCCTTCCTGCAGAGGCAACCAGTTTTTTTGGCTAAAATGTCCTGGTACTTGGTAAAGTTAATGACGCCGTTGACCTTGACAAGGGCGTCGGGACTAGTGGAAGCAAAATAGCCCCGTGTCATTTAAAAATACACCACCATATCTTACAGTAGGGATGAGTTTTTTTTCTGCATATGCATTGCTCTTTTGAAAGCTGAACCCAAGGAGCTCTATTTTCGTGTCCTATGACCATAGCACTGGCTCCAATCCAAGTGCCAATGCCGTTTAGAAAACTCCTGGCTCTGCTATGGTCAGATGACAATAGAAAAAATAATAGAATAAACAATAGAAAATAGAGCTCATTGGCCATGCACATCAATGGTGAGTTTGGCTTTCAAAAGAAAAATGCATAGGCACTACTGTAAAATATGGTGGTAGATCTTTGATGTTATGGGGCTATTATGCTTCCACTGGTCCTGGAGCCCTTGTTAAAGGTCAATGGCATTACCAAGTACCAGGACAATTTATACACAATATATTTATTTACAATATAGTTCAGCATTTGTATTGTTTATTTTATACAGTCTTCTTTGCTCATCTTTATCAGGGGATCCAATAATTCCAGACCCCAGTGTATATGAACTTCATGTATCACTTCTCCGCATTTCTGAAGTATAATTTTCACATCCTTTTAAAGAACAAAACAAAAACTGCATTGCATCAGTCAGACAGTATCATACATACAACACATCCTTGAAAAAAAAAACATGTTTTTTTTAACGACAAAATGATGTCTTATGTGCACCAGTAATATATATTTTCCCACCTGTCTAGAAGCAGACCCAGGTGATTTGAGTGTCTTTGCTCAAAGTTCTGCACCACCCATAGCAGTTCTCTGCCATGTCAGGCGATACAGCGTCACAGTTTGTGGCAGCAAAAAAAGGGGTCTGGAGTCCCGTGTATAAAAAAGTCTAAACTGAGTGACATTGGGCAGTGTTTCCCATGGCCCACATCAGTATGATAAGGTTTTAGTCAGGGCAATGCCTTGGGTTGTTAGAGGACAGCCCCTAGCGTATCCTGTAATGCTTGGACCATACCCATAATATGGCATCAGGTGGATGAGGTTGGTGTCAAAGGTGAACATGAGCAATCTTTTTGCGAGCCTTCCAACACTGCACAGTGTCTCTCTCACTGGCTTTACTCACACACAGACAGAGAATCCCAAGTCAGAGACGTCCAGTAAAAAACATAAAATCATCCAGTCTTTTAGCTGCCTTCACAGTTCTACTGGTTTGTAGTCTCCTGTAATTCCATGATTTTGTAAAATGACCAAAAGGTCCAATACAGCGGGACAAGTTCCTATGTCTTCTCTTCGCGCTCTGTTTTGCGCCGCGTAATGTTCCGAGGTTTGATCTTTAGAGACAGCTCCCACAGAGCCTCCTCTGCCAGGTGGTCGCTGAAGTCATTGAAAAAGGAGACGATGTCGTCGTTGTGTTTCAGATCATAATGCCTGGGAGAGAGGGAAAACACCATCTAAACATTGCAAAGGTGGGAAAAGTCAAAGGAAAATATCATAAAATTCCAAAACATTTTTCAGGGGAGAAAGAAAAGTGCATTGAACATAAAGCTGTATGACAGCAACGGACAGATTGGCCACCAGACCTGGGCAGAAAATAGTTATATTTTGTAGTTTATTTGAAAATATCAACTTTTCAAATACTTACGGTAGTCAAATATAGTTTATATAGAGTTTCAACTATTTTCTTGGATTTTCAAATAAATACAGGTCTCAGAAAACTAAATATTTGAAGGTATTTGTATATAAATATATTTATTTGATGGCTGACAAATATTTGATGAACAACAAAATACTACAAGTTAGTTGAATTCGTCTAAATATATGATCATAAGCACATTGTTTGAGGGCTCTTAGATATGAATCTTAATATAGCCTATAGACTAGAATTAAAATAATCTCAACAATAAGAGTAGATCACCCTTGCAGCTTCAAAATTACTAACAAATATATTTTCATAAAGAGTGATACACAAGTAGCAGTTGTTATCAAGTTATAATGCATGTGTAGTAACTCTGATTATTACAATAGCAACATTGTTATTACATAGGACTTTGGAAATTGCTTTATAATTGAATAATAATGGAGTGGAACAAGTGGAATAAGGAACAGTTACATTTCATGTGTACAGAAGAAAAAAAACTCAGCTCATTGCTATGCAATTACCAAAGTATCATGTAACTTAATGATAGTAAAATGTTGCTCCAAAAGTACAGTTTTATTACACAGGCACAAGAACAGTTTAAATGTTACTGAGAATGCGAACTGTAACAAAATATGGTTATTAAGTGTCGAAAGGAAACAAAATATCCCAAAACCTCCTTATTGAATCAACGACAGTCAAGGTAGATGGGAAATCCCTTTAAAGATGGTGTAGTGTGTGTGTGTGTTTGAAACAAGAATACTTACCCTCAGATGGACAAAAAGGTTCAAACTCTTTTTTTGCTAAGCATCCAACTTGCTGTTTGCAAATGGCTTTTAATTATAAAATTAATTGCTGCTTTCAACCTTTTCAGTGGCGTGTTCAAAGAGTCATGCAGTAGTTGAGCGTCACAACTTATTTATACTTATCTGTATAAAATATAATTGGTCAATTGGTTTGACTTGATTACGTACACATTGGGCAATGGACATTCAGGAGAATGGACATTCAGAAAATGTATTGTGTAGATGAAATATGACTGTCAGAAACTGGAATAGTTTAGGAGATTGTGCCCTCTATTAATTATATTTCTTTCTTCTTAGCGATAGGGGGCAGTATTTTCACATCCTGAAGTAAAGTAAACTGCCCAAAGTAAACTGCCTGTACCTCAGGCCCAGAAGTTAGGATATGCATATAATTGGTAGATTTGGATAGAACACATGCTAACGTTTCCAAAACCGATAAAATAACGGCTAAAAAAATGATTTGGCAGGCAAAACCCAGAGGTCAAACCATCCAAGGGGGATTTCTTTTATAGGTCATATTATTTCCCATTGGTTTTCTATTGAAAACCCTATTTAACCTCTTGGTCCTACCTGGCACGCAGGCGTCCCATCTAGAGCTCTGGAAATGCAAATGCGCTACGCTAAATGCTAATAGTATTAGTTAAAACTCAAACGTTCATTAAAATACACATGCAGGGTATTGAATTAAAGCTACACTCGTTGTGAATCCAGGCAACAAGTCAGATTTTTAAAATACTTTTCGGCGAAAGCATGAGAAGCTATTATCTGATAGCATGTAACACCCCAAAAGACCCGCAGGGGACGTAAACAAAATAATTAGCATAGTCGTCGCTACACAAACCGCACAAATAAAATATAAAACATTCATTACCTTTGACCATCTTCTTTGTTGGCACTCCTAGATGTCCCATAATCACTATTGGGACTTTTTATTCGATTAAATCGGTCCATATATAGCCTAGATATCGATCTATGAAGACTGTGTGATAAACGGAAAAAAATAGCGTTTCATAACGTAAAGTCATTTTTAAATTCAAAAAGTCGACGATAAACTTTAACAAAACACTTCGAAATACTTTTGTAATGCAACTTTAGGTATTAGTACACGTTAATAAGCGATAAAATTCATCAGGAGGTGATGTCAATTCTATAGCTGTCTGTTTCGAAAAATGTCTTGGAGAGAGCTCGACCAAAACATCCGGTCGGAGACCGGAGGGAATCGATTCCCTTGATTCGGTTAGAAATTGGTTGAGGCTTTTCTTTTGAGAAATTAAGAAGTACGGCTGTTCTTTGTAAGTGTCACTCCAGATGGATTCTACATTTTGGGGATATAAAGAAGGACGTTATCAAACAAAAGGACCATTTGTGATGTTTCTGGGACATTTTGGTGTGCCAACAGAAGAAGATCTTCAAAGGTAAGGCATTTATTATATCGTTATTCCTGACTTTTGTGTAGCCACCTGCCTGGTTGAAAATGATTCTCATGTGTTTGTATGCCGGGCGCTGTCCTCAGATAATCGCATGGTCTGCTTTCGCCGTAAAGCCTTTTTGAAATCTGACACTGCGGCTGGATTAACAAGAAGTTAAGCTTTATTTTGATGTATTACACTTATATTTTCATGAATCTTGAATATTGATATTTCTATAGTTTGAATTTGGTGCTCTGCAATTTCACTGGATGTTGTCAAATCGATCCCGCTAATGGGATTGGCTCGGGAAGGGATCACTAACAGGTTAACATGCCGTTCCAGATACAGCCCTGTCATTAGTTGAAAGCAGCCAATCCAACAGTTTCAGAAAAGTAGTCACTTCCTGAGATCTGTTTTCAAATAGTTTTGAAAAGTAGTTACTTCCTGAGATCTGTATACAAATAGTTTGAAAATGTAATACTTTTTTGGGATCTGTATTCAAATAGTTGTAGTCACCTCCAAAGTAAATATTTGTTCCCCTGGAAAAAATTATTACTTTCCACAAGGAATAGTTCAAAATAGAGTTCTCCCAGATCTGTTGGCCACTATATACGTACACTTGCTGGAAGCGCCTCATGCTGTCCAGGATATTGAACTGCTGCCAGCGCTTTGAGAAGTTGACCTTCCCGTTGATGAGGTCGGGGTTGCCCAGATGGACAAAGGTTAAGTCCTGGAGGATAAGTCCCCTATGTGTCGTGTGGGAAATAACCAAAACAAGAAAGAGTCAGTACAATAAAGACGAGAAATACACAGTAAGCAATACATATCGGAGACGTGCAAATACATTTGTGTCACTTGTGACAACAAAGTGCATACACCTTGCAACCCAGCAGTTTGACTTACAGATATGGTATACATGGGGGCTCCACGTCGGCCAGGGCCGCTCGGTAGGCCCGGAACGACGAGGAGCTGTCTATCAACGTGCAGTATTCCTCTAGGCCCTGTAAACAGAACAGAACAGTGACAGCCATGTTAACCTCAAACACAACACATGTAGAGATTTCATCTAAGAATAAAGTGCCGCGAAGGAAAGATTAACAATTAACCAAAGGTTTCAGAGCAATCTTTGGACATCTATTAGACAACACAGTCCAACTCGCCTCGGAGGTCGTTTTCTGCCATTCCAGTCTTCGGATGGGAGCCGAATCCAAGGCAGATAATATTGCCAAATACGAGTTGAAATTATTTAGCTTCCGTAAGTGCTGCAAGACAGTGAAGGGAAACCACCTTAAAACACACTTGAGAATTTGTTGCTTTTTTCAACAAACCCTCCCCAATACCACTGTTTGCCCATTCTTAAGTATCCACATTTCAAACAGGTATACCTTCATTATTTTGATGAATTTAAGGAGGAGCTTTTCTCGGTCCTGGGCTTTCTCCTGCAGAATGATTATGGAGCGTACCCTGAGGGAGACACGAAGGAGGAGAGATGCATCAGTTTGTCATCACGTTCTCCAAACCTGGCTGCTTTCCTCTCGGAGAGGGCAGTGAAGTGCTGCAGGGACGAAGAGAAGCACTGTGGTGACTAAGTTAAGATTTGGGGCTCAGGCTTACCAGTAGGACATGTTGTTAAAGTGCTCTGTGAATTGTGTGAGGTTAGGACTCTTTTCCTCGTTCTGCTCCTTAGCCCAAAGCAACACCTCAGGGATCTGTGTAGAGGGAGACAGAGTGACACGAATAAGGACTTTTTTAGAGAGGGGCAGCATATGCAAGAGGAGAAGGACATGCTTGGATGAGTTACCTCAATTTTGTAGAAGAGCTCCGCGTCCAGGAGAGTTAGCTGGTCAGCAATCTCGTGACTGCGGAAATCATGCAGGGTCCCCGGTCTAAAGACGACAACGAAAAAAGTAAATATGGCCAGAGTTCGAACTAGACACTGTGATACATTGATGTTCAGAAAGCAACAAATAATTATTTTACTGTTGCGGCGCCGAACATTTCTAAATGGTAACTTTCTCGGAAACAATACAAAATGCAAGGTTTTAGCGGTCACAGTATTCTCCTTCGCTAATTGTGGGTGGGTGGGCCTACCTGGCAGCGACACCTCGCGCGGCCAGTGGTTTAAGGGAGTTGGTGTAGCGCAGCAGCTTCCTCTGCTCCACCTTGTCCAGGATGTTCTTGCGGAGCACGCGGGCCAGGCTCAGCTCACCGTTACACACCAGCCTGAACACCAGGTCCATCAGCTGCTTCAGGATGTCCTCCGTCATCTCCACCAAACTGACACACACACACAGTTCCAAAGCCGAGGGAACGGAGGGATGAGAGAGGGGTATGAGGGCGGTGGGTGAAGGAGAAAAAAAAGACAGGAAAAAGACATGAGGCGTTTAATTGAAAATGAATCATGACCAGTTAAGCCCCCCCGCCTTTTCGCAAAAGGAAATGCGAATAAGAATCAGGACATCAAAAATGGTCTTTGCAGAGTGTAGGTTTTTGATAGACAGTTTTCTAGTCAAATGAGAGCCCAGGGAACTCACCACAGCTCGTCCACCACACGGACCAGAACGAAGAAGGTGTTTTTGCTGACTCTCTTCTTGAAGGTATCTGGGCTGTGACTAAATCTGGTGTATGTGTGGAGGGGTTAAGCGAAACAAACAGTCTCCAATCTTACAGTATTCAGTGTTTACGTCTATCGTAAGGATTTTGCTTCCCATTCCCTATTGTCTCAACCAAGCAGGCTTTGTTGAAGGAAGCTCTCTCTGTCCACATTAGTCAAGGGCAAGCCACCAAAAATCTGTTTCTTCTCTATGTAGATCATTTCATGAATATGAACGCTGTGGTTCAAAACATGTCAAAGTTGCACATTTATTTGTTCATCCTTGCATAAGGTCAAGCAACATGTTACAGGTCCATCACTGATCCAGGTGAACCCTCTAAATTAGAAAATGTGTTTTAAAGCATGTACATTATAAGATGTTTTAGCAGCTGTATTTAGCATAACAAGGGCCATCATTGCTATTGACTGCTAGCTAAACTAAAGACCGCACAACGTTTGCTAGGTAACACAGCTCTCAAAACATTCAAGGTCCTGACAGCTACATAAAGCGCTGTTCGGACATCGGAGAAAACTCTATTTAGCACCTTTGAACAGCTTCTCATCTCGTATTGTTTCGGAATTTCTCCAGTCCAGTACACAAGTTGCTTTCTGCAAGTATGAACAACGGAACATGTGTAACAATTGTAACCAAGCTGTAACATGGCAACCTCAATGAGGGGAAATGACCCAAAATGCGCTGATTTCAAAACCGTACCTTTTATTTATAATATGTAATTAACGTGCAACTTTTACAAGTTTTAACACACAGTGTTCATATTCATAAAATGATCTACGTTTCCTGGACCAGAGAATACTTTTCTCTGAAGCCTTTTTTGGTGGGTGACCCTTGTGACTACATGTGAGATGTGAAGCATGGAAAGGATATCTGTAGTGCAGCTTTTTGATGAGGTCCTCGGGGGTTATAAATGTTCTGTACGTCGTCAGGAAAGCCTCACAGTACAAGACAAGATCTGGAAAAGAAGACCCCACAGGAGATCACTAAATATCCTCTCGTTTGTCAAGAGCTCCCATCTGAGGGAAGGAAAGTCTGGGTCTATTAGGGAAAAAGACATATTACTGACAGTAACACATTCAACCTCGGATAAGTCATCACAAAATAAACATTTTAAAAAACTACTTTGTTTTCTATGCAAAACATTGGCATACAGAAGCACGACATATAGTGCTGTTGATTCCAGTAATTATGAGGTATTGAAGTAGGAGTGTGGGGAGAGACCCGCCCTACTGAGTGAACACAGACCACGTGTACTAGTCTCCTCTGGGGGATGTGTGTGTCTGTCTGTGTGTGTGTGTGTTTGTGCGCTACGGAGGTCATACATACACACCTTTGCGGTCCGTTTCTGTGGCGTGGACTAATAAAATATCCCCCGATCCGGCTCGGACATCCGGACCGTCGTCGCTCTGGTATCACACGGACAGATGAAAAAGTTGTACGGGGAGAAAGGATTAGCCTAAGCGTTGACTTCGTGATGAGTCCCAGTGTAGCGCTACGAGTGACTATCCTGATTAAACCGTACCGACAATATGGAAAAAATATGTTTTGAAAAGCCAGACTTGTTAGCCGTGAGAGGGTTATCTATAAGGAGATATGCGCTACTAAAGCCGGTCTGACCTTGCCATGCCAACTCTGGCTTTTCGCCGATAATCACATACTTATCTACTGTGAGATTGTAACATTGAGTTAGAGGCATAGGGTAGCAGAGGACAGGCTATCTGTAAGCAGCTTTGGGGTGGAGGCTTATTTAGTATTATGAGTATCCTTCTTGTAGATTCCTATGAAGTATCTCATAGAAAGAGGCCTTCCCTGTGATTATAAACGGATTGAGCTCAAAGAGCCTCGAGGTCAAACGGACTGACCCCCAATAGTAGAAACTAAGAAGCACGTTTACCTCCTGCTTTAGTGTTATCCGAGACATGATCTCCATGTGATCGATGAGGGAAAGTTCATCCGTCTCCTCGCTACTCGGCCCTTCTTCTGAGGACTTTTGCCTTCGGCTGAGAGAGAGAGAGAAAAAGATTATAGCGAAAAAGGGGAGGGGGTAGAGGGTGATTTAAGATATCAAAATCATTATAGGTTCACTTGTTAAATCGTCAAATCCTTCCTATTGTCAATCGAGAGTAGGAACAATGGAGAATGATGAACTAACCGAAGGCACAGTCCGTCATGGCATGGGCACTTACCTGTCATTGCACGTGTCCTCGCACAGTGGGTTCTCTGAGGCAGTGTCCTCCAGTGAGTCATCTATGGCGGATGAGTCCTGACAATGACACACAACGTAGTTAGGACAGGGACAGGTCTCGCACCAAATCCAGCAGCCTAAGTTCATGTTCATTAGGGCACGCAATGGAAAACATTTGGAAATGGTTCTGAAGTGGAAAACTAAAATGTGAGATTCTTATTGGACATTTCTATCCCCGTTTCAGTACATGTTCTTCTGTTTGGTGCCTAATGAACATGACCCCGAGGTCATGTTAAAAGGTGAAAAATGCCTTTTTAGTTAAGGTCGATGTGATCGTACGTTACGCTGTTTAAGCAACTTAGTATTCAGTGAGTTGTTCAGTCAGCTTTGAGTAAAACAGGCAAATGGTAGTTCACACACACTATCATTATCAAATGCTGTATGCATACATGCATAACTCCAGCCTTACTTCTCTAGCTCAAGTGTAACAGTAAATATACAGATAAGAGAAATGGTTTGAATCGTTTTTTTCTCCACCTTTTATTTTTCTGATCGGGGATTATGGAAACACATCAAATGTTCGTTTTTTTGGGGTGTACTGTAGGCTTACCCTGGCATGACGTTTTGATAACTGTAAATCTCTCTAGGACAAGGTGACTTTTATCAATATATTCACCTGTATTTACTCCCCAAAAATGAAATGCTAAGAGAGATTGACATGGTTACCAGAACGTCACGCCAGGGTAAGCCTACACGAAACACAGCCCTTATTTTAAGTGTTTCTTAAATTCCCTATCGGAAAAACGAATGGTGGAAAAATAATTGGAACCATTTCCTAGTTTGACTGCTAGGTTATACGGGTATTATGACACCTCCACTGTGGGGCTCTATGCAGCACCTTCAGAAAGCATTCACAGCCCTAGACCTTTTCCAAATTTAGTTGTGTTACAAAGTGGGATTAAAATGGATTTAAATTGCATTTGTTTGTCAATGATCTACACAAAATACTCTAATGGCAAAGTGGAAGAAACATTTTTATTTTATTTTAATTTTTGACAAATGTTAGAATTTATGAAAAATAAAAACACTAATATATCTTTGTTGGATAAGTATTCAACCCCGAGTCAATACATTAGAATAGCTCCATTCCGTTTATTTTTTATCCTGAAAAGCTCCCCAGTCCTTAACAATTACAAGCATACTCATAACATGATGCAGCTACCTCTATGCTTGACAATATGGAGTGGTATTCAGTAATGTGTTGTATTGGATTTGCCCTAAACATAACACTTTGTATTCAGGACAAAAAGTGAATTACTTTGCCACATTTTTGCAGTATTACTTTTAGTGTATTGTAAACTTGAAGTATTTTTTCTTCAATGTTGTTGATCCATCCTCAGTTCTCCTATTACAGCCATTAAACTCTAACTGTTTTAAAGTCACAATTGGCCTCATGGTGAAATCCCTGAGCGGTTTCCTTCCTCTCTGGTAACGGAGTTAGGAAGGACTCCTGTATCGTTGGAGTGACTGTCTATTGATACACCATCCAAAGTGTAACTTAACCATGATCAAACGGATATTCAATATATGTTTTTATTTTTTTAACCCCTCTAACAATAGGTGCCCTTCTTTGCGAGGAATTTTTAAACTTCCCTGGTCTTTGTACTTGAATCTGGGTTTGAAATCCACTGCTCGACTGAAGGAAATTACAGTGTGTTTGGGGTACAGAGATTCAAAATCATGTTAAACACTATTATTGCACACAGTGAGTCCATGCAACTTACACTATATATACAAAAGTATGTGGACACCCCTCAAATTCTGATATTTCAGCCACACTCATTGCTGACAGTGGTTCATTATCCAGCCCATAGCCATGGAATCTCCATAGACAAACAGTTGCAGTAGAATGGCCTTACTGAAGAGCTCAGTGATAGGATGCCACCTTTACAACAAAGTTCATTCTGCCTTGCTGGAGCTGAGAGCTAGAGCTGTCCCGGTCAACTGTAAGTGCTGTTATTGTGAAGTGGAAACGTCAACAACATCTCAGCCACAAAATGATAGGCCACACAAGCTCACAGAACGGGACAGCTGAAGCCCGTAGCGCGTAAAAATCATCTGTCCTCGGTTGCAACACAAGCCTAAAATCACCATGCATAATGTCAAGTGTCGGCTGGAGTGGTATAAAGCTCGCCCCCAATGGACTCTGGAGCAGTGGAGACGCGTTCTCTGGAGGGATGAATCGAATCACATTTCACCATCTGGCAATCCAATGGACGAATCTGGGTTTGGCGGATGCCAGGAGAACACTACCTGCCCGAATGCATAGTGCCAACTGTAGTTTTTTGGAAAAGTTTGATGGTCTGGGGCTGTTTCATGGCTCAGGCTAGACCCCTTAGTTCCAGTGAAGGGAAATCTTAATGCTACAGCATAGTGACATTCTAGACAATTATGTGCTTCCAACTTTGTGGCAACAGTTTGTGGAAGGATGAATTAGAACGCAGACTGCGAGCCAGGCCTAATCGCCCAACATCAGTGCCCGACCTCACTAATGCTCTTGTGGCTGAATGGAAACAAGTCCCAGCACCAATGTTCCAACATCTAGTAGAAAGCCTTCCCAGAAGAGTGGAGGCTGTTATAGGGGGACCAACTCCATATTAACGGCCATGATTTTTGGAATGAGATGTTCGATGAGCAGGTGTCCACATACTTTTGGTCATGTTGTGTATTATGAGAACATTTTTACTCCGGAATGTATTTAGTCTTGCCATAACAATAAGGGGTTGAATACTTACTGACTCAAGACATTGCAGCTTTTCTCTTTGAATGACTTAATGAATTTCCAAACATTTGGAAAAAACATGATTCCACTCTGACATTATGGGGAATTGTGTTAAGGCCAGTGACGAAATCTGAATTTAATACATTTTAAATTCACGCTGTAACACAACAAAATGTGGAAAAAGTCAAGGGGTGTGAATAATTTCTGAAGGCCCTGTACATACACCCATCTCCACCCCAAAAGCAGATACGCTAATAGGCCAGTGTTTTTTTTATGTGGGGAGAACTGAGTGATAATGATTTAAGAAATAAACTGGGCGATTAGTCATTTTATTGGATTATATCATCCCTGATAAAAGGCCCGATGGAAGAAGTGAAGCACAGGGACTAAACACAAAGCCATTAATGCTTCCAGTTGAATTTAGTTACTACGATCTGGACCTGACCCAACGGTCGGATACAACCACCGGTGGCTTTAACGGCCAAATGTCAAGTATGCGAACGTGGTAAAATGTCTCACTGTGACTTGGAGACAAACCCTCATTCAGACAATGACAGGAAGTGACTTTGGAGTCCTTTGAGGTTATAGTAGGACATGGGGACAGTCCAGTGGCAGGGGGGTTTGGAAAAGGAGGACAACCCATGGTAATGTACAGACAAGTCAGCGAAGCAGGGCATGCCAAGCGGTCGAAGAGACGGTGAACCCTGAGAAGTCAGGTCGAGTTCAAAATGGGGTTAGATTGTGAGGTCCGCTGTCAGTCATGGTGCACTGTGTTTGTGAAAGCACCCCGCTCTCTCCGCTCTCTTCTTTTTCTCATGCCGCCTCTCTCTGCTAAGGCTACGCTACTTACTCGGCGGGAGAGCGGCCCGTCTCCTTTGGCTTGGCTGGATGAGTACAGATTGACGTACTCTCCCTCCCCGACTTCCTCATTAGCGCTTTCACTCTACGGAGGAAAAAGGAGGACAGCAAAGAGAATGACAGATGCCAGGAAAAAGCAAATGTGTAAAAAAAAAAAAAAAAAAAAGAAGTATACTGCGAATGCGAAAGCTGCTCGCAGTAAGCCGGTTAAAACAAACAAGTAGCTATATCATCTCAAGTGAAACCACTAAGAACCAACTGTTCCAATCACCACAGCATACATAGGCTACAGCCTGTTTTTTTAAACTTAAGGCTTGGCCTATTTTCAAGGATAAGAACATCACAGTCCTGACATTGAAACAATGTTTAGAACCTACTCCAGATCTGCCCCCCCCAAATCGAACGCTTCATAGACAATCCCATTGTCAAACACTTGTCACAACACACAGCTAGGGCTCACCAAAGAGGTTTGACGAGTGTCAGAGAAAGAAGAGTCAGTGGGAAGGCAGACTGCAAGAGAGCCACCAGAGCTGTCCAGTGAGCCGTTGGCCAACAGCACAGGGTCAGGGCCGCCAGTGCCCGGGGCAGCTAGGTCCATGCTCTGCGATTGGTGGACAATGGGAGAGTGGGAAGAGACAGATGAGAGGAGATATGGAATGGAAGACTGGCAGAGAGGCGCAAAGTCCTGAGAATAGGACCTGAGAATTGTCTTATGCTGAGTGAGCGAGGGCGAGAAAAGAGGGAAAGAGAAAGAGAGATTAAGTTTAAACCTACTCGAGAGATGTACAATTTTAAAGAGTAAAAATGTAAAGAAATAAATAAATAATTGAAGTAAGAAGCCTTGTCCTTCCTGCCATCAGAAAACAATATGACTGTAGGCTATATTGTTTATTTGACTGGTTAGTCAGTGGCTAGAATTCCTATTCCAACTCAAGTCTCTTCAAAATGACATTTTCACAAAATGTGCTTGTGGTAATAAGTTTGTTGTAATATCTGTTGAATATCCCATGCATATGGGTTTAATTGCAACAAGGATAAACCGTTCTTCAGCGAGACCAAGTCAATCATCCTCATCATTGCTCCAAAATTACATCATTAGGCAGAAAAGAATAGTGAACATGCATTTTGATAGGCTTGTATACTTTAATAATCCCGGATGGGGTTCAAGAGCCAGATTTAAAAGGAATGACATCGGTTGATTCAAATAACTGCAATACTCATATTGATCTGAATCATGTTTGGTCTGTATGCTTTGCATGTGCCACATTTCACAAACGCTGGATGAAAAAACACATGTTAAAGTGCACCCTTTCTCTCTGACAACGATTGTCATTAGGAGTGTGTAAACATAGAGAGGTCTGGCAGAGAGTGAAGAATGAAAGTTGGTTTGTCGGTGTTTTGCGCATGTTGTTGCCCCAGATACTCCCTTATTAGTAGCCGAACACGTCGTGTACAACGGCTAATAAATGAACTCGCTGGATTATTAGTTCTAAAGCCGGAGCGGAGCCTGAAGCGGAGCAGACCAGGGTTCAACTAGTATTGGTTTTTCTGCACTCGATCCAGGTTGCCTGGGAGCAGTCGGACAAGTGGAGTACACCACAAGCTGCAAAAAAAACCCACCCATCTGGCTCTCCAAGGGGGCACAGAGCCAAATCATGTAGAGAGAGAGTCTCTACACTAAACAGGCTCAATGAAGCTTCCCCTTTCTTTTTTATTTAGCCCCGCACTTTAGCCCCGACTTGCCTGGTTAAATAAAGTTCAAATATAGAAAGTTCTAGAAATAAAAACACTTTTTGAAGTCAAGTCTGCTGTAGAGAGTGAGCAGAGAAGCAGATGTAGAGAGACAGACAGGCCCATTGAGGGTCACTCACCATGGGGGTGGTCAGGGAGGACTGGCGGCTCAGGAAGGAGTTAGAGACGGACATGCTGAGCGCAGACCCCACCTCCTCCACCACCGCAGCCTGCGACTGCTGGAGGTGGCAGGAGAGAGAGGATGAGGACGAGGAAGAGGGAGACGCAGAGTGGGAGGCCTGGAAGAGGGGGGGTGTCGTGGGGGAAGAAAGTAGAGAGGGAGAGAGCGAGAGAGAGGAGCAGAGATAAAAGTGCAGTGGGAGATGTTAGTCAGCGGAAGAAGATGTAGGTTTAGGCAGATAGTTAAGCACACAATAGAAGCAGCAGGAAAGAAGAGGCTTGATGGACTAAAATAATGTTACAGCAGACAAAGGGTTAAAGTAGAGTCACACTAGTCCTAAGCGTTCTCTAATATTCTACGGTTACCTCAGTATTACGAATCGCTCTGATGGAGAGTGGGCTTTCCAGAAAGACAAAAGGGAATGAGATTTGATGAGTGCAATGGAAAATAAGCAACAACATAAGACGGAAGAGATTGGACAGTAAATCAAATGCAAAATTTGAACACAACGTCGTGGCAAAAGGGAAAACGTAGAAACGTTCTCCATCTCATACATGACAACTGCAGTGAGTTAGGGAGGGAATGGACATTTCAGACCCGAGACCACATGTAGCCGACAGTGAGCAACACCACATGCTTTACCAGAGAGAGCTAGGCCTGAATGAGATTCATCGACCACACAATTTTCAAACTCGGCTGGGTACTCGACAGCAATTTAAAACACTTTAGCTCGGATTCCATATCCTATATATTGTGTACCTAATTTACAAACTAATTACTGTTGCAGTTCGAGCTATGCCTACATACTGTGCAAAGCAGGTGACTGGCCTAAACGTATGTAACTAGTTACTTTCTCAGCTTTGGACCAGTGGTAGGTGGACTTTCCGCTCAGGGAAGAAGTCTATTCATTCCAGGAATCAGAAAGTACACCCAGTGGACATGACTTATCAACAGCCAGCTCAGAAACAACTTTTTGATTACATGAAACACAAAACACCCTTTCCTCGCCCTCCCTACATTTATAGCTTCAAACCAATCCTTGTTTTCTTTCCGTGCTCCAGAGAGAATTCTGCAATGTGACTCGTCTTAATCTACACCCAATATGTACTCGGATGCAGTAATCCACAAGACCAAACAACAGAACGTGCAGAAATGTTTCTCACATTTTGATCTGCTTTAGATATAGCGTGTAACAAAAAAAAAAAATCATATTTGTAAATCGTGGATAAATCTTGAGCACGGATTTCCTCATTTATATCAATTACTTTGTCTGGTTACGGAGATAACAACATTCAATTGAACTACTACAGCCTTGCAGAGGTCTCAAACAATCACAACAATAGCAAAAGTGATGAAATCAAAGGCAAGCCTTGCGGTGGGATGTAAGATGGGACGTCGTGGAGGGTGTTGAACTAGTCTGTACAAAAGGCCAATCGTCTTATGCCACCGGGTACTTTCCCCCCCCCTCTTCCTGTGACAGAAATCGTAGCAATTTAAAATCTACCATAGAACTGGATTGTAAATCTGATGCTGAAAAAGCATTTAAATGGATTTTTATGTATAGAAGTAGTGTTGGGAGATGTGTTACCACTACCAAGGGCTCTGCAGCATCGCCTGCCATTTGGATGTTCAGGACTTTCAATTCACCCTGATTTTCTTCCTCCGTTATATATGCATGGGATAAAACATTATGGACTCACTCGCCACTCAATCTTACAGACTTGGAACAATATATCATGAGAAAATGAGTTACTTTAAATGTATATGCATTGGGCCAAAAGGCATAGTAAGCGATGGATGTGCATGTACAGGGTGGGCTGCTGTACAATACGCTGTGCTACTGGTGGGTGTGAGGCTTCGGTGTGGGCGTCAGTGTGTGAGGTGGAGCTGTTGGGCTGTAACTCACCAGCTGCCTCTGTTTGGGTGGCAGTGCCGGGGGTGGGAGAGGCTCGTGAACAGAGTCATTGCTGCTATACGAGTCGTTGAAGCTGTAGACTTCCTGGAAGCGCTTGTTGCGTTGCTCGTAGATGCTCTCGCTCTGTGGTGTCTGGTAGAAGAGTGAGGGCTGGGGCTCCGAGTAGTCCTCCACAAACTGCATGTACTTCAGTACTGTGGGGGCGAGATGTGTGCACACACAAAAGAACAAAACAAATCATGACAAAATGTTAGCAGATAACAATGACACTGTTTTTTAATCTACATGTTAAATGGTTTAAAATTGAGAACTTCTCTCTATCCCGTAAATTCTAACATTGGAAATTGAAAGTCGAATGAAGAATGTTCATTAAGTGAATTCAAACCAGCTCCACTTAAAAACAAGAAAAACATATTTTGGGGGAAATGAGGGCAGTCCCCGACCCCCAAAAAATCTTGGTCGACCGAGAGGCGTCCTGTTCTTTCGACCAATAGATTTTCAACATTTTGACCACTTATTTTTCCATACACAGACAAACAAACCCTAAGTGTTTGAATAAAATCATCTACATATGCATAGAGCTTGTCTGATGCTTTAGGCACACTGTTTTATTAAATAATTAAGACACAAAAAATTACCCAAGAAAGACCATGTTGGTCACACTGTGTTAAAAGAAATTACAGCAAGGGCCTGTGTGACTGGCGCATGTTATCTCGCTCACCTGCCTACTAAAAAGGCACCACAGCACAGCAAGTGTTTATTGCGCTGTCCATGCTGAAGCTGCAACATCATGTCAGCCATTTAGTTTCTTACTTGTTTCTGACTGGAAAGTTCTGTTACTGAAATCCCTTAATGTGTTTAGGAAAAACTTTCCCTATTTCCTCAACCCTTGCTCTCTTTCTATGTAACCAATAAGGCCTGACCTATAGCCTATCATAATTAAATCAATAAATTGCTTCTAACAAATTCTGAACACAGTAACACCTGACAGCAAAATGGATGCGGAGGAAGTGAAAAAGAAACTTGAAATGGGCGAATGTTTACTGGTTGCTCAGGAGGGAAAGGGAAGTCAGATCAGTGGAAGACATTTGACTTAGTTGTGGAAACTACCGGAGATCCAGAAAAATTAGGGTATAGGAGCGAGAGCTGCGGCGTTATACGTGCGACAAACAGGTGCTGTTGGATTACAATATAATTTTTCTGCCTGTTTGGAACAGTGTAAACAACACTAATTTAAAGTAATAGACTTTAACAAAAATATTTTATATATTACAGCAGACAAATCTGTGAAATTGCAGTTCCTATGCCTTCCACTAGATGTCAACAGTCTTTAGAAATTGTGTCAGACTTGTATTCAGAAAAATGAGGGAGTAAGAGTCGGAATGAGTGGACCCTGCCGTTTCACAGAGCTTTTTCATGCGTGTGACCGAGAGAGTGCCTTTCTTGTTTACCTTTTATATTGACGACGTTATTGTCCGGTTGAAATGTTATCGATTATTTAGGCTAAAAACAATTTGAGGATTTATTATAAACATCGTTTGACATGTTTCTTTGAACTTTACGGATACAATTAGGATTTTTTGGTCTGCCTGTTTTGACTGCGTTTGAGCCTGTGGATTACTGAAGAAAATGCACAAACAGTCTCTTTATATCCAAAAACCTATCGAACAAAATAAATATTTATTGAGTAAATGAATGTCTTCTGAGTGCAACCATATGAAGATCATCAAAGGTAAGGGATTCATTTTATCTCTATTTCTCTATTTCTGACTTGTGGAACTCTTCTACTGTTACTGTTTGTAATGATTTGTCTGCTGGGCTGTTCTCAAATAATCGTAAGGTATGCTTTCGCCATAAAGCATTTAAAAAATCTGACACAGTGGTTGGATTCACAAGAAGTTAATCTTTAAACCTATGTAAAAATACATTTTGTTTTCTGAATTTTTATAATGAGTATTTCTGTATTGGAATTTGGCACTCTGCAATCTCACTGGATGTTGGCCACATACCCTAGAGAGGTTAAACACTCAAAAAGGCAACGGAAGCTAGATCTGCCTTATTTCTGTAGATATACAGTGCCTTTCGGAAATCCTCACAGCCCCACTTTTTCCAGTTTGTTACTCCTGTACTCCTGTTCACCCCACGAATGGGTTAAATACAACAACAAAAAAACCCTCGGCAACTCTATCATCAATACCTCATAATGACAAAACAGTGGTAGGTGATTTAAAAATTAAAAAAACGTTTGCACATTTATTAAAAATTAAAAACAAAAAGACAGAATTTACATAAAATTTAACCCTCCTGTTCAACGTCATGCAAAACTAAGGAGATGATTGTACACTTGATTGGAAACAGCCTGAGGTAAACCCCTATCCACATTGATGGAACATGATTTGGAAGGCACACACCTGTCTATTTATTTCCTTTACACATCACAGACAAACTGATTTAAGGTCCCTCACAGTTGACTGTGCATGCCAAGCAAAAAAACCAAGCAATGAGGTCTGAAGAAATTCGGCTTGTCTAAGAAGCTCTCAAACAGCATTGTGTCAGATGCACAGATCTGGGGAATCCTGGTGGGCTGTATGCATCATTGAAGGTCCCTAAGAACACAGTGTCCTTCATCATTCTTAAATGGAAGAAGTTTGGAACCACAAAGACATTTCCTAGAGCTGGCCACTTGGCCAAACTGAGCAATCATGGGAGAAGGGCCTTGGTCAGGGAGGTGACCAAGAACATGATGGTCACTCTGACAGAGCTCTGGAGTTCCTCTGTGGAGATGGGAGAACCTTCTAGAAGGAAAACCATCTCTGCAGCACTCCATCAATCAGGCCTTTATGGTAGAGTGGCCAGACAGAAGCCACTCTTCAGTAAAAGGCTGCATGACAGCCACTGTCATTGACAAAAGGCACCCAGACTCCAGACCATTTTAAACAATATTCTGATGGTCTGATGAAATATATCACTTGAACTTTAAACAATGCCACCATAACATTTGGAAGAAACCTGGCACAATCCCTACGATAAAGCATGGTGGCAGAATCTTGCTGTGGGGATATTTGTCAGTGTCAGGGACTGGGAGACCAGTCAGGATCGAGGCAAAGATGAACAGAGCAAAGTACAGAGAGATCCTTGGTGAAAACCTGCTCCAGAGCGCTCTCAGACCAGGAGAAACAATATTCTCTGGTCTGAATGAATTCTTTGGCCTGAGTGGCAAGTGTCACTTCTGGAGGTAACCTGGCACCATGCCTACGGTGAAGCATTGTGGTGGTGGCAGCATCATGCTGTGGGGATGTTTTAACATCTGGCAGGGACTGACAGATACAAGAAAGATTTGATTTGACAGAGCAAAGTACAGAGAGATCCTTGGTGAAAACTTTTTCTCAGTTTGCGCTCAGGACCTCAGACTGGGGCGAAGGTTCACCTTCCAACAGGACAACAACCCTAAGCACACAGCCAAGACAATGCAGGAGTGGCTTCGGGACAAGTCTCTGAATGTCCTTGAGTGGCCCAGCCAGAGCCCAGACATCTCTGGAGAAACCTGAGAATAGCTGTGCAGCAACACTCCCCATCTAACCTGACAGAGCTTGAGAGAATCTGCAGAGAAGAATGGGAAACACCCCCCCAAATACAGAGGTGCCATACTGAATCACTGCAAAAGGTGCCTCAAAAAAGGCTCTGAATAGTTATGTACATTTCAGATTTCAGATTTTTTTGTAAAAATTAGCAACAATTTCTAAAAACCTGTTTTTGCTCTGTCATTACAGGGTAATGTCTGTAAACAGATGAGGGGAAAAAAACAATTTAATCCATTTTAGAATACGGCTGTAACGTAACAGTCGACTAAATGGGGTTAGCCCTAGCAGAAACCCTGACCATTTAGTTATTAGAATAGTGCTCAGCTGTTGGAAATCTAAATAAACAGGGGAGGCACAAGTGCAGCACAATCATGCTGGTCCTGGCTGTAAGCTCTTTATATAGTGACGCTCCATATGGGGAATGGGCTGATTATCATAATGGCCACCCCTCAACACCTCCGCTGAGAGGGTCAATCAGCACATGCTCATTTTCTACACGGCCGGGAGAGTCCACTCCTCTACTCACCCACACAATCCATCAACAAATGTATTATTCCATGTGAGCTCAAAGGGCTGACATCGGTGATTCCCTCCAGGCCTGTGTGTGTGTGTGTGTGGTGTGTGTGTGTGTGTGTGTGTGTGTGTGTGTGTGTGTGCACAGATGGCAGGGGTCTCAGTTGTGGACTCATCAAAGATGCACAGAGCAAAGGTGATGCCCCAGTGTGATGCCCCAGTGTGATGGTCTAGCTCTCAGACCAGGAGAAACAATGTCCTGTCCAACATGGCTGACCCATTGTGATGGTCTGTCACTTCAGCAGCAATGTCACCATCCAACATGGCTGACCCATTGTGATGGTCTAGCTAGCATCATGCTGTCCTGTCAACATGGCTGACCCATTGTGATGGTCTAAGCTAGAACAGAGCAAAGTACATGTCCTGTCCAACATGGCTGACCCATTGTGATGGTCTAGCTAGCAGCAGCAGCAGCATGTCCTGTCCAACATGGCTGACCCATTGTGATGGTCTAGCTAGCAGCAGCAGCATGTCCTGTCCAACATGGCTGACCCATTGTGATGAAACCTGAGAATAGCAGCAGCAGCATGTCCCATCTAACCTGGCTGAGCTTGTGATGGTCTGCAGAGAAGCATGTCCTGTCCAACATGGCCCCATTGTGCCATGGATCTAGCTAGCAGCATGTCCTGTCCAACATGGCGGACCCATTATGATGGTCTAGCTAGCAGCAGCAGCATGTCCTGTCCAACATGGCTGACCCATTGTGATGGTTAGCTAAAAGCAGCAGCATGTCCTGTCCAAAATGGCTGACCCATTGTGATGGTCTGCTAAGCAGAGATGGTCCAAAAACATGGCTGACCCATTGTGATGGTCTAGCTAGCAGCAGCAAATGTCCCTGTCCAACATGGCGGACCCATTTAGTTATTAGAATGGCTCAGCTGTGTCCTGTCCAACATGGCGGACCCATTATGATGGTCTAGCTAGCAGCAGCATGCATGTCCTGTCTTTACATGGCGGACCCATTGGGAATGGTCTAGCTTAGCAGCATGTCCTGTCCAACATGGCTGACCCATTGTGATGGTCTTTTCTAGCAGCAGCAGCATGTCCTGTCCAACATGGCTGACCCATTGTGATGGTCTTCCAGCTAGCTCAGCAGCAGCATGTCCTGGCCTGCATGGCGGACCCATTGTGATGGTCTAGCTAGCAGCATGTCCTGTCCAACATGGCGGACCCATTGTGATGGTCCAGCTAGCAGCATGTCCTGTCCAACATGGCGGACCCATTATGATGGTCCAGCTCAGCAGCATGTCCTGTCCAACATGGCTGACCCATTATGATGGTCCAGCAGCAGCATGTCCTGTCCAACATGGCTGACCCATTATGATGGTCCAGCTAGCAGCATGTCCTGTCCAACATGGCTGACCCATTGTGATGGTCTAGCTAGCAGCAGCAGCATGTCCTGTCCAACATGGCTGACCCATTATGATGGTCCAGCTAGCAGCATGTCCTGTCCAACATGGCTGACCCATTGTGATGGTCTAGCTAGCAGCATGTCCTGTCCAACATGGCGGACCCATTATGATGGTCCAGCTAGCAGCATGTCCTGTCCAACATGGCTGACCCATTGTGATGGTCTAGCTAGCAGCATGTCCTGTCCAACATGGCTGACCCATTATGATGGTCTAGCTAGCAGCAGACAGAGGATTGAGAGCAAGGTGGAACAACCAAATCCTACTGGAACATAAGTACGGCAGAAATGCCAGGGATTACAAACATGTATCAGACATACACAGCAGGTGAATAAGGTCCCTAGTCTGAACCCAGCCACACCTTATATGTTACAGAGAGAGAGAGAAAAAATATATACATTTTGTTTAATACTATGGTTTTATCATTCCATTACAGCAGGAGGCACGCATGTGTATTTCAGACATAACTAAGGGACCCAGTCCGGTGTATTTGGGGCTACACCCTGGGTTTCTTAACACTGGTATCAGCAGAGTGTGTGTAATACTTGCTATGTCCTCTCTCCCTCCCCTTGGCGTCAGATACTCACTGTGGCGGCTCTTCTTCTCGGGGAGTGGGGGTGGAATCTGGGGGACGTCTGCCATCTCGCTGGCACAGAACTCAGACACAAACCCATCACCGGAGTGGCACAGGGTCATGGGCGAGACGCCAGGCGTGAACAGGGGGAAGGGGGGCACAGGCGGCATGTCCTCCTCCATGAGGTTGTCATACTGGGACGGGTGACGCTCGAAGGAGACACGCCAGGAGGAGCCCGAGTAGGAGCCGTCGGAGATGCCCGAGCTGGCCCCGCTGCGGCGCTTCTTTTCTGGCAGGGCGGGGGGCGGCAATGCCGGAGTCATGCGGGAGTAGAGGGGGGACGTGGAGGAGCCCTGGAGGGGCGGCTGGGGGGAGGGGTAGGCAGGGGTGAAGTGGGGTTGGTCCAGTGGTGGGCCGGGGCCAGGGCACGGGGAAGGGGAGGAGGACTCGCTGTGGGATTCGGGCAGGGGGCTGAGGCACCCCCCCACCGGCTGGGGAGGCATCTGTTCCAGGCTGGACAGGTCCTGGTGCAGGAAGTCGTAGTCCGGGTCGTAGTGGTCAGTGGTGTCTGTGGTGGGAGAGAAAAGACAGGGAGGGACAGGCGAGTCACTGTTTAGAGCACTGAAAACAAACCTCACTGTCACTTCGTCATAAAAAGCACATTTCTCTACAAACCCCACTCTAAACAACAAGAACACAACTAAGGCATTGGCGAAAACCAAATTCATTGGAGGGAGAGTTAGGATTTCACAAAAGGTTTTGAGGTGCGAGCACCGTGTGTGAAATTGATCCGTGGCACATGTCAGTTGATCACAATGGAGAAGGCACACCACAGCTCGCTTCTCCTTCATCTGAGAAAAGTACCACCGGATGACTTGGTGCAACGTTGGTATCCCCAACCCTCAGTGCTTGTCCCTGGTTCCACAATGTGACAGCCATGGTTTTACAGCTTAAGACTTTGAGGCTGTGCCTCATTAGAGTCACCTCTCATCGTCTCGGCTAAAACTAGGCACATTCTCAGCGGCCATCCACCATATTGCTTTCCCCTCTGCTATCCTATGTTTTCAGACCAGTGCAGATGAAGGAGAGGAGGCAGTTTAAAGACTACTGGTATGCAGCCTCTGTGTCTGGTATCTTTGCTCACAGGATGGTAGTCACAGGTAGTGAGCCTCGCTCTGTGCTGCTGGAGGCGGCAGGAACAGGAAGCCCCCTGCCTGCATGTGTCTATTTGGTTCACGCATCTGCAGCAGCTTGTTTCCACTGTCGTAGTGGTCTGTGAGCCACATTACGACAACCTGTGGTGACCCTGTGGCGACCGAGGTAAACACACACCGTATCAAAAAGAGACAGGCCTCTCATGCTGGGCTCATGGTGGCTCCTCTCTAACCATCTGTGAAGTGTGTTTGTTGTTTCGTGTGTCCGTGTGTGTGTGTGTGTGTGTGTGTCAGACTCTCACCCAGAGTCTCACAGCTGGTGTTGCGTGAGCACTGTCCACTGTCCACTGTCCAGGATAGCTGCTCGTCCGACTTGCTCAGCTTGCCCATGCTGTTGCAGGGCGACAGGCGCGGCGACTCCCCTCCGTACGAATGGCTGCCCCCTGAGAAGCGCCGCTGCAACGCGTCCACCTCGTACTCCTGTCGACCAGAGCGGGACCAGACCAGTTATTAGCCACGGCGTTTGTCAAGACGTTTGTCAGAGCATTTGGTGAAAAGACACAATGGCACAAAATAAGTTAACAGTGCAACAAAGCTACTCTACCTGCTTGTGGAGGCCGGTGCCCATGGGAAGACCGGAGCCACTGGTGGCGTGGCTCATGGGGGCCACCACTGCCACCCGAGTGGGGGAGGGCGCCGACTGACGCTTCTTTGGAGGGAGAGCTGGAGGACTAGAGGGGGAGGAGAAGGGGGCATCATTTCAATATGAGGCTGTGTGCAATGTTCCCACTGTCCAGTATCCAATAGCCAAGCATGCAGCTCGAGCCACAGTACAATGACTGATCCACTTCTTCTGTGTGTATGTACTGCATGTATAGTGAAGGGAGGTGGGGAAAAGACTGCACTGGAGTGGGGGGGGTTGAGAGACAGGAGGACAATAGCTGACACACTCCGAGAGCCTTCTGTAGTAGCAGCACAATGGAAAAGTGTGTCGTGCATGTGTCACTGCCTGGCTGCTTTCCCCCCTCCGCAAACATATAGCGGTGGGGAGAGCAGCAGTTACTGAACTGTTTCCACACCGCAGTGTACACAGATGACCCAATGACAAGAGGGCATGTGGAGAATGCAGGCAGGCAGCTGTGGTGGTGAGGAGGTGGAAAATGAGGAGGATATCCTATCTGCCAGTAAGGCAAGGGTCAATGACAGCCCCCAGGAAAGAGGATAAAAATAAATTATGTCACAAAAAAATAAAATCTGCAGTGTGGCGCTGCGTAAGACACAGAGACTGGTGCAGAGCACCTTCTGCTGGCAAGGTGAAATTCAGAGAATTAGTGTTTGTATGATCGGAGCACAAGGAAAGGCAGAGCGCCTTTTGTATTTAGGGAAAGGGGGATACCTAGTCAGTTGTTCAACAAAGCATTCAACTGAAATGTGTCTCCCGCATTTAACCCAACCCCAAAAGTATAAGCGTCTGGATGTGCTGCTGTGTGTGGTAGGCTCTAGAATCTAATGTGGTCCCTTTCCATCCGTTGTCGTGTCTCTCTGGCTGTGAGCTCAGCAGCCTCTGCCGAGCCCGGTTTCTCAGAAAATAAATTTGCCTCAGAAACAGTGCGGCACAAGCGGAAGTTTAATTTCTGACACCTCTCTTCACTACACCCTTCAAAGACCATAAAGCCTTCTAAAGAATTAAGACTATTTATAGCCCAGTTACCCAGCTACCACTCTTGCTTTCTTGTAAAGACATGAGCGACAAGAACGTTGGCCTGTAATCAAAGCGCATCAAACGTTATGAGCGGTAAACAGTGCCTTCAGAAAGTATTCACACCCCTTGACTTTTTCCACATTTTGTTGTGTTACAGCCTGAATTTAAAATGCATTGCATTAAGATTTTGTGTCACTGGCCTATCATGTAAAAGTGGAATTATGTTTTTAGAATTTTTTACAAATAAAAAATGAAAATCTGAAATATCTTGAGTCAATAAGTATTCAACCCCTTTGTTATGGCAAACCTAAATTACTTCAGGATTAAAAACATGCCTTACAAGTCACATAATAAATTGCATGGACTAACTGTGTGATATAATGCTGTTTAATATGATTTCTTTCTGAATACACCACATATGTACCCCCCCCACACACAATTATCTGGAAAGTCCTTCAGTCAAACAGATTCAACCACAAAGACCAGGGTTGTTTTCAGATGCCTCACAAATTAGGGCACTTAATGGATGACAAAAAAAGAAGCAGCCATTAAATATCCTTTTGAGCATGGTAAAGTTATTATTTACACTTTTGTATGGTGTATCAATAGACCCAGTCATTACAAAGATACAGGCGTCCTTCCTAATTCAGTTGCTGGAGAGGAAGGAAACCGCTCAGGGATTTCACCATGAGGCCAATGGTGACTTTAAGACAGTTATAAAGTGTAATGGCTGTGACAGGAGACAACTGAGGATGGATCAACAACATTGTAGTTACTCCACAACACTAACCTAAATGACAAAGTGAAACGAATAAAGCCTATCCAGAATAAATATATTCCAAAACATGCAACCTGTTTGCAATAAGGAACTAAAGTAATACTGGACAAGCATTATGTTTGGGGCAAATCCAGCACATCACTGAATACCACTCTTCATATTTTCAAACATGGCGGTGGCTGCATCATGTTATGGATATGCTTGTCATCGGCAAGAACTAGGGAGTTTTTTAGGATAAAAAGAAAAGGCATAGAACTAAGCACATGCTAGGTCCTGAAGGAAAACCTGGTTCAGTCTGCTTTCCAACAGACACTGGGAGACAAAATCCACCTTTCAGCAGGACAATAACCTAAAACACAAGGCGAATTATAGACTGGAGTTACTTATTAAGATGACATTGAATGTTCCCTGACTGACCTAGTTACAATTAACTTAAATCGGCTTGAACATTTTTATTTAACTCGGCAAGTCAGTTAAGAACAAATTCTTATTTACAATGACGGCCTACCCCGGCCAACGACACCGGGCCAAATTGTGCGCCGCCCTATGGGACTCCCAATCATGGCCGGATGTGATATAGTCTGGATTGGAACAAGGGACTGTATTGACGCGTCTTGCACTGAGAAGCAGTGCCTTAGACCGCTGCTCCACTCAGGAGCCCATTTATGGCAAGACTAGAAAATGGCTGTCTAACAATGATCAACAACCAACTACACAGAGCTTGAAGAAGAATAAAAAAATGGGCAAATATGGTACAATCCATGTTTGCGAATCCCTTAGAGCAGGGCTCTCCAACACTGTTCCTGGAGAGCTACTGTCCAACCTAATCTAGCACACCTGACTAATAATTAGCTGATTGATAAGCTGAACCAGGTTAGTTACAACTGTGGTTGGAGTGAAAACCTACAGGAAGGTAGCTCTCCAGGAACAGGGTTGGAGAGCCCGGTCTTAGAGACTTACCCAAAAAAGACTCACAGCTGTAATTGCTGCCTAAAGGGAATCCAACATGACTCCGGGGGTTGAATACTTTTCTAAATATATTAGTGTTTTATTTTACATTAAAAAAAGTTAGCATTTTTCTTCATATTTGACGGAGTATTTTGTGTAGATCGTTGACCAAAAATAACAACCCAATTTTAAATCCCACTTTGTAACACAACAACATTTGGAAAAAGTCAAGGGGTGGAAATACTTCCTGAAGGCACTGAACATTCTTTTGTGATGTTGGTGGAGGCTACAAGAGAGCTGTGTGCTCAGCTCTCTGCAGGCCTAACGAGTATACAGATGGAGACCTGAGTCAGTGTCTAAACAGTGAATTGTGACGTGGCTAGAACTCTGTATTCACTTCAGTTCAGACTTGACTCTGACTTGTGCTGGGACATCAAATGTTCTGAGAGTTATAAATGACTGAACGAAAAGGTAGTTATTATCACAAACTGCTCTTAGGAAGGGTTAAACCCCCCCAACACAAATTCCCTTGGTGGCAAAGGTCTGGATGAATAGTAATTTATCGGCGTAGTAACGACCCCCACCTCACGACCCGTGTAACCTCATACTGATGCACCACCCAATTTCAAAATTGCACCTTATGCATTCTATTACAACTTTCAAGAGTAAGTTCTAAGGCCAACGGAGTTCATAAAAATACAAAATAAAGGGCTTTCAACTTACTCACCCCACCGACCCAGGCGCACCCCACAGTTTTGGATCCACTGAACTACTGTTTGTTAGAGCTATGAAAGGGACACCATCTCTATGAAATGAGCTCTTACTTGTGTTCAGCCATCTTTACGCCAGGGAGAGGGGGTTTCGGAGGGGCCACCTCCTCTGCTTCCTCCTCGGTGGGTTCAGTCAAGACTTCCGTAGATTGGGTTGTGGCTGAACTCTTGTCCAGACTCTCCTTCTCTTTGGCAGGTGGCTCTGCAGCGCTGTGGGTATACGAGTTGTATACAGGTGTTGTTCACATTGTGTACAATTTCCTCACAGTGTAAGACGTGTTCAGTACAGGTTAAAGTGGAGGAGTGTGATTGATATCCTCTGTGGCTCACTCACCTCTCAGTCAGGGCGGCCGGTGGCACTGGTTTGACAGGAGACGTAGGGGAGGGATGCTCCTGTTTCTCGATGGTCAGTTTCACCAGCTCCTGTGGACAATCACCGTGTGCAGTTATTAAATGTGAGCCAACTTCAACATCTCTTCCCCAAAGAGTAACAAGTACTCGACTAGCTACCGTTTCCCCAAAAAACATAACATGCATTAATTGTTACAAATCATTTGTGACGTCGCATATTTCATGTCCGCTAGTTTTTTTTTGGTATGCCAACTTTACCTTAACACCGTCGAGCACTGCCTTGATCACAGTGGTGACGGTAACGATGGTTTCTTTATCTTCCAGGTTGACCCCCTCCAGCATAACTTGGTCAGACCAGCGAATGAGATTGCCCAGACTCTGGTACACACGGTTAAGACAAGATGACACCGCTGAACTGGGAACAACCAAGAGGAAAGATTAGGCTAACAGACGGTTGAAGGTTTCTTACAATTGCAACCCTACAAAACAAATAAAATCGTCAACCTTAAAATGACATTTGGCTGCACCTCGTCTCATGTCAACTGAAGCCCACGTCTTAAAACACACAATGGAAGAGCTCCAGATATACATCCTCGTGGGCCAGACTCACCTGTGCTGGATCCTTGGTTCCACTTGGACTAAAGGCAGGATGGCCTCCAGGACCTTACTGGCAGAGCCTGGTAACATCTCCAGCACCTTCTTGTCCACCGCCATCTTGTCAATGATGGTCTTGAAGTAACGCAAGGCACTGACCACGTCTTTCTCATGCTCCTCTAACCGACTCAAACCCTACAAAAGAAAGCCAACATGAGCGCAATCTTGAACATGGTGGTGCATCTTGGTTACGTGATTATTGCATAATGTGAGGCTTTATCGCTCTGCGGTCACAGTCTCATTCTCTGTTCTTGTAGGATATAAATGAACAACTAATTGCCCTTATGAGATGGACAAAGCAAAAGCTTGCGGCCTATGTCGAGGGAGAAACAGACATTTAACAAACCTTGTTAGCAGGTTTGTCCGCAGTCTTGACGCTATGTTCTAAAGGCGGCTTACTGACTTTCTTCGAGGGTGTCCTTTTGATTTTGGGAGAGTGGAACTTGTCCATAAGCTTCATGGTGAAGGAAGACAAATGGGAGCGTTGGGAGTCTGAGGAGGAGAGGGAAAGCGAGAGGGAGAATTAAGAGAATAACCTTTCATTATCTACAGAGTGTGAATTGAGAGAACCCTTGTTAGAAATTCACTTTCGGATACCTCACACATACGGAAGTTTCATCTAATGTTACATGATTTCAGACTTAAACACAACCTCTCACAATTGCTCAGATATAAGAAATAAGCCAGCAAAAATGTGTTGTCAGAGTGAGACAATAGAAAACTCATGAACACTAATTAGTCTAAACCGCATTATACGAATGAGAGCCTTGTAGATCTGTCTTCATTTCAAAAACCATGTACTGTTCTTCAACTGTATGAAAATAATGGTTACCCACAAAACCTGAAATTAATTGTAGGCTAAATTGACCGTTTTTCCAAGTCAACTGCATCAAAAGGCCCAAATGAACTCCTTTAGCAACTCGTACAGACTCAGGCGCTGGGACACACTAGGCAGGTTTCCATTGACCCAGGTTTATTCAACAAAAGCAATGTTGCAACAACATTGCGACATGGGTAATGCAAACAGCAACTTCAGGAGAAATGTTATCGGTTCAACAGGGGTGCATTTTTCTTTGTCAAACTTTCTATATTATGACAAATGATGAACATTTTTTTTAAAATAAATTAGGATCGCCCAATAACGCGGTGATGTCTTCACGTAACTATTAGGGCCAGGACAATACCAGTATCACTATACCCGTTAGTATCATGGCAAGGAAACAAAACACGAAGATGATGTAACTTTTTTTTTTTAGGAAAACAGCCCTGGAAACAAATATCATTATGGTGTCATCCAGAGTTACATTTATTTTCCTAGCATTAGCACTGAATATTTTACATCCAGCAGGTTTTTAAAAGGACCAAAGAGTTTGGACTGCTTCGTATTTCCATTTTTGCCATTGAAAAAAATATTGCAGTTCTGGTATCGTCAGACTTAGTAATTATAAAGCTCCACTCCAAAATGTATTCTAAATGCCTACGGATTGATATATATATATTTTTTAAACTATAAAAAATAAATATGTCAAATCAATTGGTTGCGTGCACATATTTAGCAGATATTATCGCAGGTGTAGCAAAAATACTTACGTTCCTACCGCAGTAATACCTGACAATATCAAACAATACACACAAATCCCCAAAATGTAAAGAAAGGACTTAAGAAACATTGAAATATCAGAACGAGCAATGCCAGAGTCGAGAATATAAAATCTACAATGCATTCAGAAAGTATTCAGACCCCATGACTTTTAACACAATTTGTTAAGTTACAGCTTTATTCTAAAATTGATTAAAACGTCCCCGCCCCCCTCAATCTATACACAATGGTCAATAATAACCAATCAAAAACAAGTTAAGACATTTTTACAAATGTTTTTTTTTTTTTTTAACTACTGAAAAATTACATTTAGATAAGTATACAGTACCAGTCAAAAGACTGGACACACCTACTCCTTCAAGGGCTTTTCTTTATTTTGGCTATTTTCTACATTGTAGAATAATAGCGAAGACATCAAAACTATGAAATAACATATATGGAATCATGTAGTACCCCAAAAAAGTATTAAAATACTCTAAATATATTTTAGATTCTTCAAAGCAGCCACTCTTTGGCTTGACAGCTTTGCACACTCTTGGCATTCTCTCAACCAGCTTCACCTGGAATGCTTTTCCAACAGTCTTGAAGGAGTTCCCACATATGCTGAGCACTTGTTGGCTGCTTTTCCTTCACTCTGCAGTCCAACTCATCCCAAACATCTCATTTGAGTTGAGGTCTGGTGAATGTGGAGGCCAAGTCATCTGAATGCAGCACTCCATTACTCTCCTTCTTGGTCAAATAGCCCATACACAGCCTGGAGTTATGTTAGGTCATTGTCCTGTTTAAAAACAAAATAATAGTCTCACTAAGAGCAAACCAGATGGGATGGCGTATGGCTGCAGAATGTTGTGGTAGCCATGCTGGTTAAGTGTACATTGAATTCTAAATAAAATACTGACAGTGTCACTAGTAAAGCACACCCACACCACCTCCTCCATGCTTCACGGTGGGAACCACACATGCAGAGATCATCAGTTCACCTACTCTGCGTCAGACCAAAGGACAGGATTTCCACCGGTCTAATGTCCAGTGCTTGTGTTTCTTGGACGAAGCAAGTGTCTTCTTAATTGGTGTCCTTTAGTAGCGGTTCCTTTGCAGAAATTCAACCACGAAGGCCTGATTCACGCAGTTTCCTCTGAACAGTTGGTGTTGAGATGTGTCTGTTACTTGAACTCTGAAGCATTTATTTGGGCTGCAATCTAAGGTGCAGTTAACTCTAATAAACATCCTCTGCAGCAGAGGTAACTCTGGGTCTTCCTTTCCCGTGGCGGTCCTCATGAGAGCCAGTTTCATAGCGACTGCACTTGCAGAAACTTTTCAAGTTCTTGAAATGTTTCGGATTGACTGACCTTCATGTCTTAAAGTAATGATGGACTGTCGTTTCTCATTGCTTATTTGAGCTGTTCTTGCCATAATTTGGACTTGATATTTTACCAAATAGGGCTATCTTCTGTATACCACCTATACCTTGTCACAACACAACTGATTGGCTTAAGGAAATAAATTCCACAAATGAACTTAAGGCATACCTGTTAATTGAAAAGCATTCCAGGTGACTACCTCATGAAGATTTGAGAGAATTCCAAGAGTGTGCAAAGCTGGCTACTTTGAAAAATGTCAAATAAAATGTATTTGGATTTGTTTAACACTTTTTGGATTACTACATGATTCCATAGGTGTTATTTCATAGTTTTGATGTCTTCACTATTATTCTATAATGTAGAAAACAGTAAAATAAAGAAAAACCCTTGAATGAGTAGGTGTGTCCAAACTTTTTGACTGGCACTGTAAGTATTGCTCCGTTCACCTTTGCCTCGACCTGACTAGTCTCCCAGTCCCTGCATCACGCTCCCATAACCCACAGCATGACGCTACCACCACCATTCTTCACCGTAGGGAGGGTGACAGGTTTCTTCTAGATGTGACGCTTGGCATTCAGGCCAAAGAGTTCAATCTTGGTTTCATCAGACCAGAGAATCTTGTTTCTCATGGTCTGAGAGTCCTTCAGGTGCCTTTTGGCAAACTCCAAGCAGGCTGGCATGTGCGTTTTACTGAGGAGTGGCTTACATCTGGCCACTGTACCATGAAAGGTGGAGTGCTGCAGAGATGTTGTCTTTATTGAAAGTTCTCCCATCTCCACAGAGGAACTCTAGAGCTCTGTCAGAGTGACCATTGGGTTCTTGGCCACCTCCCTGACCAAGGCCCTTCTCCCCGGATTGTTCAGTTTGGCCAGGCGACCAGCTCTTGGTGGTTCCAAACTTCTTCCATTTAAGAATGATGGAACCACTGTGTTCTTGGGGTCCTTCAATGCTGCAGCAGAAATGTTTTGGTACCCTTCCCCAGATCTGTGCATCGGGGCTCTACGGACAATTCCTTCGACCTCATGGCTTGCTATTTTCTCTGACATGCATTGTCAACTGTGGGACCTTATATAGAAAGGTGTGTGCATTTCCATATCATCTCCAATCAATTGAATTTACCACAGGTGGACTCCAATCAATTATATATATATATAGAAACATCTCAAAGATGATTAATGAAAACAGAATGCACCTGAGCTCAATTTCAAGTCTCATAGCAAAGGGTCTGAATACTTATGTAAATAAGGTATTTCAGTTTTTTTTGTTAATTTCTAAAAATCTGTCTTTGCTTTATCATTATGGAGTAATGTGTGTAGTAGATTGCTGACAATTCTTTTTATTTAATACATTTTCGAATAAGGCTTTAACGTAACAAAATGTAGAAAAGTCAAGAATCTGAAATAAAAACATTCAACATATTAATATTTCAAAACGTTTTTGATTTATCTTATTTTTAGACATGGACTGTAACAATATACTCTTCAAACATGTCGCATTTCCAGAATAGGCTGGTAGTTTTGATACTATTTCCCTTTAAAACCAGACTATTTAATTAAACAGAAGTAAAATCTTGTTTGACTACAGACTAAATTGATCAGAGGGACTTAAGTTTCAAGTTAAGGTCACATGCACAAGTACGGTGAAATGCCTTTCTTTGCAAGCTCTAAACCCAACAATGCAGTAATCAATAACCAAACTAAAAAACTAAAAATAACAAGGTAGAACAAAAACACACGAGACAGAAAAAGAAGAACACAATAACATAAGTAAGCACACTATGTACAGGGTCAGTTCCAGCACCATATTTACAATGTGCAGGGATACTGGATCAATAGAGGTAGATATGCATAGGGGTAAGGTAACTAGGCATCAGGATATATGATAAACAGAGTAGCAGAAGCACATATGATGATTGTATGTGGGTGTGTATGTGTGTGTGTGTATATATAGAATTAATATAAAATGTACGTTAATATTATGCGTCTGTGAGCAAATCGTGGAATGAATGTTTGTATGCGTGTTGGAGTATCAGTGTGCATAGTGTGAGTATACAGAAATATGAATAAAATACAAAGGTCAACTCTGATAGTCCGTGTAGCCATTTAGTTAGCTATTTAGTTAGCTATTTAGCAGTCTTATGGCATGGGGATAGAAGCTGTTCAGGAGCCTGTTGGTGTCAGACTTGATGCACCGGTAACCGCTTAACGTGCGGAAGCAGAGATCACAGTCTATGGCTTGGGTGGTTGGAGTCTAACTATTTTCCGGGCCTTTATTTAACACCGCCTGACACAGAGGTTCTGGATGGCAGGGAGCTCGGCCTCAGTGATGTACTGGGATGTCTGCACCAGCCTCTGTAGTGCCATTCGATCAAGGGCGGTGCGATTGCAATAGCAAGCAGCGATGCAGCCAGTCAAGATGCTCTCAACGGTACAGCTGTCGCGCCTTCACGACTGTGTCCGTGTGTGTGGAACTTTTTTAATTCTTTGTGATTTGACTTTCTTGCATGCTCTAACCCCAACAAAGCAGTAATCAATAACAATGTAATACTAAAAATAACAAGGTAGAACAAAAACACACAAGATATAAAAAGAAGAACAAAGCCAAGGAACTTGAAGCTCTCGACCCGCTCCACTGCAGCCCCATCAAAGCGGATTGGGGTGTGCTCTCCCCCGTTTCCTGTAGTCCAAAATCAGTTCCTTGATCTTGGTTACGTTGAGCTTGTTGTTCCAGCCCCACACTGCCAGGTCACTGACCTCCGCCCTGTAGTCTGTCTCATCGTCACAGGTGATCAGGCCAACCACCATTGTGTCGTCAGCAAACTTGATGATGATGTGGGGGTCGTGCATGGCCACGCAGTCGTTGGTGAACAGGGAGTACAGGAGGTGACTAAGCACACACCCCTGTGGGGCCCCCGTGTTAGGGGTCAGCGTGGCAGAGGTGATGTTGCCTACCCTCACCACCTGGGGTTGGTCCGTAAGGAAGTCCAGGATCTAGTTGCAGAGGGAGGTGTTCAGTCCCAGGGTCCAAAGCTTGGTGATGCGCTTGGAGAGGACAATGGTGTAGAACGCTGAGCTGTCTGTACTCAATGAACAAATATACTCACATAGGTAGGTGAGGGCAGTGTGGAGTGCAATTGAGATGGTGTCATCTATGGTTCTGTTGGGGGGAATGTAAATTGAGGTGTCTGGGATGTTAGAGTTGCTGTGTGCCATAACCAGCCTCTCAAAGCCCTTCATGATTACAGATGTGAGTGCTACGGGGCGGTAGTCATTGGAGCATGAAGCCGTATAATGATTGGGAACAGGAATGACGGTGGCCATCTTAAACTACAGTGGAGCAAAAAAGTCAGCCACCAATTGTGCATGTTCTCCCACTTAAAAAGATGAGAGGCCTGTAAATGTCATCATAGGTAGACTTCTATGACAGACAAAATGAGGGAAGAAAATCCCCAAAAATCACATTTTTAATGAATGTATCTGCAAATTATGGTGGAAAATAAGTATTTGGTCACCTACAAACAAGCAAGATTTCTGGCTCTTACAGACCTGTAACAACTTCTTTAAGAGGCTCCTCTGTCCTCCACTCGTTACCTGTATTAATGGCACCTGTTTGAACTTGTTATCAGTATAAAAGACACCTGTCCACAACCTCAAACAGTCACACTCCAAACTCCACTATGTCCAAGACCAAAGAGCTGTCAAAGGACACCAGAAACAAAATTGAAGACCTGCACCAGGCTGGGAAGATTGAATCTGCAATAGGTAAGCAGCTTGGTTTGAAGAAATCAACTGTGGGAGCAATTATTAGGAAATGGAAGACATACAAGACCACTGATAATCTCCCTCGATATGGGGCTCCACGCAAGATCTCACCCCGTGGGGTCAAAATGATCACAAGAACGGTGAGCAAAAGTCCCAGGACCACACGGGGGGACCTAGTGAATGACCTGCTGGGACCAAAGTAACAGAGCCTACCATCAGTAACACACTACGCCGCCAGGGACTCAAAATCCTGCAGTGCCAGACGTGTCCCCCTGCTTAAGCCAGTACATGTCCAGGCCCGTCTGAAGTTTGCTAGAGAGCATTTGGATGATCCAGAAGAAGATTGGGAGAATGTCATATGGTCAGATGAAACCAAAATATAACTTTTTGGTAAAAACTCAACTCGTCGTGTTTGGAGGACAAAGAATGCTGAGTTGCATCCAAAGAACACCATACCTACTGCGAAGCATGGGGGTGGAAACATCATGCGTTGGGGCTGTTTTTCACGGACCAGGACGACTGATCCGTGTAAAGGCAAGAATGAATGGGGCCATGTATCGTGAGATTTTGAGTGAACACCTCCTTCCATCAGCAAGGGCATTGAAGATGAAACGTGGCTGGGTCTTTCAGCATGACAATGATCCCAAACACACCGCCCGGGCAACGAAGGAGTGGCTTCGTAAGAAGCATTTCAAGGTCTTGGAGTGGCCTAGCCAGTCTCCAGATCTCAACCCCATAGAAAATCTTTGGAGGGAGTTGAAAGTCCATGTTGCCTAGCAACATCCCCAAAACATTACTGCTCTAGAGGAGATCTGCATGGAGGAATGGGCCAAAATGCCAGCAACAGTGTGTGAAAACCTTGTCAAGCATGTTCTGTAAGTCTTCACTTCTGTCATTGCCAATAAAGGGTATGTAACAAAGTATTGAGATAAACTTTTGTTATTGACTAAATACTTTTTTGCCCCACTGTATGTGGGGATTACAGACTAGGACAAGGAGAGGTTGATTGTCACTGGGTGTGTTGTCTCCGGCTAATTTCATATACACTTGTCACGTAGCAATATAAAAACTAGGCATATGCATTTTATGATTCCCTTTCCCTGTGCAGTGCTTCCCAATGTGCAGTGGTTTCCACTAAAACTCTATTAGTTCCACCTCAGTGCAGACCTGAGGGCAGATCGTGTGGAGAGATGCTCACCACACACTGCAACAGTCTTCCCCTGGAGACACCCGTGGCAACAGCTTGACTGCTCAACTCAGTCTTGCCTGAGCAGCAGTGGCCTTAAATACACCGGAGTCCGGACACGTGTCCAATGGTAGCCAGGCATCATACGTTAAGGACAACATAGTGAACCTTGCAAATGGACACTGGGACCCCAAAACAAATCAATGAAATACATTGGTGTCATATGATTTCTGAATCTAGCACTGCATTCAGGTCTCAGTGGCTGGGATTCAAAAATAGGTGTGTTGGGTCAATTTCCTGTTGAAAAACAAATTATATTCCCACTAAGTGCAACCCAGATGGGATGACGTATCCCTGCAGAATGCTGTCGTAGCCATGCTGGTTAAGTGTGCCTTGAATTCTAAATAAAATCAGATAGTGTCACCAACAAAGCAACCCCCAAACCATCAGACCTCCACCGCCATGCTTCACGGTGGGAACCACACATGCAGAGGTCACCCATTCACCATTTCTAAGTCTTAAAGACACGCCGGTTTGAACCAAAAATCACACATTTGGACTCAGACCAAAGGACATATTTCCACCGGTCTAATTAAATCCATTACTTGTGTTTCTAGGCCCAAGAGTTCAAGTAACAGACATCTAAATATCTAAACTGGGTCTTCCTTTCCTGTAGTGGTCCTCATGAGAGGCAGTTTTATCATAGCGCTTGATGGTTTTTGCGACTGTACTTGAATAAACTTTCAAAGTTCGTAACATTTTCCAGATTGACTGACCTTTATGTCTTCAAGTAATGATGGACCGTCATTTCTCTTTGATTATTTGAGCTGTTCTTGCCATAAAATGGACTTGGTCTTTTACAAAATAGGGCTATCTTCTATATAACACTCCTACCTTGTCACAACACAACTGATTATCTCAAACGCATTAAAGAGGAAAGAAATTACACAAATTAACTTTTAACAAGGCATACCTGTTAATTGAAATTGCATTCCAGGTGACAACCTCATAAAGCTGGTTTAGAGAATGCCAAGAGCGTGCAAAGCTGTAATCAAGGCAAAGGGTGGCTACTTTGAAGAATCTAACATATAAAACATATTTGAACACTTTTTTGGTTACTACATGATTCCATGTGTTATTTCATATGTTGATGTCTTTACTATCATTCTACAATGTAGAAAATTGTAAACATAAAGAAAAAACCTGGAATGAGTAGGTGTCCAAACTTTTCACTGGTACTGTGTGTGTGTGGCTAAATATTTTATTTAGGTAATATGAATAAATTATGGTTAGAGCCTAATAAGTGATAGTAATGGGCAGTCACTACAATCAAATGTTTCATTCTGTGTTGTTACTGCATTGAACCTACATAATGTATGTATATCATTTTTGAAAATATAAACCAACCTGAAACCAAACCAACCTCAAAAAGCACAAATCACTCAGCACTAAAGTGTACACTATTATTTCAGTCAAGACTTTCAAACGATATATCTTCAAAAAAAAAAGGCTTATACACCTAGCCTAAACATTGACTTGCTCAGTGAATTAAGTGGTGTAGACAAGTTGAAGAAAAACAAAAAAGCCATCGTTTGGAGCTCGTATCTAGGCTACTCCCAGCATTGCTGACGGCACGGCACACCCAGTGATCAAATAATACAGAGGCCATTACAAAGAGTGGTAAGAAACACCTCAATAGACCAAGTCATTAAACAGCAAGCAGGGCACAAAAACAATGGCGAACGTGCATAAAGATGGCACAATTCAGATATGACTTCATTGTTTTAACACTGTATACAAAGTTTTTATACTTTGGCGCGCGATATGGTTCAATGTGCCAATAAATCAGTACAATCTACTTTAGGTTTTTCACATCTCTGGTGTCTTGAAGCTAAAATTGGGATAGTGTATACTTTGCTAATGAGCATACAAGAACATAGTAAATGGAGAGCAATGTACAATACGGTGAACTTAGCAAAACAAGGAATTAGCACCTCCGCTATTGAGCAGTGCTCAAGTTGATAAAAATGTGTAGTCTACATCGATCATGTGCGACAGAATTAATCCATCTAGGCCTAGACATTGAACAATAAATGAGGCTGTGTGTGTGTGTGTGTGTTCTGACTGCTCTCCTTGCCGGAAGCTGGCTGTTGCCGCTCAATAGGATGTTAACAGCTGGCTACTGTGGATGACAGGCTATTTCCTGCAAGCTATGACAGGTCACTTTTCTCTCAGGTCAACATGCACACCGACTATTAAACCAAAAGATAAACTAAATGGCTGAGGCATCGGTCTCCAACATCGTGTGAGGGCTGAACCATTTGCCTTCCTGTAATAGATACATTCAGACAACAGCCTGCATAGCCCGTTGTTGAGTCAGGGTCCTCCTCACTACTTCCTATTACATTTCAAAACTAATTGAACTGAAACACCGTACTACTGGGAGTTAACTCTTGACAATAAGGCATGATTGATTGCTATGCATCCATTTGCAACAGCCAGTCCAGCTAGCTTGAGAAGAAAAGTAACATAAGTAAGAGGGTACAGTAAACTCGGCTGTTTACTCGGTCTCTGTGTGAGGGTGGAAATCACTTCACCGAGAGGGAGGTTTCTCCACAATGGTTGTAAACAAAGGAGAGGCCAGAACAGCCATGACTGAGGCAGTGTTCTCACCATGTTAGTAGGTCTCAGCCTCTCCACATTTAAATAAACCCCGAAACAACCACAGAAGTAGGTCACGCATAAAAACGTATCTGGTCTCTCAACCAAGAAAAACTGCAGAGATCTAGTGGGAGAACAACTGAAGATGAAGGTTAATTTTAGAGATGCAGCCACAACAAAAAGACATTGCATCTATAGCTCTCTCCCCGTGGGAGGAAGTGTCTGCCTAAAATACACCTACTGCTAGTATTAAGCAACATCACTTCAAGAGAGAGCACATACAATGAAATGTAGGACCTCAGACTGTGTTCAATACGGATCTGTCGGCTCTGGAAAGATTTTGTCTGCAAAACATAGACATACTTAAAGTAACTGAGTGAAAATATCACATATGCTGTGAACTCACACCCAAATAATGTTGCTGACTTATTTGTGGCCAAAGCATAAATTGGGTGGGGGAAACACTTCATACGTGTATCTCAAACAGACGGTTTTAAAAATGCTTGCCATTTCCTCATGAAGTATATGAGCTGGCCAATCAGCGTTCTACTCGCATGCATATTTTTAAATAACCAGCATACACTCACACCATTCTGTTGTTGGTGTAAGCCTAACACCATTACAAAACAGAAAACCTGCTTTTTAACATACTTAATTACCATTTTTTTGAAGGAAAACTATTTAACTCATATTGTAAGTAATTATAGGTCATATTTAATAGAAATCTGGAAACGATTAACCATTACTTTAAAATAAAACACAGTAAAGTGTATGACTACGATATTTTTTACATTTCAGACGTTCAGATTGTATTTTATGTTTTTGAATAATAAAAGTTCAACAATTTGCTTTATGAGTAGTGCATGACCCTCGGGCGGCAACACACATTCTAAGTGATTTCAATGAGTCTTTCTCCATTATGATCGTTTTATACTGTTCAATTAAAACTTCACCCACCCCCCCCAAAAAAGTATACATTTTCATTCATTTCTGCCTTTCCTGCACTCATTTGAGATCATTTCCACACTGCCACGTAGGGCTGCACGATATGGGCAAACAAATGTAGGCCATATTTGAATACAGCGTTTGACATGACAATTAAAGAAATGCCAGGGAGGAGTTATTTTCAAACAAAGTGTTGGTCAGTGTTTCCTAGGGGACCCTATAATTTTTTAATAGATTAAACATTCTCTTAGTTACTTAATGTACCTAACATATTCATGCTTTGCCTATTCCTCTGATTTAGAAGGTACTGTTGCACAAACAACATGATCATTTAGGCATATACCATCACTGGTATCTGGCTGTACAGCTAGCTACGTTTGCTCTGACTCAATACATTTATTAGCTAGCTCGCCAGCTATTTAGCATTAGCGGATAACATGAACTAGCGATTAGTATTAATGCGAACACGATTTAAAAGACAAACTAGATGTTTGCGGATGTAAGAAACAAACAGTGTAATTATAGAGCGCTTGTGGATTTATATTAAGCAAAGTGGAAATAACATTCTTGTCGTCAACATTGTTGCATGACCATGCAGACTGAATGAACTCTTGTGTCTCGTGGTCGAGCAACAACAAATGCGTTCCTTCAGTGACAGAGGGCGGGGCTAGGTCTGTGTGCAAAGCGGCGTGGAGAGACAACTCAAGTAGTGAAGTAAACTATTAAAATGGACGTTACACACAGTGTATCACACCTAACAAACCAAACATTGAAATAGCGTTATAGAAGGTAAAAACCCAAACCGGTCCGTGCATCAATACTGGTACGTAGTAAAATACAGTATACCGCTCAGCCCTAGTACAGTAAATCTAATTCCCCCCAACTTTGTAGCCTAGCTGATGTGGAATCGCTAGCTAGTTAGCAGTGCGCTAGTAGCATCCCATGTGCACGTGACACCACTCCCCCTGAGACTTGAAGTAGGCTAGTTGTTTCCCTTGCTCCACAAAGGGATATGGCTTTTGTGGAGTGATAGGTAATGCTGCTTCATGACTGCAAAGTGTTGCTGTGCAGAAGATCACTGGTCCCTGGAAGCTCCAAACGGGCACTGCATAGCCAACACTCATTTTTCCTGAAACACTAGTAGTAGAGCATTTCCATCTAAAAGGACCCACGAGCATCAACATGTGAAGTTCATAAGAACATATCAAATTGGAGGGTTAAATGATAGCGAAGAGTCTATATTTTGGGGAAATGAAGGCAGACACATTTCAGCTTCCTACTTCGCAACAAAGCATCCTTCACTCATGCTTCCAAATAAACTCAAGTCACCGTATCAGTATATTAGTCAATGTTATTCTCGGGAGCTACCCGGAACATATCCCAGTCCGCGTGATCAAAACAATAATGAAGCATGGATTCCGATTGATTAGACCAGCGTTGAAGTCCTTAGAATGGGTACTTCCTGTTAGAGTTTCTGCCTATAGGAAGGGAGGAACAAAATGGAGTCATGGTCAGATTTGCCGAAAGGAGGGCGGGAGAGGACCTTGTAGGCATCCCGGAAGTTGGAGTAGCAGTGGTTGAAGTGTTTTAGCACCGTAAGTACTAGGATGGATGTGTTGCGAGAACTTCGGCAGCCTTTTTCTCAAATTTGCTTTGTTAAAATCCCCAGCTACAATAAATACGGCCTCAGGATGTGGTTTCCAGTTTGCATAAAGTCCAGTGAAGTTCTTTGAGGGCCATTGTGGTATCGGCTTTAGGGGGGAGGGATATACACGGCAGTTAATATAACCAAAGAGAATTCTCTAGGGTTGGCCTCTGAATCAGTTCAATTGCCCCGGGGGGTTCGAACAAAGGATCTGCTTCGGGAAAGTCATATTCCTGGTTGTAATGCTGGTAGTGCTGGTGAGGTACCGCCGCTCTGATACACAAAAGTTCTTCCCAGCTGTATGTAATTGCACAAAACAATTTCTGGGCTAATAAAAGTACAAATAATACATAAAAAAGCAAAATACTGCAAAGTCTCCTAAGAGCTAGAAGCATGGTAGCCCTATCCGTAAGCACCATTGTCACCCAGTTTCAGTGTATAATAAAATCAGCTGCAAAGTTCTGCTTGAATGCAGAGGATGTCTTGTTTCTTTGCGTTTACGTCTTGCTCCAGGATACTGGGATGATGTTGGTGTAAATGTGTCAACATATTTGAGGTGTTGGCGGCTGCATATGCTATTCTCGTTGAGCATGGTGACATACGGTTAACATTTTATCCACAACTCTCTGTTCATCGCCGTTGTAATCTACTGGGAAGTCAAAATGATGGAGGATACTCCAATTCTGGTTTTTCAACCTCATCACACAGAACTAGTTCCCAGCTGTGCCTCACAAAAGGACGGTTTGAAATCCACCAATTAAGATTTAAAAAATAGATTACAATGTGCACTAATTGTTTTCACGGAATAGCCTGAAAATAGATTTACTTAAAGGATGTAGGCATAACCTATAGCCTAGTGTTTTTATTTTGTAAATATACAATTTTTTACGTATTCATTCGGGTTCACAGTGCGGACCAAACCGGTACGAATATGTTACACGGTCCTCCCTTCCACTGGCATACTGTTCTTTAGCTAATAACGGTTTTCTTTGTCTTTCTGTTGTCTGGATGTCAAACCAAGAGAGTGTTAAAACAGTCCGAGTCTGGACAACGCCTCCCTCTCTGTCCATCTCTCCATCTGCCTTGCTTTCTCTCCAGTTAATGTCACCTCTCCCAGCTCTTACTGACACCTACCCATGAGCCCCCTCTTGTTCCATTTACTGTAACCAGCATCCTCACCCACTGAGCACCGACCAACAGTAGATGTCCATGAACGTTGAAAAGTAGTTCAAATTTGGTCAGTCCACCCTGGCCTTGGATGACACCCGCAGTGAGACAGCCTCCTCAGGCTATGCCTCCTCAGGCTATGCCTCCGTACAGGGCACAGAGAAGCACAGCAGCCCAGCAGACGAGACCCACACATTTGAGACGTTGGGGCACTATCCTGACCCTGGGTCAGTCCAGGTGGCCATCCAGCCCCATTATGACAACCTGGCCTTTGAGGGCGACTCACAAAACCAACTGGAACCTCGGACATGAACAGTATGCTCACTCCAAGCACTGGAGCATGGCTAATGGGACTTGCACCACAATCAATTACATTCAAAGATGTTTCCTGTGGTCATGAAGCAAGTGAAACCAGGAATGTGGGCCTTAGATTATTCATAGGAAAAGAGGCCTCAACCTACCTATGGATATCTGTTTAACATTAAATTGATGAGGCAATTCTTCGATGCACTTACCACTAAGTTAGGAAATTGTAATGTTCACTCTTGTTCAAGTCCAGTTTAATTCTGGTTGAATTTAATTGTACGTTTTAATGATTTATTTGATTACGTTTGAGGTTTAATTCCTTCAGTCAATGGATCAGTTAGTTACATATTTTTACATGTTTTTTTATAGCTAATTTCACACCCACAGTTTACTGGGATAAGACTACTCTCCATGTGTCTGTTTTTTAATGGGGTATTATAGGTGACAGTTCTCATGACAATGAAAGTTTGAGGTGATATGCAAATTCAGTTGTAAGTCGCTCTGGATAAGAGCGTCTGCTAAATGACTTAAATGTAAATGTAAATGTTAATGTCCAAAGATGGGATCAGATTTGGTCCGGTCCATCATAGATGTGTGTTTCACAAGTTTGGATAGTAGAGTACAATACAGTATATTGTACTATACTCTACTGGACTGTACAAACCGCTATCTTACTCTGCTCTTCTTTGCTGTGCATTAGATTCATAATAATGCATTTCTGTGTAGTACAGATCAGGGACCCATGATATAATTCAGTTATCATAATTCCGTCACCGGGTGTAAATCCACTTCACTTGCTGTAGTTCAATAACCCAAATATTTGTTTTCCCAATCTCAAGGTGCTATGTCGTAGTTGACAAGCCATACTTTCTACAGACTTCTTTGAATCTTCATTTGGAACAGATACACGACGCACACAAAGAATGTGGACACCCATTCAAATGAATGGATTTGGCTATTTCAGCCACACCCGTTGCTGACAGGTGTATGAAAATCGAGCACACAGCCACGCAATCTCCATAGGACAACATTGGTAGTAGAATGGACTTACTGAAGAGCTGTCACTTTCAACATGGCACAGCATACAATGACATTCTAGACGATTCTGTGCTTCCAACTTTGTGGCTACAGTTTGGGGAAGGCCCTTTCGTACTTCAGCATGACAATGCTCCTGTGCACAAAGCGAGGTCCATAGAGAAATGATGTGTCAAGATTGGTGTGGAATTTGACCGGCCTGCACAGTTCCCTGACCTCAACCCCATTGAACACCTTTGGGGTTAATTGGAACGCCGACTGCGAGCCAGGCCTAATCCCCCAACATCAGTGCCCGACCTCACCAATGCTCGTCGCTGAATGGAAGCCTTCCCAGAAGAGTGGAGGGTGTTGTGGCAGCAAACAGGGGACCAACTCCATATTAATGCCCATGATTTGGGAATGAGATTTTTTCCCCCAGACGAGCAGGTGTCCACATACTTTTGGTAAGTAGTGTATTTAACAGAGTTATTGGAAAATGTGGCCACATAAAAATCTGTGGGAGATTTTACAGTAATTCTATCACCAAAGTATGCATCTGCACAGTTCTTTCACCAACTTAGTTTTTGTACATTTTTTTTAGCAGAAATTGTTAAAAGTAATCCTTGTGCATAGAGTTGTAATGGTTTGTTAAACTTTGAAATCATGGTTTTTGTTTGGTATACATTTTAGAGTGGAAAAAAACTAGCAACGCGTGATTCCGTTACTGTGAAATTTCCCAGTAGTACACACAGTAGCAAATACAATAGCAGCTTGTAGGGAAGCCAGCAGATCCGACCCGCTTGCTTTAATTTTTTAATTTTATTTAACCAGGTAGGCAAGTTGAGAACAAGTTCTCATTTACAATTGCGACCTGGCCAAGATAAAGCAAAGCAGTTCGACAGATACAACGACACAGAGTTACACATGGAGTAAAACAAACGTACAGTCAATAATACAGTATAAACAAGGTCTATATACAATTTGAGCAAATGAGGTGAGAAGGGAGGTAAAGGCAAAAAAGGCCATGGTGGCAAAGTAAATACAATATAGCAAGTAAAACACTGGAATGGTAGTTTTGCAATGGAAGAATGTGCAAAGTAGAAATAAAAATAATGGGGTGCAAAGGAGCAAAATAAATAAATTAATTAAATACAGTTGGGAAAGAGGTAGTTGTTTGGGCTAAATTATAGGTGGGCAATGTACAGGTGCAGTAATCTGTGAGCTGCTCTGACAGTTGGTGCTTAAAGCTAGTGAGGGAGATAAGTGTTTCCAGTTTCATAGATTTTTGTAGTTCGTTCCAGTGATTGGCAGCAGAGAACTGGAAGGAGAGGCGGCCAAAGAAATAATTGGTTTTGGGGGTGACTAGAGAGATATACCTGCTGGAGTGTGTGCTACAGGTGGGAGATGCTATGGTGACCAGCGAGCTGAGATAAGGGGGGGACTTTACCTAGCAGGGTCTTGTAGATGACATGGAGCCAGTGGGTTTGGCGACGAGTATGAAACGAGGGCCAGCCAACGAGAGCGTACAGGTCACAATGGTGGGTAGTATATGGGGCTTTGGTGACAAAACGGATTGCACTGTGATAGACTGCATCCAATTTGTTGAGTAGGGTATTGGAGGCTATTTTGTAAATGACATCGCCAAAGTCGAGGATTGGTAGGATGGTCAGTTTTACAAGGGTATGTTTGGCAGCATGAGTGAAGGATGCTTTGTTGCAAAATAGGAAGCCAATTCTAGATTTAACTTTGGATTGGAGATGTTTGATATGGGTCTGGAAGGAGAGTTTACAGTCTAATCAGACACCTAAGTATTTGTAGTTGTCCACGTATTCTAAGTCAGAGCCGTCCAGAGTAGTGATGTTGGACAGGCGGGTAGGTGCAGGTAGCGATCGGTTGAAGAGCATGCATTTAGTTTTACTTGTATTTAAGAGCAATTGGAGGCCACAGAAGGAGAGTTGTATGGCATTGAAGCTTGCCTGGAGGGTTGTTAACACAGTGTCCAAAGAAGGGCCGGAAGTATACAGAATGGTGTCGTCTGAGTAGAGGTGGATCAGAGACTCACCAGCAGCAAGAGCGACCTCGGTCCAAGAATGTAACCCTGTGGCACCCCCATAGAGACTGCCAGAGGTCCGGACAGCAGACCCTCCGATTTGACACACTGAACTCTATCAGAGAAGTAGTTGGTGAACCAGGCGAGGCAATCATTTGAGAAACCAAGGCTGTTGAGTCTGCCGATGAGGATGTGGTGATTGACAGAGTCAAAAGCCATGGCCAGATCAATGAATACGGCTGCACAGTAATGTTTCTTATCGATGGTGGTTAAGATATCGTTTAGGACCTTGAGCGTGGCTGAGGTGCACCCATGACCAGCTCTGAAACCAGACTGCATAGCAGAGAAGGTATGGTGAGATTCGAAATGGTCGGTAATCTGTTTGTTGACTTGGCTTTCGAAGACCTTAGAAAGGCAGGGTAGGATAGATATAGGTCTGTAGCAGTTTGGGTCAAGAGTGTCCCCCCCTTTGAAGAGGGGGATGACCGCAGCTGCTTTCCAATCTTTGGGAATCTCAGACGACACGAAAGAGAGGTTGAACAGGCTAGTAATAGGGGTGGCAACAATTTTGTCAGATAATTTTAGAAAGAAAGGGTCCAGATTGTCTAGCCCGGCTGATTTGTAGGGGTCCAGATTTTGCAGCTTTTTCAGAACATCAGCTGAATGGATTTGGGAGAAGGAGAAATGGGGAAGGCTTGGGCGAGTTGCTGTTGGGGGTGCAGTGCTGTTGACCGGGGTAGGAGTAGCCAGGTGGAAAGCATGGCCAGCCGTAGAAAAATGCTTATTGAAATTCTCAATTATGGTGGATTTATCAGTGGTGACAGTGTTTCCTATCTTCAGTGCAGTGGGCAGCTGGGAGGAGGTGTTCTTATTCTTCATGGACTTTACAGTGTCCCAGAACTTTTTGGAGTTAGTGTTGCAGGAAGCAAATTTCTGCTTGAAAAAGCTAGCCTTGGCTTTTCTAACTGCCTGTGTATAATGGTTTCTAGCTTCCCTGAACAGCTGCATATCACGGGGGCTGTTCGATGCTAATGCAGAACGCCATAGGATGTTTTTGTGTTGGTTAAGGGCAGTCAGGTCTGGGGAGAACCAAGTGCTTTATCTGTTCCTGGTTATACATTTCTTGAATGGGGCATGTTTATTTAAGATGGTTAGGAAGGCATTTAAAAAAAATATCCAGGCATCCTCTACTGACGGGATGAGATCAATATCCTTCCAGGATACCCCGGCCAGGTCGATTAGAAAGGCCTGCTCGCTGAAGTGTTTCAGGGAGCGTTTTACAGTGATGAGTGGAGGTCGTTTGACCGCTGACCCTTTACGGATGCAGGCAATGAGGCAGTGATCGCTGAGATGTTGGTTGAAGACAGCAGAGGTGTATTTAGAGGGGAAGTTGGTTAGGATGATATCTATGAGGGTGCCCGTGTTTAAGGCTTTGGGGAGGTACCTGGTAGGTTCATTGATAATTTGTGTGAGATTGAGGGCATCAAGTTTAGATTGTAGGATGGCTGGGGTGTTAAGCATGTTCCAGTTTAGGTCGCCGAGCAGCACGAGCTCTGAAGATAGATGGGGGGCAATCAGTTCACATATGGTGTCCAGAGCACAGCTGGGGGCAGAGGGTGGTCTATAATAGCAGGCGGCAACGGTGAGAGACTTGTTTTTAGAGAGGTGGATTTTTAAAAGTAGAAGTTCAAATTGTTGGGTACAGACCTGGATAGTAGGACAGAACTCTGCAGGCTATCTTTGCAGTAGATTGCAACACCGCCCCCTTTGTCAGTTCTATCTTGTCTGAAAATGTTGTAGTTTGGAATTAAAATTTCTGAATTTTTGGTGGTCTTGCTAAGCCAGGATTCAGACACAGCTAGAACATCCGGGTTGGCAGAGTGTGCGAAAGCAGTGAATAGAACAAACTTAGGGAGGAGGCTTCTAATGTTAACATGCATGAAACCAAGGCTATTACGGTTACAGAAGTCGTCAAAAGAGAGCGCCTGGGGAATAGGAGTGGAGCTAGGCACTGCAGGGCCTGGATTCACCTCTACATCGCCAGAGGAACATAGGAGGAGTAGAATATGGGTGCGGCTAAAAGCAATAAGAATTGGTCGTCTAGAACGTCTGGAACAGAGAGTAAAAGGAGGTTTCTGGGGGCGATAAAATAGCATCAAGGTATAATGTATAGACAAAGGTATAGTAGGATGTGAATACAGTAGAGTTAAACCTAGGTATTGAGTGATGAAGACAGAGATATTGTCTCTGGAAACATCATTGAAACCAGGAGATGTCATTGCATGTGTGGGTGGTGGAACTAATAGGTTGGATAAGGTATAGTGAGCAGGACTAGAGGCTCTACAGTGAAATAAGCCAATAAACACTAACCAGAACAGCAATGGACAAGACATATTGACATTAAGGAGAGGCATGCTTAGTCGAGTGATCAAAAGGGTCCAGTGAGTGGAGAGGTTGGTTGGGGGTCACAGCGATTTAGACAGCTAGCCAGGCCATCAGTAGCAAGCTAGCATAGGATGGAGGTCTGTTGTTAGCCACCTCTTGCGTTCCATCAGTAGATTAGTGGGGTTCCGTGTGGTAGAGGCGATTAATCCAAATCACACAACAACAACAAAAACAATAGATATAGTTATAGAGGCCCAAGAAGAAACATAATAATAATACAAATAAATTGTCCGATTGTCTATTCAGATAGCAGCCGGTAAGACAGCTAACGGTTAGCAGGCCGCAGATGGGCGTTCAGGTAACGTCGCGATGGAGGAGCCAGCCGGACCTCCTTCGGGTAGATAACGTCGGCAGTCCAGTTGTGAATGCCCGGTGGGGCTCCGCGTAGGCAGTAAAACGGGTCCGGATAGGTGACTGCAGCCCAGGAGTGATTGATGGAACTCAGGAGTGATTGACAGAGCTGGCTAGCTCCGGAGTAATTGATGTTTGCTCCGGAATCGACGAAAGCCGATAGTCACACGGATAGCAGCTAGCTAGCTGTGAGATCCGGGTATGAATGCCCAGAGAGCAGTTGAAATCCAGGGACATGGAGAGAAAAATTGGTCCGGTATGTTCCGTTCCGAGCCGTGCAGCGCCGTACAAAACTGGCGATAGATTTTCGAGCTAAAGGATAGCTGATGACCACAAACCGTGGTTAGCTGAATACTAACGATTTGCCAGTAAAGAAGCTAACTGGCTTCTGAACGAGCTTCTGAACTAGCTTCTGGCTAGTTTCTGGCTAGCTTCTTGGAGGATTACAGATTTGAGGTAAATAATACTTTTTTTATAAATATAAATTGGTGAGGCGGGTTGCAGGAGAGTGTTTTGAAGATGAGTTGATGGAAAATAAAAAGTATGTGAAAAAAGTTATATATATATTTACAAATACAGGACACGACAAGACGAGGACAAAAGACATCTGAACTGCTATGCCATCTTGCTTACAGCTGCACTGGGGTCGGACAGGCTCCTTGGGTAGATTACGAAAACGCGGAGCCAGCGCAAGATATGGCTCGGAAAAAACATACATCAATCCAGGGATGAGACAATGCTAGCTAGCAGTAGCCACAGCAGCCATTATGGAATGTCGTTGAACAACAAAGAAACTGATTGGGCACAATAGCCATTTTTGGAATGGCAGTGTGGGCTTCTGCTACCAAGCATGAGGATTAATGGCCATTTCTCATTCCTGGATAAAGGTGTGTTTTCCGAACCATATCTTGTGACGCTTCCGGGCGGGCTGTCCGACCTTAGTGGAGCTCTAAGCATGTGGGTCAGATCTGCTGGCTACTTGTAGGGGAGAAAAGACACGTGCTGCTCCACTTGCTTGCACTAGCCTAAACCTTTTCCCATGGCTCATGAGTTACAACCACCATTGGGCAAATACCCAGTTCTTTAAAATCAGACCCCATCTGTAGGCTACACCACAGAGTTTGTTTTAATTAGGCTACAACACATTTTGAAACTCGTATTGGGACAACGTCTCTAGAATTTCATGATTCTACTTGCTTGTTTGCACAAAACCACAAATTATAGCATAGTGTGGAATCCGAGCTAATAAACCATTACGGAATAGATACACCAGGAACATATTTTCAATCCATTCATAACCAGAGACAGACATTTTAGTGCAAAAACAAACAAGGGAAATAGACTGAGTAGGGCATACTGTAATTTGGACATTCTTAGGGGTGGGACATACAGTGCATTCGGAAAGTATTCAGACCCCTTTGACTTTTTCCACATTGTTAAGTTAGCCTTATTCTAAAGTTGTCCCTTATCAATCAACACACAATACCCCATAATGACAAAGCAAAAACAGGTTTTTAGAAATGTTTGTAAAACAGAAATACCTTATTTACATAAGTATTCAGACCCTGTGAAGCATTGTGGTGGCAGTATCATGCTGTGGGGTAGTTTTTCAGCAGCAGGGACTGGGAGACTAGTCAGGATAGAGGGAAAAATTAACAGAGCAAAGTACAGAGAGATCCTTGATGAAGACATGCTCCAAAGCTGGGGCCAATGTTCACCTAACAGGACAACAACCCTAAGCACACAGCCAAGACAATGCAGGAGTGACCTAGGGACAAGTCTCTGAATGCCCTTGAGTGACCTTTTATTTATTTTAACTTTATTTAACTAGGCAAGTCAGTTAAGAACAAATTCTTATTTTCAATGACGGCCTAGGAACAGTGGGTTAACTGCCTGTTCAGGGGCAGAACGACAGATTTGTACCTTGTCAGCTCGGGGGTTTGAACTTGCAACCTTCCGGTTACTAGTCCAACACTCTAACCACTAGGCTACCCTGCCGCCCCAAAGCCTGGACTTGAACCCGATCGAACAACTCTGGAAAAACCTGAAAATAGCTGTCCTATTCAAACCTGACAGTGCTTGAGAGGATCTGCAGAGAAGAATGGGATAAACTCCCCAAATACAGGTGTGCCAAGCTTATATCATCATATCCAAGACGACGCAAGGCTGTAATCACTGGCAAAGGTGCTTCAAAGTACTGAGTAAAGGGTCTGAATACTTATGTGAATGATATTTCAATACATATTTCCATACATGTGCAAAAATGTCTAATAACCATTTTTTTCTTTGTCATTATGAGGTATTGAGTGTAGATTGAGGGTTAAAAAAAATCAAATCAATTTTAGAATAAGGCTGTAACTTAACAAATATGGGGAAAAGTCAAGGGGTCTGAATACTTTTCGAATACACTCAGGTATGAGTAACAAACATACCAAATTCATTCCAAGGTTGCAAAAAAAGATAGGTGGGCTTGACTCCCGTCCATAGCAGTCTCAACTAGCTCTCCAGTGACAACTCACAAAATACATAGAACACATACATGGTACAAGTGGCAACAGATGGGGACACTTGACTGAAGAGGAAGAGACTCTCCAGTCAAAGGAGCTTTTCAGTGTTCCGTGATATAGAGAACTAGCCATGACTCATAATAGTTCGAGAACCCAAGCTAAGGGGGAAACTCAAACACAGTGAATTAAACAAAGTACTTGTCGTTCTCCTCGAATAGCTAGTGCCTGATTAGTAAAGTCAGTGCTGGTGGTGCATGAGGTACTGTAATATTACCAACCCAGATTAGTACGTTACCATTATTGCCTATAAAAAAAACATAGGGATGGAAAAAAAAAACACTTAAGGTTACTGTACTAACGTTAGCCTACTAATTTACAGTACCTAGCTAGACCCCACCACGTACCCTAGAATGAATGACGACTACTGTCACTGTGCATCTTAAAAGTAACATGGATTAGCAAACGAGGTTAGGATGTAGCGAAAGTATTTAGCTACTAAACGATAGTTTAGTACCGTTACGGTCAAGACAACATTCTATTCGGGCTACAGCTGACTGTACTGTAGCTACCTACAGTAGCTAGTCATATTCCATAACGTTAAACTCGTCACCATCTTTTCAGGGAAAAAAGGCAGCTAACGTTAGCTAGCTAACTTGACTAATATAACCCGAATATAGCTAGCTATATTGCAACATTGTAGCTAGCTAGAACACACGTTATGAAAATCGCTAGCTAACGTGTCAGTTAGCTAGCTACCTAATGTTTTCAATTTCAATTACGTTAGCTAGCTAGCCTAGCATGTAGATAGAACATCTATCCAATTCTAGCGCACTCTAGCTAGAAATCAAATATTATCTGGCTCGCTAACTAATAACAACTCGCTAGGTAGTCAAACACTGATTGAATGTTTAGCAAATATTGACTATGTAGTAGATAGCCAGCTAGCTCCTGTTACGACAAAAATGTGGAAGTTTGGTGTTAGAATCGGCCTTTGATCCACAGCTAGACCAAACCACACTGGCTGGCCGCAATTCTGGCTACAAGAAGAGGCAGGCAAACCCCAGACTAACAGCTAGCTACCGTTAGCTATTTATCTACCTAGTCCAGTCTAGACGAGCTTACCTTGCTTACTCTCTATTTTCCCCGACATTTCGAAGCAGAGACGGTAACGTTAAACAAATTAAAATCAGTGAGGTATGTTGTCCGTTTATTCTCTTTTAATCCCACATCCTTTAGCCAAAGCACTTTTTTAGCTCGGACCGTTCCGACGCAAATACAACAGCCAGCCAGACCCCGATGATGATGATGATGATGATAGGCAGACTAGCAGCAGACAACTCGGTTCTGTATCACAATCAACACCTCCCTCTTGCGGCTGGAATTAAGAAATGTGAGCGCACCGTACGGAAAGGTGTGCCTTCAGGTGATGGATTTAGCTAGACTAATCAGATTCAAGAGAGAGAGAGGGTTAGACGTTATTGACTCTCTTTTTTACTTATACATGGTTCAGTATAGGAAATAAGAGAGAAAATAAAAATAGTACATATTATGGTTTTAGTGGAGTATGCAGCTCATATTATTCCAAATGGAAATCAAAAACAGTAGCTAATTGCAGTGGTATGTATTCATGGATGCCAAGGGTTGCCAGGCCTCCCCAAAAACTAAAAATACATGTATAAAATAATTTATCTTTGGTCTCTGTGTTTTCATAAGTTTCCTTCAATTTGCATGAGGCTGAATGTATCTCACTGGAAAAAGCATCAAACCGAGCGAAACAACGCTCCTCTGTTTCTGTATGTGTAGACCATCTATCTGATGCTGTCTGGTCATAAACAGTATGGTATTGTCGCCGCCAATAGCATTGAATTGCAAGGGAAGCCAGTGAGCATTTGGCCTCCCTTGAGAAAAAAAATATAAAGTAATAGCCAATCAGCATTGAGCTAAAATGATTCAGCTCAACTGTGTAAAGGAACGCCAGTTTGGATTAGGCTTCACTCCATCACATCGCATCAAGAGGAATATGTCATTGACAGAAACAACTTGAATTGTTGCATCTTGTTGTGTTGTCCTACGGTGGCTAACTAGCTAGCTAAAATTGTCTGTTTCCTAAATTAGCCATGAATGGAGATAGGGATTTGGACTTGTGGTTTTTACTTATCTCCGTACTGGCCAATGATTATAATGGCGATTCTGATCCAACCATAAATTCATACTTTGTGCCCCTGGACAGAGAGGATGTAGAAGTCTAATGTTAACTAGCTAACGTTGTCCATGAAATGAAGTTAGGCTTGCAATCGAGCATTTTAGCCAGGTAGCCTAGGACAACAAAAAATAAAAGTGTGTACTGTATGACAGTCATAGACCATTTAATCAACATAATATATGTCACTTCGCAGATGCTTTTATCCAAAGCAACTTACAGTCATATGGGCATACATTTTACGTATGGGTGGCTCCGGGAATCAAATCCGCTACCCTGGCATTCATTACAAACACCATGCTCTACCAACACACACACACACACACACACACACACACACACACACACACACACACACACACACACACACACACACACACACACACACACACACACACACACACACACACACACACACACACACACACACACACACAAATCAGAACCATGGACAGCCGCATCATATTTAGCTTACGTTGATTGGACTAAATTGTTTTTGGTATCTTTTAGTTGTAACTGTATTAGACTAAGCATAGGTGATTTGATGCTGTTGAAGTGTTGTAGTTAAAATTGTGTTGGAATATTGGATGCAGCTCCTGTTTTCTTTGCGACTTGCTGTAACTCTTTAGTAGTCTGAAAATGTCGGAACCAGTAACTTGCATGACTGTTGGTCATGTAACTGTTTGTTACATGCAATATGCTTCGTGGACTTCATCGGACAGACATTGCACTCCGGTTTTGTAGTGAAACAAAGGTGTATATCAAGGTCGCAAGGCATATGAACTAACAGGTTATAGAGCAAACAAAGCAATTATCACAATAGTGATTTTACACAGGTACCGCTACTGGCTAAATGTTGCAGTGGACCCCTTGCCTCCTTAATGAAGTATGTAGTGAACATACACTGAGTTTACAAAACATGATCTTCCCATGACATATAGTAGATTGACCAGGTGAATCCCTTATTGAATCCCTTATTGATGTCACCTGTTAAATCCACTTCAATCATTGTCGATGAAGGGTAGGAGACAGGATAAATAATTATTTTTTAAGCCTTGAGACACGGATTATGAATGAGCAAGACAAACGGGCAAAAGGGGGTTAAACTCTAATGTTTTGTACACTCCGTGTAGAGCAGCAGAAGTATTCCGTTGGAGTTGTCAGGCAAGTCGACCCTAATCGATAAAATGACAAATTACTAAATATGAATTGATATTTAAGAGACAAGAGCAATTAGTTAAAAATCTGGGTTATGTCCTGCTCTTCAATGATCATTTCAATTGATGATATTGTTGTGACCTTTGTACAACAGCTAGCAACCTTGTCCAATGGTTCAGACCTCTTGGTGTAATCATTAAGGTGTTGGGCTGACAGCAGCAGTAACAAACTCAAGGCCGGAGCTATCCCTAAACGTGCTACATTGGTGTCTGAAGTGGCATGGCACCCTGGTGAGGCCATCGAGAGTGTGAGGGTCTCAAGAGTGTGGGATGCACTCTCCAAAGGAAGGGGGTAGAGCAGCGACCTTGGTACAACACCTAGCAACCTCATCAAGAGATGAGATGACCTCTTGGGTTAACTGACAGCCACAGGGACATATGAAGTAAAAAATTAACAACGGATTAAGATGAATTCAACTGCGGCCAGAGTTGGATTAATAATACATTTGGATTAATAAAGTGATTAATACAACTGTAGCCAAAGTTGGATTAATAATACATTTGGATTAATAAAGTATTGTATTGTATTTGCGCTCCTACTTGTGCTGCTGCTTTTTAGCAGCATTAAACTATGAGAAAATGAACTCCATTGTAACCCCATTATTCTTTATCATCAAATTCCTACAGGCCCTACAGAAGAGGTGACTAAGTATAGAAATCTGTTTTGTGAAATTTTTGTGATAAATAAAAAAGCTTTAAAAAATCACGGGGCACATTATTAACTGAAATGCGCTGACCAACTGGCAAGTGTCTTCACTGACATTTTCAACCTCTCCCTGTCTGAGTTTGTAATACCAACATGTTTCAAGCAGACCGCCATAGTCCCTGTGCTCAAGAACACTAAGGTAACCTGCCTAAATTACTACCAACCCGTAGCACTCACGTCTGTAGCCATGAAATGCTTTGAAAGGTTGGTCATGGCTCACATCAACACCATTTTCCCAGAAACCCTAGACCCACTCCAATTTGCATACCACACCAACAGATCCACAGATGATGCAATCTGTATTGCACTCCACACTGCTCTTTCACACCTGGACAATAGGAACACCTATGTGAGAATGATATTCATTGACTACAGCTCAGCGTTCAACACCATAGCGCCCTCAAAGCTCATCACTAAGCTAAGGACCCTGGGACTTAACACCTCCCTCTGCAACTGGATCCTGGACTTCCTGACGGGCCTCCACCAGGTGGTAAGGGTAGGTAGCAACACATCCGCCACGCTGATCTTCAACACGGGGGCCCCTCAGGGGTGTGTGCTCAGTCCCATCCTGTACTCCCGGTTCACTCAAGACTGCACGGCCAGGCACGACTCCAACACCATCCTTAAGTTTACTGATGACAACAGTGGAAGGCCTGATCACAGACAACGATGAGACAGCCTATAGGGAGAATGTCAGAGACCTGACCGTGTGGTGCAAGGACAACAACCTCTCCCTCAACGCAATCAAGACAAAGGAGATGATTGTGGACTACAGGAAAAGGAGAACCGAGCATGCCCCCATTCTCATTGAAGGGGCTGTAGTGGAGCAGGTTGAGAGCTTCAAGTTCTTTGGCGTCCACATCACCAACAAACTAATATGGTCAAAGCACACCAAGACAGTAGTGAAGAGGGCACAACAGAACCTATTCCCCCTCAGGAGACTGAAAAGATTTGGCATGGGTCCTCAGATTTTCAAAAGCTTTTACAGCTGCCCCATCGAGACCGGTTGCATCACTGCCTGGTATGGCAACTGCTCGGCATCCAACCTCAAAGCACTACAGAGGGTAGTGCATACGGCCCAGTACATCACCGAGGCCAAGCTTCCTGCCATCCAGGACCTCTATACCAGGTGGTGTCAGAGGAAGGCCCTAAAAATGATCAAAGACTCCTGCCACCCGAGTCATAGAGTGTTCTCTCTGCTACCGCACGGCAATCGGTACTGGAGTGCCAAGTCTAGGTCCAAGAGGTTCCTAAATAGCTTGTACCCCCAAGCCATAAGACTCCTGAACAGCTAATCAAATGGCTACCCAGACTATTTTCATTGCCCCCCCTCTACCTACATAACTCTACCTACATGTACATATTACTATCAGGAATCAAGGTAAGACCCAGATGCAGACTGTCGAAGTTACACTGTTTATTGTGGTAACAGGGGCAGGCAAACACAGGTCAAGGCAGGCAGGGGTCGAAAAGCCAGGGTACGGCAAAGGTACAGGACGGCAGGTGGACTCAGGGTCAGGCGGGCGGGTACAGGGTCAAGACAGGCAAAGGTAAAAAAAAACAAAAAACAGGAGGACGAGGAAAGAGAAGCTGGGAAACGATAGGAGCTGACAGGACACAACACTGGCTAGCCTGAACGAATAAGGCGAACTGGCAACAAACAGACTGTGAACACAGGTATTAAAACACAGGGGAATAATAGGGAAGATGGGCGAAACCTGGAGGGGGTGGAGACAAGCACAAGGACAGGTGAAACAGATCAGGCCGTTACCTCAATTACCTCGACACCTGTATATAGCCCCGCTATTGTTATTTACTGCTGCTCTTTAATTAAATGTTATTCTTATCTCTTAATTTTATTTTTGTTTTACATTTTCATAGGTATTTTCTTAAAACTGCATTGCTGGTTAAGGGCTTGTAAGTAAAGCATTTCACTGTAGTGTCTACAGATGTTGTATTCGGCGCATGTGACAAATAACATTTGTTTTGATTTGATTTAAAATGAAGTCAGCAGGAAATTCTGACAGATTGTGCCTTTCACTAAAGTTCATTCTTGAAGAGACTTCAGGATGGTTGGGCAGGGATGCACTAGCATGGCTGACGCGACCCAAGTGCCTCACAATGCAGGGAGAGCTGTGACCACACTGGTCTGGAAAGGAGGCTGTTTCTAAATGCAATATTCACTGAGAAATTGTGCGACGAGTTTGATTGGTTTCTCAAATGTTTTTTTTTTTCCCCCTTTCGGGGGTTGAGACTTCTCATTGATTGGATTTGAAAATAAGACCAATGTAATGGAAGGGAGTGGCGCTCGGGGGCTGAGTGTGGCTATGTATGTTGGTGTTTGAGTGAGAAAGATACAGAAGAGAATCAACTAAGTAAAAGCACAGCCTCTTCATCATCCACGCATTGTGCCAACATCAAAGAGCCATTCCAGACTCTGAAGTCAGGAGGACTTCAAGAGTTAGGTGTTAAGCTAGACTACCTCGGCTCAGGGAAACATACCGTTGAAGTCGGAGGTTTACATACACCTTAGCCAAATACATTTAAACTCAGTTTTTCACATTTCCTGACATTTAATCGTGGTAAAAATTCCCTGTTTTAGGTCAAGTAGGATCACCAGATCCTAGAATGTGAAATGTCAGAATAATAGTGGAGAGAATGATTTATTTCAGCTTTTATTTCTTTCATCACATTTCCAGTGGGTAAGAAGTTTACATACACTCAATTAGTATTTGGTAGCATTGCCTTTAAATTGTTTAACTTGGGTCAAATGCTGTAACTGAATCAGGTTTGTAGGCCTCCTTGCTCACACATGCTTTTCAGTTCTGTCCACAAATGTTCTATAGTATTGAGGTCAGGGCTTGGTGATGGCCACTCCAATACCTTGACATTATTGTCCTTAAGCCATTTTGCCACAACTTTGGAAGTATGCTTGGGGTCATTGTCCATTTGGAAGACCCATTTGCGACCAAGCTTTAACTTCCTGACTGATGCCTTGAGATGTTGATTCAATATATCTACGTACTTTTCCATTCTCATGATGCCATCTATTTTGTGAAGTGCACCAGTCCCTCCTGCAGAAAAGCACCCCCATAACATGATGCTGCCACCCCAGTGCTTCACGGTTGGGATGGTGTTCTTCGGGTTTCAAGCCTCCCCCTTTTTCTTCCTAACATAACGATGGTCATTATGCCAAACAGTTCTATTTTTGTTTCATCAGACCAGAGGACATTTCTCCAAAAAGTACGATCTTTGTCCCCATGTGCAGTTACAAACCGTAGTCTGGCTATTTTATGGCGGTTTTGGAGCAGTGGCTTCTTCCTTGCCGAGCGGCCTTTCAGGTTATTTCCTCTCATTTTCCCATGATGTCAAGCAAAGAGGCACTGAGTTTGAAGGTAGGCCTTGAAATACATCCAACACCTCCAATTGACTCAAATTATGTCAATTCGCCTATCAGAAGCTTCTAAAGCCATGACATCATTTTCTGGAATTTTCCAAGCTGTTTATTGGCACAGTCAACTTAGTGTATGTAAACTTCTGAATTCAACTGTATGTACTGTATCTATTATGCCCATTTGAAGTTATCTCCAAAAGCAACTCTACCACAAACTATTAATATTACTTTTGTTATATCCATTTGGTTTATTGGTGGCCACTAGATGGCCATCTATCTCTATTATCTTTCATCAACTAGTTGCTCAACAAGGTGATTGATTTGATGCTTAGGAGCAGGTGAGTTTTCACTTCAAGATTGACATTCTCTTTAAGTGAACCCTTGTCAAGAAAAGCAGCATATAAATGCACAATGCCTTTAAAGCCCTTAGATTGTACTCCATTATGTACATCTTAAAATGTGACCAATAATGACTTATGATTTATCATGCATTGACTTGACAAAATATTTTCTCTTTTAATTATGTGACGCTTACTGTTCATTATTGTAGTAAATATACACCACCACAGTAGGCTTGAAAGGCTAAGGGTGACGTAACAGTTTTAATTGATTGATGAGGACATTTCCTTTTTCAATAATTAATATTACAATACTTATGTACTCTGCTGCTTCTGGTTATGAGTAGTCTAGCCTTCCCATTGGTTTATCTTATATTTCTGTTGTAATGATTACAACTATACTGAACAGAAATATAAATGCAACATGCAGCAATTACAGTTCATAGAAGGAAATCTTTAAATAGATAAATTAGGCCCGAATCTATGGATTTCACATGAATGGGCAGGGGTGTAGCCATGGGTGGGCCTGGGTGGGCATAGGTCCACCCACTGGAGAGCCAGGCCCAGCCAATCAGAATGAGTTTTTCCCCACAAAAGGGCTTTATTACAGACATAAATACTCCCCAGACCCCCCTCAGATGATCCCACAGGTAAAGAAGCTGGATGTGGAGGTCCTGGGCTGGCATGGTAACACGTGTCTGCGGTTGTGAGGCCGGTTGGACGTACTGCCAAATTGTCTAAAACAACATTGGCCATGGCTTATGGTAGAGAAAAGAACATTCAATTCTCTGGCAACAACTCTGTTGGACATTCCTGCACTCAGCATGCAAATTACACGCTCCTTCAAAACTTTAGACATCTGTGGCATTGTGTTGTGTGACAAAACTGCACATTTTAGAGTGGCATTTTATTGTCCCCAGCACAAGGTGCTGTAATGATCATGCTGTTTAAACAGCTTCTTGATATGTCACACCTGTCCAGTGGATTAATTATCTTGGCAAAAGAGAAATGCTCACTAAGAAGGATGTAAACAAATTTGTGCACAACAGTTGAGAGAAAAAAGCTTTTTGTGCATATGGAACATTTCTGTGTTCTTTTATATCAGCACATGAAACACGGGACCACCACTTTACATTTTGTGTATATATTTTTGTTCACTATACATTTTGGTAGATGGGTTGTGAACAGCATTCCTACATACTGCAGAGAAGGCTAGTTTAAATGTATTGATCTGTTTTAGAGGGAGGTACTGTATCTGCCATAGGGTGTAGTTGCTAATTAGGCCCAACCGCTGGCAATGAGTTACTGGACGGGGTAAAACACAAAACCTAAAGACCCACACATCAAAGTGGGTTTGCCGTGTCTCCATATCCATCTCATCAATAAAACTACAGCAACAGTTTTGAAATTTTAGCACACTAGTATCACAATTTGTTTAGGAGCCCAGGAGATTGCCTAAGATATAAGTAATTCATTATTCATCTCAAAAATGTTTTTTTTCAGTTGCAGTTTTGTCTGCTGTTCTCCTTTTTTCTTTCCCATATCTTTTATGAAAAGTCCCCTGATTACCATTAAGTCTATGGGCAATTAGTTAACAGCAAAAAAGGCACACAAAAAGCCATACCCAGCACTAAGCGAGTGGTCTAATTCATTAACAGTTTCTCTATTAGCTCTGTGAAGGATAAACACTATCATACCCTCTCCATCATCCCCTGTGAACAAATACAGTCAGCATCAGGCACTCAGTATCTGTTGTATGTGTTCAGCTGAAAATCAAATAGTACTACACTCAGTCTATGCACTTCTCACTGCCTCAGTGTGTGTGTGTGTGAGAGAGAGAGAGAGAGAGAGAGAGAGAGAGAGAGAGAGAGAGAGGAGAGGGAGAGGGGGGACATGTGACATGGCAGAACTTCCTGTCCAGAATGACTTCCTCAGTGAACACATTCTGACAGGCCATGTTTAATGTAAACCCAACCTGCTACACCGTGGTGTGTGTATCAACGGTGTCTTTGCACACTCATTTCACCTCAAGACATAATAACAGAAACACTGTCAGCCATTCCCATATGAATGACATGATGATAAGGTCCTACATCTTCATGTTACCTATACATTGACACATTACCCGCCAATATCCTCTGCCATACCACATTAATCATCTCAGTTGGATCATTTAGGCTGGGGTTACTATATTCAAGTTGTTTCAGTAGGACACTCTTAGGGTGTTTTCACATATAGTCCTCTTTAAAATAACTGATCTCAGTCCTCTTTAATTAAAGAGAACTCTGGGGTAAAAAGTCAAAATAACCCAGTTCTCTTTGTTTTCACACCACCCTTGCCTTTGAACGAGGACTCGACTCTTTTGCCAGTTTACTTCATCTATTTTGTGATCCGAGTCCTCCTTGAATTCACGTTGCTATTTTTGTAAAAGAACCAAGATCTTTTTCCAACATTCACTCAATGCACTCTGGGTTTTTACAAAGTGCAGGACAAGCCATTCCATCAGAACATGTTATCAGACAGCTAGATACTGTACCTACAGTACTTACATTTTGAACTAGAATAGATTTGGTACCTTATGTTGTGATTCTCACCAAATATGTTGTTTTCTTCTCACACTATTCAAACCCCTCAATCTATTAAACAGCATATGAAGCTCTCTTAGCCAATAAACCACATTATGAAAAGACACAAACTGAATTGAAAACTCCACACATATTTTGGAATTTCTGTGCATCCTTGGCAATCGCTACACAATATCCAAAAACAGCACAACTTTTTTTGCTCCGAACCTGCACATCATCATCTTCTCTCGTTTGTAGCACCAATGTGAGGGGTTATGGCATAGGAAACGGTGTTATAGTAGTCTAGTATGTGGTGCGGGAATAACGACAAGTGAAACCGGGGAGCTTTGTGTTCATATTTCCCTAAAAAAGGGAAGTGGACTGCTGAGTCCTTCCATTAAGCGAACCTCACTGAGTTAGAAAAAATTGTCTGAAAGGAGCTATCGAGATCCTAAAAGTGTTCTTTGGCTGTCCCAGTAGGAGAACCCTTTAAAGAAACCCTTTTGGGCTCAATGTAGGACCCTTTCCAAAAGGGTTCTATGTGGAACCAAAAAGGGTCATCCCTGGAACCAAAAAGGGTTCTCCTATGGGGAGAGCCAAAGGAACCTTTTGGAATCCTTTTTTCTAAGAGTGTAGTTGTTCAATGGAAAAGTGACATTAGCTGTGCTACTGCAAGAGGTTCTGAAAAAGATGCCCACTCTTCCATCCTCGGCAAAGGTCACTTCCAACACACTGCATTGGGACTATGGCTGTCGAAGTACATAGACAGCTGGGACAAACCACTCATCCATCACGAGCTGCCACACACCCCAATAACAGGGGAATTAAGAACAAGTCCAGAGATCAATACATTATTGAGGAGGCAGCATGCAGATTAGTGATGAAAATCAATGAGTATCCCCCACCCCTCTCTCTCATTCTCTGCCTCACTCTCGCTTACCGGCCTCTCTTTCTGCTCCTCTTCCCCTTTTCTCTGTCTCTTCCTCTCTCTCTCATTCTCTATTTCCCTGTCTCTCGTTCTCTCACCCCACACACACAATGCACATGGTGATTGCTGACAAATTTTGCTTAAAGAATTCTGTAAAATGTAAAACCACACACAGGCCTGAGAGCTGCATCGTTCTCATCTATTATCAATACAGGCCTTGACAAGTGTTCCATAAAAGAGAAGAGGGAGGTAGAAGGCATCTCCTCCCAGGCACCTGTTAGCGTTCACAGTCACATTGTTATATTCCAGGTAATAGGCCTTGTGATTGAATAAATACTTAATGATGGTGATCTCTGGTCTCTGAGCGGATATCCCCTCCACATCTCTGATCTCTGGTCTCTGAGCGGCTATCCCCTCCACATCTCTGATCTCTGGTCTCTGAGCGGCTATCCCCTCCACATCTCTGATCTCTGGTCTCTGAGCGGATATCCCCTCCACATCTCTGATCTCTGGTCTCTGAGCGGCTATCCCCTCCACATCTCTGATCTCTGGTCTCTGAGCGGCTATCCCCTCCACATCTCTGATCTCTGGTCTCTGAGCGGCTATCCCCTCCACATCTCTGATCTCTGGTCTCTGAGCGGCTATCCCCTCCACATCTCTGATCTCTGGTCTCTGAGCGGCTATCCCCTCCACATCTCTGATCTCTGGTCTCTGAGCGGCTATCCCCTCCACATCTCTGATCTCTGGTCTCTGAGCGGCTATCCCCTCCACATCTTTGATCTCTGGTCTCTGAGCGGCTATCCCCTCCACATCTCTGATCTCTGGTCTCTGAGCTGCTATCCCCTCCACATCTCTGATCTCTGGTCTCTGAGCTGCTATCCCCTCCACATCTCTCTGGTCTCTGAGCTGCTATCCCCTCTACATCTCTGGTCTCTGAGCGGATATCCCCTCCACATCTCTGATCTCTGGTCTCTGAGCGGCTATCCCCTCCACATCTTTGATCTCTGGTCTCTGAGCGGCTATCCCCTCCACATCTCTGATCTCTGGTCTCTGAGCGGCTATCCCCTCCACATCTCTCTGGTCTCTGAGCTGCTATCCCCTCTACATCTCTGGTCTCTGAGCTGCTACCCCCCCCCCCCTAGCCACCCCTCCCCCCAACACACATGCACACACACACACCTTTTACATTGTGCATTGTATAACAGTGCAGTGAATTTTACATGGTTTTGATTCTTCAGGTTGCTGGTCCATTCCCGAAACGATTCTCTGCCTATTGCCTACCCTCACGTTGGTGCTTCAATCTGTATGCACTTTGACTGTGTACCCTTGAGGAAAGGCAGTCTGTCCTGGAACAAGAAGAACACATCACTCATTACTGTAGTCTGCAGGGAAGGACGTGTAGCGGTAGTCTCTCCGTGACCTTGTCCAAGCAAACAGCAGAGGCCGCGGTTCTAAACAGGCTTACCCCCCCCCGAGGTAAAGGAAAAGATAAAAGACAGTGTGCTTAAACAGTGATTAAATAGTGTTCGATAGGCAAAGTGAAGCAGGTCCTGTTAGCGATACAGGAGAAAGATGGAAGCAGTGTGACAGGGACATGGGAGTAGCACTTCTGCAATTCATGTGGAGCCATGTGGAGCTGGAGTGCGGCGTGGTGTTCAAAGGCAGCTCTTTCATTTTTTTGGGGGGCTCCTGATAAATTGATCATAACGAAGGCCTTTGAGGGAGGCCCCATTAGAGATCCATTATTTATCCATGTCCATATTACAAGCAGAATGTATCCCTACACTTAAAAAAAACATGCCTTACATCACACATTATTTGTATGGTTGCACTGTCATAGTAGAGCAGACTTATTTTAAGAATGAAGAACTTGATGAGACATGATCTGATGAATGGTGAGGGATGTCTACAGTGCAGTAGTGGCAGCAGGTGATTTAAAAAGTAGTGGAGGACGATGGAGACACTTATGCAACAAGGGATAAAGGAGCTATTTAGAGGCTGAAAAGCCATGGGTTTATATGCTTGGTCAATTTTCTCAACTGTTATACAATATAATAACAAGTTAACAAACTAGTTATGATAACATACTTATGAATGGAGAGATACTACGAGTGTAGGCTACTTGCAGTAACAACCAGCCATACTTGGCTGATAAAGTGTACACTCAAAGTCATAGAATTGTATGAATTGATTCATTTCAAGATGACTGAAAGCTTGTGTGGACGATTCACCTTTTTTCTTATTTTAGCACTTTGATTATTTCTTAAACGTTTCCTTGAGGATAATTAGAAATGTTCCAGTTAAAGGATTATTTACAGAGAAATTGCTTGGGAATATTTCACAATAATATTTAGAACGTCCCAAACAACCTTTGGTAGTATATGGCAGTACTGATGTTGAAAATATATTGTATGAGGTATCTTTTAAAGAAAAACAGCTTGAAAGATATTCAAATAGATTTCCCTTCAAAAGGAATTTTTATTCCTACCTCATTGGAATGCATGGTGTGATGCACTGTATTTTCTCTCTGCGTACATATTTAGTGGGATTATGACAGCTAGCACATTGCTCCCAAACTAATGAGAAAAGCCGGGATAAATATTCACACATTAAAAAAATATGATGAAGCATTTTCCTCCAAATGAATTTAGATGCATATGTTCTTACATAAACTCAAATCAACTGGGTGGTATCAGAAATTAGCAGTGTTGACATTTATTTCATCGCTCTAGTTTAAATGGTTTCATACCCCAAGGTATCGAATTGATAATGATCCAAAGTTATAAACTTTTTCTTAATGCTTAATGATGCGCGAACCTTCAGGACATCGAAACTTTCATGGCAATCTTGCTCCTCTTTGAACAGAGGTCAATCCATGTATTTTGTGAACAGGCACATTCAGTGGGCTACTTTATGGCACGGTGCTACTATTCTGGTCATGCAGTTCCCCCACTTTTGGTATGGGGCCTTCAAACAGCAGAGAAATCTCAAATCAAACACATTTAGGCATCATTAAAGAACGGCTCCTGGAGTGATCTGCTCATCTCTAATGAAGGTTAGACTTTCATGCAAATGAAAGAAGCTATGCTCCCGTTAGAAGAGCTAGATCAGAAATAAATCGCACCAAGGATACACCATAAGTTCCCTGCTCTGAGTTCAAATTGCAGAATGCAACAGTGTAAAAACACATCTTTATAATTGGTTGTCCATCTGTTGTTCAGTAAATAGCCGCCTCTTATAAACGACTCTGTTTTATAAATATTAAAATCACAGTATTACAACCATGTTGAATTATAATTTACCACTACATCCAAACAAGTGTCATGTGATTGTGTTTCATATTAGATTGGTTTCAGAAACAGCGAGCATTCTTAAGAAGACATTGATTGACTGAAATTGTGTCTGCATCACAAAACCAAATGCATATAAAAATGAATACTGTAGGAGAACTTCTGGTTCCGGTGGCATGCATTGAAACGCGTGGCTTTCTCGTGGCTTTCTTTGGTTAAATGTCTATGAAACAGACTTCAAATAATTGTCAACATATAACACCACATGAATGTGTGTGACATTCACTGTATTACAAGGAACAACTAGCAGATCAATTTTTCTCCAGCAGCTAGCATAATCTGTCCATTCACAATTGACCTGTGGGAGGCCTCTCAACACCCAACAACAGAAAGAGTTGGCCGCTACTACCCAAGAGATTGTTTGTGAGGAAATTACCTTAAAATCCAACGCATTACTTGAAATGTGCACAGGCTTTATGATGGGGGAAAAAAGCATATGGTTCTTGAACACTAAAAGAGATTGTCAGCAGATGTCGTTTTCAAAACAGCAGAGAGTTACATTTTTTAAAATAAATCTAATTGAATATATAGAGAGGGACTGGGTTGGAGAGGCCTATGCTGCCACCTACTGTACCAACAGCAAAGGTGTAGGAATCCTGATAAATAAGAATAAACCCTTTCCCCTTATATCCAAGCAAAAAGACCAAGAAGGCCATTTATTAAGAAAGCCACCTTACAATTCAACAATGGTGAAAAGTACACATTGATTGCATTGCATGTCCTACCAGGGGTAAATCTGGTGTTTTCAGATAGAATTCAAGCTATATTAGATCAAATACAAACAGGAACTGTAATTTTGGCGGTTGACCTAAATCATATATTCGATAAGATTGACAAACGCAGCAATTAAAAAGGCAAATTCAAGGAACTGATCTGTTTCACTTATCTTTGTGCTTGTCTCCACCCCCCTCCAGGCGTTGCCCATCTTCCCCATTATCCCCAATGTATTTATACCTGTGTTCTCTGTTTGTCTGTTGCCAGTTTGTTTTGTTTGTCAAACCTACCAGCATTTTCCACTTTCACCTGTCTTTTCTAGTTCTAGACTTCTAGTTTTCCCATTTTTTTACAATTTCTGCCTGCCCTGACCCTGAGCCTGCCTGCCGTTCTGTACCTCATGGGCTCTGATCTGGATTACTGACCTCTGCCTACCCTTGACTTGTCGTGTTGCCTGCCCCCTGTTCTTGTAATAAATGTTTGTTACTTCGATACTGTCTGCACCTGAGTCTTCTCCTGAAACTTGATAGGAACCTCTAAAGAGGCTGAAAGATTTTAATTTCTACAAATAGTCTACAGGATGCCTGGAGGCTACTATTCCCAACTACAAAAGACAAAACAATGTCTCTCAAAGTAAGAAAAGCTATTCAAGAGTTGACATTTTTATTTGCAAAAATACACTCAACAATTTATTGGGTTAAAAAAATCCATGACGTAGTGATATCGGATCATTCTCCGGTATCATGCTTAATTACACTAACAGAAAATACACTTAGCTACAGAATATGGAGAATGAATAGAGAGCATCTTCAAGATGCCAAATTTATTAAATAATTTAAATTTAAAATAAATAAAAAATTCAAATGTAGACATTGAGGATAGAGAAAAGCAGACCCCTGATTTCATTTGATTTTAAGGCGTGCATTAGGGGAATGATAATCTCACACTTTGCAAAAGTTAAATCGGAGTTAGAAATAAAAATTTAACAAAAATATATCACTATCTTAGAAAAAGGCAACAAAAAATGTTAAGGAAAAGAAGAACATTTTATTTCTAAACTTAAGCAGGAATATGATTTTTTACTTTTGAAGAGAACCAACAACTACAGGTTAAACTGAAATAAACTACACGACTTAATGACAAATTACCTGGTAAACATCTCTCAGCCTTCACAAAAGGAATACACGCCAAACCAGTTATAATCTTAAAAGATACCAATGCATTAATGTAACGGTTCTCTTGTGGTGAAGGAGAGTCGGACCAAAACGCAGCGTGTAGATTGCGATCCATGTTTAATAAAAACAAAGTAAACACGAATCAATACAAAAAACGTAATGAAAACCGAAACAGCCTAAACTGGTGCAAACTAACACTAGACAGTTACAAGGACACTAAGGACAATCACCCACGACAAACTCAAAGAATATGGCTGCCTAAATATGGTTCCCAATCAGAGACAATGATAAACACCTGCCTCTGATTGAGAACCACTCCAGACAGCCATAGACTTTGCTAGATCACCCCACTAGCTACAATCCCAATACATACACACCAAAACCCCAAGACAAAACACACCACAATACAAAAACCCCATGCCACACCCTGGCCTGACCCAATACATGAAGATAAACACAAAATACTTCGACCAGGGCGTGACAATTGATTAGAAACAACAACGCGATTAATGATCATTTTAAAAGCTTCTATGAAAATCTATATAAATCTGAATTAAACAACAGTGGGACTGATCCTACAGCCTTCTTAAACCCAACAACCCTGAAGCAATTATCAGCAGACAAAAAAATAATCACAAAATAAATATCAGACAGGAACGGACAGCTTTCCCACAGAATTCTATTGAACATTTTGGGACAAAGTAACGCCCCTATTTACACAAAAGACAGCACACAGGTCACTCAATTCAGTGCTTCCTAGTTCCACGTATCAAACAGTTATTTCAGGTATATTAAAATCAGGAAAATCTGGAGAGTCACCTGCTGATTAGACCCATACGTTTAATAAATTGCGACAATAAAATAATAACATAGCTCATAAGCAATAGAATAGCAAAAGTTTTACCAGACTTGATAAATATCAAACGGGGTTTATTAAAAATAAACACTTACAAACACATACAAGAACATGTTTCAGTTTAATAGAACACGCAAATAAAAAATAAAAAGATTTATAAATAATGTCTGTTGATGCTGGAAATACCAAGGCACCAGGCGAGACCCAAATGCAGACAAGCAGGAGAACGGGAAGACTGCTGGTTCACTTGGAAACATACAAGGCAAACTGGCACAGAGGGACAGGAAACACAGGGATAAAAACACTGGGGAAAATAAGTGACACCTGGAGGGGGTGGAGACAATCACAAGGACAGGTGAAACAGATCAGGGCGTGACAGAAAAGACTTTCAACCATCTTTCTATTAAAAACTTTGGAAGCTTTAAACATTCCAGCTGAAATAATACATTTGAATAAAGACACTATATATACATCCTAAAGCAAATATATGCACAAATAATACATTATGAGATTGAATTGCTTTAGAAAGGGGCACAAGACTGGGATGTCCTCTCTCCCCCCTCCTGTTTGCACTGGCAATTGAACTGCTTGCAAAAAGAATTCGACAGGACCCAAACATTACAGCTATAAGTATTGGTAAACATGAATATAAACAAAACTTATTTACAGCTGATCTCCTGATATACCTGAACAATACTGAAAACTCAGTGCCCCCCCTGTTAAAAATATTTTCAGAATAGTTGTGGAAAACAAACGTAATGATGATAAGAAAAATAATAACTCATGATATACAGCAATCCTTTACGTGGACTTATGATGCTTAATAAGTGACAACAAACAACAAATATACTGTATTAAAATATCAAATCAAGTCAACTTTTATTTGTCACATGCACCGAATACAACAAGTGTAGACTTTACTGTGAAATGCTTACTAACAAGCCCTTAACCAACAGTGCAGTTCAGGAAGAAATAAATATTTACCTAGTAGACTAAAATAAAAGTAACACAATAAGAATAACAATAACAAGGCTATATACATGGTGCACAGGTGTCAGTGTGCGGAGTCAGTGTGCGGGGGTACAGGCTAGTTGAGGTAATCTGTACATGTAGGTGGGGGCAAAGTGACTATGCATAGGTGACAAACAAACAGCGAGTGTAGAAAAGGGAGGGGGGTCAATGTAAATAGTCCGGTGGCCATTTCATTAATAATTCAGCAGTCTTATGGCTTGGGGGTAGAAGCTGTTGAGGAGCCTTTTGGTCCTAGACTTCGGTACCGCTTGCAGTGGGTGTGGAATGACCAATGGGTGGGTTTCCCTGTGGGTCCTGCTTTTTGCTACACATCCATGGGCTCATCAACAAATCAAATCAAAATAAAATTTTATTTATCACATACACGTGTTTAGCAGATGTTTTGTGGGTGTAGCAAAATGCTTGTGTTTCTAGCTCCAACAGTGCAGTAATATTTAATAAGTAATATCTAACAATACACACTAAAGTAAAGGAATGGAATTAAGAATATATAAATATTTGGATGAGCAATGTCAGAGCGGCATAGACTAAGATACAGTAGAATAGGATAGAATACAGTTTATACATATGAGATGAGTAATGCAAAATATGTCAACATTATTAAAGTGACTAGTGTTCCATTAATAAAGTGGCTAATGATTTCAAGTCTATGTATATAGGCCACTAATGTGCTCGTGATGGCTATTTAACAGTCTCTCGGTCCCATTTTTGATACATCTGTACTGACCTCGCCTTCTGGATGATGGCGGGGTGACAGGCAATGGCTCGGGTGGTTGTTGTCCTTAATGATCTTTTTGGCCTTCCTGTGACATCGGGTGCTGTAGGTGTCCTGGAGGGCAGGTAGTTTGCCCCCTGTGATGCGTTGTGCAGACCGCACCACCCTCTGCAGAGCCTTGCGGTTGCGGATGGTGTAGTTGCCGTACAAGGCTGTGACACAGCCCGACAGGATGCTCTCCATTGTGCATCTGTAAAAGTTTGTCAGGGTTTTAGGTGCCAAACCATATTTTTTCAGCCTCCTGAGGTTGAAGAGGCGCTGTTGCGCCTTCTTCACCACACTGTCTGTGTGGGTGGACCATTTCAGTTTGTCTGTGATGTGTACGCCGAGGAACTTGAAGCTATCCACCGTCTCCACTGCGGTAACGTTGATGTGGATAGGGGGGTGCTCCCTCTGCTGTTCACTGAAGTCCTCGATCAGCTCCTTTTTTTTGTTGACGTTAGGTGAGAGGTTGTTTTCCTGGCACCACACTCCCAGGGCCCTCACCTCCTCCCTGTGGGCGTTCTCGTCATTGTTGGTAATTAGGCCTACTACTGCTGGGTCGTCTGCAAACTTGATGATTGAGTTTGAGGTGTGTATAGTTGTGGGGCTCCAGTGTTGAGGATCAGCGAAGTGGAGGTGTTGTTTCCTACCTTCACCCCCTGGGGGCGGCCCGTCAGGAAGTCCAGGACCGAGTTACACAGGGCGGGGTTCAGACCCAGGGCCTCAAGCTTAATGATGATCTAGGAGGGTGCTATGGTGTTGAATACTGAGCTGTAGTCAATGAACAGCATTCTTACATAGGTATTCCTCTTGTCCAGATGGGATAGGGCAGTGAGCAGTGTGATGGCGATCGCATCGTCTGTGGATGCATGCTAAATGCATGCTCTTCAAACTAAATATATGCTCTTCAACCGATCGCTGCCTGCACCTGCCCGCCCGTCCAGCGTCACTACTCTGGACGGTTCTGACTTAGAATATGTGGACAACTACGAATACCTAGGTGTCTGGTTGAACTGTAAACTCTCCTTCCAGACTCACATCAAACATCTCCAATACAAGTTAAATTTAGAATTGGCTTCCTATTTCGCAACAAAGCATCCTTCACTCATGCTGCCAAACATACCCTTGTAAAACTGACCATCCTACCGATCCTCGACTTTGGCGATGTAATTTACAAAATAACCTCCAATACCCTACTCAATAAATTGGATGCAGTCTATCACAGTGCCATCCGTTTGGTCACCAAAGCCCCATACACTACCCACCACTGCGACCTGTATGCTCTCATTGGCTGGCCCTCGCTTCATACTCGTCGCCAAACCCACTGGCTCCAGGTCATCTACAAGACCCTGCTAGGTAAAGTCCCCCCTTTTCTCAGCTCGCTGGTCACCATAGCAGCACCCACCTGTAGCACACGCTCCAGCAGGTATATCTCTCTGGTCACCCCCAAAACCAATTATTCCTTTGGAATAAATGCGGCCTCAGGATATGTGGTTTCCAGTTTGCATAAAGTCCAGGGAAGTACTTTGAGAGCCATCGTGGTATCGGCTTGAGGGGGAATATACACGGCTGTGACTATAACTGAAGAGAATTCTCTTGGGAGGTAATACGGTCAGTATTTGATTGAGGTATTCTAGGTCGGGTGAACAAAAAGACTTGAATTCCTGTATGTTATCACAATCACATCATGAGTAAACACACACCCCCGTCCTTCTTCTTCCCAGAGAGATATTTATTCCTGTTTGCGCAATGAACTGAGAACCCAACTGGCTGAATGGACTCAGACATTATATCCAGAGAGAGCCGTGTTTCGATGAAACAGAGTATGTTAAATCCCTGATGGAAGGAAATCCTTGCCCTGAGCTCATCAACTTTATTATCCAGAGACTGAACATTAGCGAGTAATATCCTTGGAAGCGGTAGGTGGTGTGCGCGCCTCCTAAGTCGGACTAAAATGCAGCTCCGAGTACCTCTTTTTTGCTAGCTGAATTTTGGAACAGCCTCTGGGATCAGTTCAATTGCACTGCAAGGTACAAACAAAGGATCCGGTTCGAGAAAGTCATATTCCTGGCCGTAATGCTGGTGAGTTGCCGCTGCTCTGATATACAAAAGTTATGCTCGGCTGTTGTAATAACACAACAAATTTGGCCCGTGGGCCGCCAGATTGGGTACCAAGGTCAAAATGTTCCTATCAAACGTTCCGGCTGTCTTGATATCCTAGCAAGAAACTATATTGATAGCAATGCTCCAAAAAACACACCTGCTCCAAAAGGATGCACATAGAATGCAGAACCATTTGTGGTTGCTTTTTCATCAGCCCCAAGCAAAGCTAAAGATGTATTCATAATGATACATAAGAAACTCAAAATCACCATCTTGGGTAAAAGCAAAGACCAAAAAGGCGGAATCCCTTTCCTTTCATGTATACAAAATGGAAAGAAAATTAAATTCATATGATCCTACATTTTTTGACTGTCTGAACAGTATATTGTTAGAATTAACTGAATTCCAACTGGTTATTAGGACAGGTATGAATGCCATTTTGGACATGCAAGACAAATCTAGCAAGACCAACTACAATCCACATGCAACAAGGCTCTCCAACATACACTTTCTGATGACAACCTCATTGATGCTGTCACGTCTACTCCCCCTCTCCGGTGCTCAACGTCACCAGTTTACTCATTAGTACGCACACCTGCCACCATCGTTATGCACACCTGTGCCTCCTGAAACTCACCTGGACTCCATCACCTTCCTGATTACCTCCCCTATATATGTCACTCTCTTTGGATCTTTTCCAAGCATTATTGTTCCTGTGTTTTATGTTTGTACGCTATTCGTGTTTCTTGTTTTGGTCCATGTTTCACTTATTATTAAATTCACTGCATGTACTTGCTTCCCGACTCCTAGCGTAAACGTTACAGAATAACGCCTCACCAAAGGGAAGCAACAGGGATTTTATTTTTTGCTAGAGACGTCGGCTCCAAATGTAACTGTCGAAGCAACAGGGGATGCCTCAGCTGGCTCGTCATGCCTCAGCTGACTCGACTGGTTCACAAGCCTCGGTTGGCTCTACAGGTGCCTTCGCCTCAGCAGAAGTGACTGGCCCACTCCTGGTCCCCAGAACCGTCCCTCTGGTTGGCGTCCTGTGGCTGGAGGCCCGCGTCAGGGAGGGGGTACCCCTCTCCGGTTGGTCAGGGTCACCCTGCTGCTGGAGATGCTCGTCAGGGAAGGGTGGTACCGTCATGTCTACTCCCCCGCTGGCGCTAAACGTCGCCAGTTTACTCATTTTTACGCACGCCTGCCACCATCGTTATGCGCACCTGCTCTGCATGAGACTCACCTGGATTCCATCATCTTCCGGATTACCTCCCCTATATCTGTCACTCTCTTTGGATCTTTTCCGAGGCGCTATTTCTTGTTTTCCATGTTTCAATTATTGGTGGAGCAGGCCCACCTCTTGGTGTTAATTTTACATACCAATTTTACTATTATAAAATCCTATTCGATCAATATGATAATTTCTCTATGAATTTCTTACTTTTGTTTTTCTTTTGAGTGTCAGCCCACGGGTAGATGTTATATGAAATGATAATATGAATTTAAATGAATATTGTATCTGTAAACCCCCCCAGCAAAAAAAAATCTAAACAAATGAATACCGCATAGTGATACCGGTAAGCAAGTCTTTATGATCAAACTTAATGTGATAATAGGTTGTCACATCTTACTTAATGATGCTGACAGATTTAATCATTTTGATTTGTTTCGAAATTTATACATCGTAATTTCTAGTCATTGTAAAATGTATGTGAGTAAAGATGCTTTTTTTTGACAAATCAACGAAGTACGAACGTTTTAGTGAACATCCTCTCTGGTCAGAGAAACTAACAGTAATACCGCAAAAAAGTAATAGAATGTGATAATGAGCCTCAAATAAACATTGAATGCATTATTCATTTTGAGTAAAGGTTATACATGATCTTGCTCAATGAATACGATTTCATCAAGTTAAATTATTGAATTCCATGAACTCTATCAGACCTTTTAGTGTCCCATCATATCCATCCCATTAGGATAAGAGGGGGCAGAGTAGGGCAGAGCAGTTTCGCCATGTCCATTGAAACTGTACACATTAAGATGTTTGACGTCTCTAGCGTAGGGGATCAGAAGCATCATACGCCACATTTTTTTGAAGGGGTAATGATGGCCAAATTCAACCTTTTGAATATATACATAAAACAAAGAATATATTCAAAATTTTTAGTGTACAAGTGGATACATCTGAGGGGTGTGTTGCTGTGGCCCTCAGTTTTAACAGGCACCATGCCCCTGTGAGGACAAGTCTATGTGCTATGGCTCAGGGACTGCACCTGTGGAGCTCATTCCCAGTCCACCCACCATCTGCGGATGTGATCTGAGGGTTTATATGTGGCAGGTTCAATGTGAGCTGAGCTCCACCTGTCCATGTCTTTGTATAGGAGAACCAGCTGACTCAGCAGATGTTCCCTGAATGTGTTTGAAGAGTCCAGCACCCACTTGCCCCGCGAGACACAGATGGTCTTGGGGATACAGATTAGTCCGTAATGTGGACTGAGTGGCCCTCTCCCCAGCTATGATTTCATCCAACAGGGCCACACGACTTTCATTTAAAGAGAGAAAGGACGCGCCAGGTACAGTTGCCTGGCAGCCAGCGCCGGTTATTGCTTGGTTGTTTTTATTTGGGATCTTTCTCCGAGATTAATTCCTCGCCTCCCACTTCCTGCCTGTCAGTTCGGGGATTAAAGCCATTCTTTCTAACAGATCTGTGCTCTCTGGTATCAGGCCGTGGTGTGGAAAACAAGATTGAGTAACACTATTCTTCTGAGTTTTCAAAAAGTACAAATGTATTGCCCTGAAACTATCAATGTGTGTCTGAGAGTAATGCACTTGGCAAACCCAAAAGCCCTGAGAAGAAATGTTTAAAGCCACAGTTTGTAATTTATGCAGCATTTAAAAAATATATATAATATATCCCTTGATTTAAATGTTATCTAATGCCATGGTAAATTTACCACATGAAAACTGGTCAATGAAACCCACTTGAAATGAAGAATATTTGCAAGTATAATGTATCTTGGATTATCTGATATGAATTCCACTGTCTATAATTGATTTGATTTATTAGCATCCTCATTAGCTGACGCCAATGGCGACAGCTAGTCTTACTGAGGTCCGACACGTAACGGAACGTATTAAAATGAGTTATTTTGTTGGAATGGGAACAGAGATACAGGCCCGGCCTCACAGTTTCTCACAGCACTGCTAGCTTCCTGGGCTACAGCAGGCTGCCACCTGCAGCATGCATTGATTGGCTTATAAAGCAGAATGTATTAGCCGGCTCTCATTAGCATCCCGCTAGTGATGACCAATACCTACTGAGCCCCATTACGATCTGACTCCAATGGATTAACATGCACAAAAATTCTGCCAGGGACAGAAAATCAGTTAACACTTGTCAGAGAGCCCAAAATCAATACAATTCGCATCATTAACCCCTTATGGACACCGTAGAGGCACTTTCAAGCTGCAACTCTGAAACAAACATCTATTTTCATATTTGCATTTAATTACACTATCAATCAGTCTTCTGACCTCAGTGACCTTCTGCTAATCTACAATCCAGAATTCAAGATGTGTTTACCACCGGGGGCTGTAGCTGCCCTGACTGTGCTGCCTTTAATGCTCTGCCACTCCGGATATTGATACTGTAGCTGAATTCACTTTAGAGGCTTTGATCAGTCACGAAATGCTTGTTCCCAGAAGGAAGAGAATGGGGGAATAATGTATTGCACATTGATTGTAGTACTTTGTTGATGCTATTCCAGTTTCCTTGTTTGTTTAGTCGGAACTAGAAGGAACAACACATATACTGAACAAAAATGCAACATGCAACAATTTCAACGATTTTACTGAGCTACAGTTCATATAAGGAAACCAGTCAATTAAAATAAATTCATTAGGCCCTAATCTATGGATTTCACATGACTGGGCAAGGGTGCAGCCATAGGTGGGCATAGGCCCACTCACTTGGGAACCAGGCCTCCCCACTGGGGAGCAAGGCCCAGCCAATCAAAATATGGTTTTCCCCAAGGGCTTTATTACAGACATAAATACTCCTCAGTTTCATCAGGTGTCCGGGTGGCTGGTCTCAGATGACCCAGCAGGTCGGATGTGGAGGTGCTGGGCTAGGCTGGCGTGGTTACATATGGTCAGCGCTTGTGAGGATGGTTGGACGTACTGGCAAATTCTTTAAAATGACATTTGAGGTGGCTTATGGTTCATTGACTACAGCTCAGCATTCAACACCAAAGTACCCTCCAAGCTCATCATCAAGCTGGAGGCCCTGGGTCTCAACCCCGTCCTGTGCAATTGGGTCCTGGACTTTCCGACGGGCCACCCCCAGGTGGGGAAGGTTGGAAAAAACATTCCCACTTTGCTGACCCTCAACACTGGGGCCCCAACAAGGGTGCGTGCTCAGCCCCCTCCTGTACTCCTTGTTCACCCACGACTGCATGGCCATGCACGCCTCCAACTCAAGCATCAAGTTTGCAGGTGACACAACAGTAGTGGGCTTGATTACCAACAATGACGAGACAGCCTACAGGGAGGAGGTGAGGGAACATGAAGTGTGGTGTCAGGAAAACAACCTCTCACTCAATGTCAACAAAACAAAGGAGATGATCGTGGACTTCAGGAAACAGCAGAGGGACCAGCCCCCTATCCACATCGAAGGGACAGCAGTGGACAAAGTGGAAAGTTTCAAGTTCCGGCGTACACATCACAGACGAACTGAAATGGTCCACCCACACAGACAGTATGGTGAAGAAGGCGCAACAGCATCTCTTCAACCTCAGGAGGCTGAAGAAATTTGGCTTGCCACCCAAAACCCTGACAAAGTTTTACAGATGCACAATGGGCTGTATCACAGCCTGGTAGGCAACTGCACCTCTCTCAACCGCAAGGCTCTCCAGAGGGTGGTGTGGTCTGCACAACGCATCACCGGGGGAAAACTACCTACCCTCCAGGACACCTACAGCACCCGATGTCGCAGCAAGGCCAAAAAGATCAACATGAACATCAACCACCCGAGCCACTGCCTGTTCACACCGCTATCATCCAGAAGGCGAGGTTAGTACAGCTGCATCAAAGCTGGGACAGAGAGACTGAAAAACAGCTTCTATCTCAATGCCTTCAGACTGCTAAACAGCAATCACTAACTCAGACAGGCTACTGCCTACAATAAGACCCAATCACTGACCACTTTAATTAATGGATCACTCATCACTCTATACAACAACACTCTAAATAATGGCACTTCAATAATGTTTACATATCTTACATTACTCATATCACATGTACAGTATATACTGTATTTTATACCATCTATTGCTCCTTGCCTATGCCGCTTGGCGATCGCTCATCCATATACTTACATGTACATATTCTCATTCACCCCTTTAAATTTGTGTGTATTAGGTAGTTGTTGGGGAATTGTTAGATTACTTGTTAGATATTACCACACCATTGGAACTAACCTACACTCGATCCCTCCGATGTCAACAACTACAGACCAGTATCCCTTCTTTCTTTTCTCTCCAAAACTCTTGAACGTGCTGTCCTTGGCCAGCTCTCCCGCTATCTCTCTCAGAATGACCTTCTTGATCCAAATCAGTCAGGTTTCAAGACTAGTCATTCAACTGAGACTGCTCTTCTCTGTATCACGGAGGCGCTCCGCACTGCTAAAGCTAACTCTCTCTCCTCTGCTCTCATCCTTCTAGACCTATCGGCTGCCTTCGATACTGTGAACCATCAGATCCTCCTCTCCACCCTCTCCGAGTTGGGCATCTCCGGCGCGGCCCACGCTTGGATTGCATCCTACCTGACAGGTCGCTCCTACCAGGTGGCGTGGCGAGAATCTGTCTCCTCACCACGCGCTCTCACCACTGGTGTCCCCCAGGGCTCTGTTCTAGGCCCTCTCCTATTCTCGCTATACACCAAGTCACTTGGCTCTGTCATAACCTCACATGGTCTCTCCTATCATTGCTATGCAGACGACACACAATTAATCTTCTCCTTTCCCCTTCTGATGACCAGGTGGCGAATCGCATCTCTGCATGTCTGGCAGACATATCAGTGTGGATGACGGATCACCACCTCAAGCTGAACCTTGGCAAGACGGAGCTGCTCTTCCTCCCGGGAAGGACTGCCCGTTCCATGATCTCGCCATCACGGTTGACAACTCCATTGTGTTCTCCTCCCAGAGCGCTAAGAACCTTGGCGTGATCCTGGACAACACCCTGTCGTTCTCAACTAACATCAAGGCGGTGGCCCGTTCCTGTAGGTTCATGCTCTACAACATCCGCAGAGTACGACCCTGCCTCACACAGGAAGCGGCGCAGGTCCTAATCCAGGCACTTGTCATCTCCCGTCTGGATTACTGCAACTCGCTGTTGGCTGGGCTCCCTGCCTGTGCCATTAAACCCTACAACTCATCCAGAACGCCGCAGCCCGTCTGGTGTTCAACCTTCCCAAGTTCTCTCACGTCACCCCGCTCCTCCTCTCTCTCCACTGGCTTCCAGTTGAAGCTCGCATCCGCTACAAGACCATGGTGCTTGCCTACGGAGCTGTGAGGGGAACGGCACCTCAGTACCTCCAGGCTCTGATCAGGCCCTACACCCAAACAAGGGCACTGCGTTCATCCACCTCTGGCCTGCTCGCCTCCCTACCACTGAGGAAGTACAGTTCCCGCTCAGCCCAGTCAAAACTGTTCGCTGCTCTGGCTCCCCAATGGTGGAACAAACTCCCTCACGACGCCAGGACAGCGGAGTCAATCACCACCTTCCGGAGACACCTGAAACCCCACCTCTTTAAGGAATACCTAGGATAGGATAAAGTAATCCTTCTCACCCCCCTTAAAAGATTTAGATGCACTATTGTAAAGTGGCTGTTCCACTGGATGTCATAAGGTGAATGCACCAATTTGTAAGTCGCTCTGGATAAGAGCGTCTGCTAAATGACTTAAATGTAAATGTAACTAGAAGCACAAGCATTTCGCTACACTCACATTAACATCTGCTAACCATGTGTATGTGACAAATAACATTTGATTTGATGGTAGATAAACAAACATTCAATTATCTGGCAACATTTCTGGTGGATATTCCTGCATGCCAATTGCACTCTCCCTCAAAACTTGAGACATCTGTGGCATTGTGTTGTGTGACAAAACGGCCCATTTTAGAGTGGTCTTTTATTGTCCCCAGCACAAGGTGTACCTGCGTAAAGTTCATGCTGTTGAATCAGCTTGATATGTGACACCTGTCAGGTGGATGGATTATCTTGGCAAAGGAGAAACACTGACTAACAGGGATGTAAATACATTTATGCACAAAATTTGAGAGAAATACGTTTTTTTTTGTGCATAGAACATTTCAACTCATGAAGCATTAGACCAACGCTTTACAGTACATGTTGCGTTTATATTTTCGTTCAGTATTGTATTAAATTATTACAATAGGGCCCCGAGTTTCATTCCTCCAAATCTGTAAGCCTATGTGTATTTGCCTTAATTTACTGAACTGATGATGACTCTAAGAAAACTCAATTATCAATGAATTAGAAGACTGGTGCACACTAAACATTTCTCGGAATAAAGCATTATTCTCTGGAGCAAATTCAATTCTGTTAAATATCACATTAAAGCACTGCCACCAAATAAAGAAACGGACATTAAAATGCTGTAATTCAGCATTATGAAAAGCTCAAGCACTTATTTATAACAGTACATTTGCATAGATATAATAAAATGACATCATTGAATGAACAATGCCCTGGAGTTGATATTTCATTGGATGACTATCATGAATATTTTAATATGTGGGGTTCATCAGGGCAGTACATCTCTTAGTGTTTATTGCAAACTTGTTCTGTGATAATCCTGTCTAATCATATCATTGTGCTTTACTTTTCTCACTCTCAGCCCTCCAAGTTAATCATAGGCATAACATTTACACTGTTTTCCAGGGAGTCCTGGGTCCCATAGACTCAATAAAAACATACACATCACGTAAAAGTCAACGTGATTGTAAGGCCACCACCCGATTGGCTGCTGCAAACTTCTGGGTTCGATTTGATCTCAGTCTGCCTTTCTCCCTAATACTGTGCATCTTGTACTTGACTTTTGTCAATGTATGTTTCACCATATGTTATGGAATGGGATACAATTCTACAGTATTTCTGTCCAGGAGCCAGTAGAGCATCTGATTTAGAGAGCTTTCAGGGCTGTTGTGTCACCACCTCTGGTGCTTGGCTATTCCCCGGCCAAAAGCACGATTCCCCCGAAATTGTCATTCAGTAGCACGAAAGCCAACTGAGGGCCAGTGATATGTACTGCTTGCTTATGTTCCTCAATCTGGCGTACCAGGATTTTGAATGCCATACAAATGTGTCGCTGTATCTTTCTATTTAAACATGGTGATACACAATCATTACGGTGGTGTGGTTCGGGCAGGTTCACGGTTCGAAACGTGATCATTCCGCGACCAGAGAGAGGGAAGGAATCAGGTGTGATGATGCGAGCCCGGAGTACTGTTGATAACACAGTGCTTAGTTGGGGGATCTGGTGGCAATGCTGAGGAACAGATGGGACGTGGATGTGGCCTCCACTGCTGAGGCCGATCCCGGTGTACGCACCTCCTACATACGCCTAGGGCTGTGTGAACGGAGCCCGTCCAAAAAACTCCTGGCACCAAGAGGAACTCATCACCATCTGTCTCCCGGGACAACAACCGACCTCCCTTAAGCAGAACTTCTCCTTCTATCTTCCACCACCCGTCTCTCTCTACTCAGTAATGCAGGCAGAATGGGAGACCACGGGAAAAACGCCTCCACTGTAATTAAGAAATGTCAGGGTGTCTGTTCAATAGGTTTATGACAACCTTTAACATAGGCTTAGCCTTTCTTTTATTATGCTGTCAGTTTCCATTTTCATGACGAAGGAGAACTTTATTCGACAAGGAGGGAAAGCGCCTTGTCGGTATGTCCACTGATTTTTCTTACTTAATAACACACATTTCAATCGACGTGTATTTGGATGGTGAATCCTTGGATTGTAAGGAGAATTGAGTAATCTTAACTTCCAGTGTGGGGACTGAAATCTGTGCAGGCCCCAATCTGTCTAACTTTGCATCAACCCAGAGGAGGGAATTACGGCATGGGGCACAGTTAGCGTTACAGACACCAGTCATACAGCACCGATGCCAGCTACACACCTCAAGCCCTGCTCTGGTTCTTCTTTCTGACTCACAGTGGTTCGAGGGCAGGGCATCACCAGCACTTGTTATCAATAATAAGCAGTGTTTGGGAGCAGTAATTAGGTGTTCCGAAGGGAACATGTCTGAGATGGGGGGGCCTGGGGGTAACGAGGTGGGCTGGGGGTGGGTGAGATAATGATGACACAGTCCTTGGGAGGAGAAGGAGGCGGGCACAGCAGGTGGGGTGGGGGCATACAGGAGGGGGAAAGAGTGGGAAGGGCTAAAACGAGGAGGAAATGCAGTCCAAGTGTCTATCCATTATGACGTTTACAATTCCCTACCGGAAGCTACAGGTAACTGCCGAAATAATGGAAACACTTGAGTAAATGAAGGATACAAAGTACATTGAAAACAGGTGCTTCCACACAGGTTTGGTTCCCGAGTTAATTAAGTAATTAACATCCCATCATGCTTAGGGTCATGTATAAAAATATTGGGCAGGCCATTATTTTGGCTACCATGTCTACGCACCCATAGGATAACAATGCCCCCATCCACAGGACACGAGTGGACACTGAATGGTTTGATTAAAACGGTGTAAACCATATGCCATAGCCGTCTCAGTCACCAGATCTCAACCCAATTGAACGCTTATGGTGAGATTCTGGAGCGGCGCCTGAGGCAGCGTTTTCCACCGCCATCAACAAAACATCAAATGATGGAGTTACTCGTGGAACAATGGTGTCGCATCCCTCTAATAGAGTTCCAGACACTTGTAGAATCTATGCCGAGATGCATTGAAGCTGTTCTGGCTCGTGGAGGCCCAACATCCTATTAAGACACTTTATGTTGGGGTTCCTTTATTTTGGCAGTTTACTGTATATATTTAGCTTTAGGTACCACTACAGGTACCACTACAGGTACCTAAAGGTACGCACTTCTCCGCAAAGGTTTATTTTTTTCCACTATGGCGTGTGGGATGAAGAGAGTCTGTTTCCCAAACACTGAGTAGAGTTATATCTATGTTGCTAATCACTTTAGGTCATTCTGATGAATGACGACACAAACGAATCGTACTATTTGGTTACTTGAGTGGAAGTGAAACAGTTCTAAATGAAAAGTTTCTGGGGAACTGGGAACCTAGGTAAAACATTGGAAATTAATTGTTAGCTTTTAGAGTTCTCTCATTACAAAGAGGGGCAGAAGTCAGAATGGGGGCAGGTAAACATCCTGAATAATTAATTTGTTTGAATACTCAGGTTGGGAGCAGATTGTGACATGGGATTTGCAGAAATAACACACACAAGCAAAGAGTTAAGACAAAATAAACACAATATTCCTCTGTGCAGTTTAGCAGAATAGAACATAATGCTAAGAAATTATTGTTGTTACTTTCTGTTTTTTTTAACAGAGTTACCAAAATAGTTCAGATTCACTGGAAAAGTATTCTTCTGGTGTTCGATCAGACAAGTCAGATTGCAACGCCAGTTAGTGCAAACTATCATAATACACTGTACCATTTTATGTTTCCATGATTCATTATTAGGAGTGAGTCTGTTTTCCAAACGTAAAATGACATTCACAAGCCCGTGTTTTTCAACTGTAGCTACCCAGCGTGCCAGACTCTGGTCTAATGGTAACGTTGGGATTTTATCCCCAGGTCCTCCGCTTGCCACTTCTCTCTGTACATCACACTCATCTCTCCATCTAGTTCTGGTCTTTCTTAAAAGGACCAGTGCAATCAACACTATGAGGTTGGAATAATCATTTCAAATTGTGAAAATGCCCTTTCGGTTTAAGAGCTGTTTGAAAACACTGCCTGAAATTTCTGCCTGTTTTGGTGGGATGGAGTTTTGGCCTGCCTGGTGACATCACCAGTATAGAAATAGCACACATAGAACATATCTACCGTTCTTAGACTTGCTTTCAATGAGAATGAAAAAAGTTACATATTTCAACTTTAATAGACTAATAAGAAAGAGTTCCAAACTTCTCTGCCAATAAAGGTGGTTTTTCCCTCCCAATTTAGACCTCTCCCAGACAGTCCTATCAAAATTATTGCTTGAAAAATTGCTCTTTGCTAAGAAGCAATTTGTATTTGTTTTTTGGCCATTTTTATGGAATACAATTACAGTAAGCTACTTCATTGTTACCCAAATGGATATTTATCATGATGAATAGCCCTTGGCTCAAAACAGAAATAACATCAACAACATGCATGCCAGTCTTTCCTGGTTGGGTTCACAAGAGATTAACTGCTTCTCTTCTAGTTTTTATGATATATTCATATTACTGTGATGAAAATTCCAGATTGTCTGTATAATCAAATAACATTCAGCTCAGACACCCAGACATACCCCACAAGACATGCCACCAGGGGACTCTGGAAAAACGAAATCACGTTAATGCAGTTTCATACAAAGTCATGATCGTGTCGAACTCCCATCTCCAATTACTCAAGCATCAATTCATGGAACAGTGGGGAATGTGAGGGGACACACAAATACAATATTTTTTAGTTGTATTATTTGTATATGGTTGTATTTTAAACGTGTGTGACTGTCCTTGTCTATCAGTGTTTTGTTGCTGGTCATGTTTTGTGTTTTTTTTGTAAACCCTATGAAGAGCAGCTGCTGCTTCTACAGAAGCTAATGGGGATCCAAATAAACACAACTTATAGCAACCACACATTTAGACGTGGAGCACGTTATGATTGGCCAGTAAGGGGTCAAGCCTCGACACATTTACAACTTGTTTATTAATCATTACCCAGCCCTGGTTGTGAAAATATCCAAAACATTTTGGACACAACCACAAACCTATAGTGCTACCACCAGTGCTACGATTTACCATTGCTTTAGGTCTGTTATAGAGCCTATTGAGTACTAGGTGTACTTGACTGATGTCATTGACAGAATAAAATATTTTACATTCACTAAGATTGTTACTAAACGTGCACCCCGTGCAGACTACAAGTTGAATGTGTAAGAATGCTAAGATAATTGAGAGAGATAATAAGAACAAGTGGGCTACACTGGGCTTGACTGTACACTCGACTAGAGGGAATTAATCAGCTGGGCTTTCTTTAGCCACCGGCCCTGGTACATTTCTCTTTTCCCCACATCGCCCTACTCTGCCAATCAATCACACTATTACACTCTGATGAAGGCTCTGTGGCTATTTCACACAGCAAATAAATTGGAGGGAAGGGGTGTTTGGAGCTTCTCTGAATGGAGCATTGACTAATTCCTGTGGATGGATGGACAGAACAGGCAGACGGACACATACCCACGGTCCTGTCCTGCTGTCCTATGGAGGAGATGGATATTAACAGTACACTTTTATCACCATTATTCATAATCGGCTTAATCTGACTAGCTCTTCCAGTGGCTGATTCTACAAAGTAACATAAACAAAATCAATAATTCAGAGCTGGAAAGCCAGAAGGGAACCTGTACAGAAGAGACACAGCATGATGTCCCTATTGTGCTGGAAAGGTTACTATACAAAAGGCCCATTCCAATTTCATGCTTCATGCAATCTGAACCACTCCTGTAAACTCATATGGTTTTCCCTCAAAAGTGTGCAACTAAGTTTTTAGTTAGGAGAGAATCTTGTATGCGGTGTATCCGTGACTTAAAATACCTTTTGGTTCAGAATGTCAGTATTGCGTGTAGTCAAAGAAATGTACACTGCATTTGACTGTATGCTCTGTGACAATGAGCCAAGGATCCTTGACAAAAACTGCTGTTCAGAGTCACAAAGAGTCCCACGAATGATGAAATGCATGGGTAATGTCTATCTAAAAGTTGATGAACAAGACTAGAGATGTTCAAAAGTATTTATATTCGGTTGTGTTATGAATTGGGAAAAACATTTTCTCCCATCCCGCAAAAGCTTAAAATAAGATGACACTGATGGCTACTATTAAACAGAAATGTTGTACTTTATTTAGACAATGGTTATCAAAAAAGAGCACAAATTATTTTGAAAGTGTAAAGTAATTCTACAAAATGAGCAATTCCCTTCACTTGCCTTTTTAAATCCCACCTCACAAAAAAAAAAAAAAGCCTTTTTCCTCCACATATCCAGCATGGTTCATGAAATATTAAACTCCTGTACAAAAGGGATACAACACAATGCCAAACAAACTGCACAATATTTGGGCCATACATGTGTTCGCTCTAACTTTGCTGAAAAATAACTTATTTTATTATTATTTGGAGAAGTTCTGGTTGTGCAGAACCTAAATAAAAAGGTTACGCACAACGAGGGGGCTGGAGCAGGAGCACTGAACAATTTATTATATGGCAAACATTTGGACAGCTGTGAGATTGGGTTAATGTGTGAGATTGGGTTAATGTGTGAGATTGGGTTAATGTGTGAGATTGGGTTAATGTGTGAGATTGGGTTAATGTGTGAGATTGGGTTAATGTGTGAGATTGGGTTAATGTGTGAGATTGGGTTAATGTGTGAGATTGGGTTAATGTGTGAGATTGGGTTAATGTGTGAGATTGGGTTAATGTGTGAGATTGGGTTAATGTGTGAGATTGGGTTAATGTGTGAGATTGGGTTAATGTGTGAGATTGGGTTAATGTGTGAGATTGACAAGGAGAATGTGTGAGATTGGGTTAATGTGTGAGATTGGGTTAATGTGATTCTAGAAAACATAAAAATGATTGGGTTATGTTTGAGATTGGGTTAATGTGTGAGATTGGGTTAATGTGTGAGATTGGGTTAATGTGTGAGATTGGGTTAATGTGTGAGATTGGGTTAATGTGTGAGATTGGGTTAATGTGTGAGATTGGGTTAATGTGTGAGATTGGGTTAATGTGTGAGATTGGGTTAATGTGTGAGATCCCTCATTGGACGGCATGAGAAAAGACCCATTACAACAATCTCATGGGTTAATGTGTGAGATTGCATTTAATGTGTGAGATTGGGTTAATGTGTGCAGATTGGGTTAATGTGTGAGGCTACTTAATGTGACCGAGATTTCCTTTAAACAGGTTAATGTGTGAGATTGGGTTAATGTGTGAGATTGGGTTAATGTGTGAGATTGGGTTAATGTGTGAGATTGGGTTAATGTGTGAGATTGGGTTAATGTGTGAGATTGGGTTAATGTGTGAGATTGGGTTAATGTGTGAGATTGGGTTAATGTGTGAGATTGGGTTAATGTGTGAGATTGGGTTAATGTGTGAGATTGGGTTAAACGTGAGTAGACGCATTAATGACATCATCCTACACATTGGGAGGACAACAACAAAATTCTAATCAAACCACCGGGACTGCCACTACTGCCTCAGCCCTATGTGTCAATGAGGGAGGAAGAGACAATAGTGGCAGTCTTGGCATGTTTGATTAGATCCCTTCTCCCTCCCATTCCAACCCAGTTGGCTTCAGGAGGAAGACTATAAGGCAGTGACATACAGTCCATAAACAACAGTGCTGATTCCTACATGAACAACAGAGGTTGAAGAGCAGGTGAAGTCTTATTAGATGGGGTGTCAGCACAGTTTCCAATTGAACTTCCCCCCCGCTGATTCCTCATTGCCTACACGTGTCGTGGAAGGCCTCCAGGGTACGAAAGTCTCTCCAGGTCGGGGGAAGGCCCTCCTGCAGAAACTTCCCACAACGCTGACACGGGGTCTGGAACAGCTTGATGTAGCTTCTTAGCCAGGTCTGACAAGGAGAAAAGAAAAGAGAAATTCAGGCAGGAAGACAGTGATATATTTCTCAGAAGGACTCACCAATAGACTGATTCTAGTAAAACATAAAAATGTTGGGCTATTTTGATGAACATATGAGCTGACATGGTGAGAGAGAGAGAGATAGAGAGCGAGGAGGACAGAGACACAGAGCACCAATGTGGGGATTGTGGTCGATCCACCCAGGGGTGTGAGTGGAGTCTCTCCACATCCTCGGGCCCCCTTCTCTCTCCCAGCCCATCAGTCGGCCCCAGCCAGCAACACTGCCAGACCTCCCTCACACAGTCACACACCTGTCAAACCTATTCACTGGCACCATCCATCTGCAGGATTAAAAACCTGCTCCTCGATTCATCACCGGCCAGCGTAATGATCACCACCCTCATTGGACGGCATGAGAAAAGACCCATTACAACAATCTCATGTTAGCGCTGCGACGAGAACACTACGGTTAAAGGTAAGTAGAGAGTAATGCATTTGCAAAGCCTATGGAATAGCAACTGCAAAACAGGTGCAAAGAAGCCATATTTGTGTTATTGCTTAGAGGCTACTTAAGACGGGACCGAGGCCAACTGTTCCTTTAAACAGGATTGATTGCTAATGTCTTTCTAGACAGAGTCAAGTTGTAAACGAGGACAGGCTTGTAATGGTGGCGCCCGGGTGTTGCCCTTGAAGCCGAGCCGTTGATCTGTCTGATTGGACCCAGCCACCACACCCCGGCCAGGCCAGATCAGAATAGGTCTCCAACACCGGAGTGGCTAATTAATCTCCCTCACCTCAGCACTAAGAGCACAGGTCTGCAGAGTGGACAGTCGGGCTATTTAAAAACATCAAGTAGGGCGGGCACAATTACTGCATAACTGGTGGTTATGGATGAAGACTGCCATGAAAATAAAATACCTGTCATTCTTTTCGTGTGGAACAAACAGATGACTGAAGACAGGATAGCCAGGCATTAGTGCAGTTGAGTCTGTTCTGCCGTAACATTACGTTTTTACAACATGAAACTTTAGCAAGGTGTTGTAGCAAACCAGTCTTTGGTTGCCTAGCAAAGCCCCCCTCCCTGCAGCAGCACATGCTGTCAGGAGCGGGGCAGAGAAGGAAATGTGTGAATTTTAAAAATGCTATTATATATATAGTTGAAGTTGGAAGTTTACATACACCTTAGCCAAATACATTTCAACTCAGTTTTTCACAATTCCTGACATTTAATCCTAGTAAAAATTCCCTGTTTTAGGTCAGTTAGGATCACCAATTTATTTTAAGAATGTGAAATGTCAGAATAATAGCAGAGAGAATTATTTATTTCAGCTTGTATTTCTTTCATCACATTCCCAGTGGGTCAGCAACTTACATACACTCAATTAGTATTTGGTAGCATTGCCTTCAAATTGTTCAACTTGGGTCAAACGTTTCGGGTAGCCTTCCACAAGCTTCCCACAAGAAGTTGGGTGAATTTTGGCCCATTCCTCCTGACAGAGCTGGTGTAATTGAGTTAGGTTTGTAAGGCCATCTTTTTCACACACGCTTCTTCAGTTCTGCCCACACATGTTCTATAGGATTGAGGTCAGGGCTTTGTGATGGCCAGTCCAATACCATGACATTATTGTCCTTAAGCCATTTTGCCACAACTTTGGAAGTATGCTTGTGGTCATTATCCATTTGGAAGACCCATTTGAGACCAAGCTTTAACTTCCTGACTGATGTCTTGAAATGTTGCTTCAATATATCCACATAATTTTTCTTTCCTCATGTCAATCTATTTTGTGAAGTGCACCAGTCCCTCCTGCAGCAAAGCACCCGCCACAACATGCATCACGGTTGGGATGATTATCACACAAATGATTATTATTATTTGACCATGCTGGTCATTAATGAACATTTGAACATCTTGGCCATGTTCTGTTATAATCTCCATGTTATAATAACCCGGCACAGCCAGAAGAGGACTGGCCACCCCACATAGCCTGGTTCCTCTCTAGATTTATTCCTAGATTTAGGCCTTTCTAGGGAGTTTTTCCTAGCCACCGTGCTTCTACACCTGCATTGCTTGTTATTTGGGGTTTTAGGCTGGGTTTCTGTACAGCACTTTGAGATATCAGCTGATGTACGAAGGGCTATATAAATACATTTGATTTGATGGTGTTCTTTGGCTTGCAAGCCTCCACCTTTTTCCTCCAAACATAATGATGGTCATTATGGCCAAACAGTTGTATTTTTGTTTCATCAGAACAGAGGACATTTCTCCAAAAAGTAAGATCTTTGTCCCCATGGGGCGGCCAGGTAGAGTAGTGGTTAGAGCGTTGAACTAGTAACCGAAAGGTTGCAAGTTCAAATCCCCAAGCTGACAAGGACAAATCTGTCGTTCTGCCCCTGAACAGGCAGTTAACCCACTGTTCCTAGGCCGTCATTGAAAATAAGAATTTGTTCTTAATTAACTGACTTGCCTAGTTAAATAAAGGTTAACATTATTTGCAATGTGCAGTTGCAAACCGTAGTCTGGCTTTTTTATGGTGGTTTTGTAGCAGTTGTTTCTTAATTGCTGAGTCGCCTTTCAGGTTATGTCGATATAGGACTCATTTTACTGTGGATATAGATACTTTGTACCCGTTTCCTCCAGCATCTTCACAAGGTCCTTTGCTGTTGTTCTCGGATTGATTTGCACATTTCACACCAAAATATGTTAATCTCTAGGAGACAGAATGCGTCTCCTTCCTGAGCGGTATAATGCCTGCGTGGTCCCATGGTATTTACACTTGCGTACTATTGTTTGTACAGATGAACGTGGTACCTTCAGGCATTTGGTGATTTTTGCTCCCAAAGATGAACCAGACTTATGGAAGTCTACAATTTGTTTTCTGAGGTCTTGGCTGATTTGTTTAGATTTTCCTATGATGTCAAGCAAAGAGGCAATGAGTTTGAAGGTAGGCCTTGAAATACATCCACAGGTACACCTCCAATTGACTCAAATTATGTCAATTAGCCAATCAGAAGCTTCTAAAGTCATGACATAATTTTCTGGAATTTTCCAGGCTTTTAAAAGGCACAGTAAACTTAGTGTATGTAAACTTCTGACCCACTGGAATTGTGATACAGTGTATTATTATAAGTGAAATAATCCGTCTGTAAACAATTGTTGGAAAAATTACTTGTGTCATGCAGAAAGTAGATGTCCTAACCGACTTGCCAAAACTATAGTTCATTGAGAAGAAATTTGTGGAGTGGTTGAAAAACAAGTTTTAATTGACTCCAACCTAAGTGTATGTAAACTTCCGACTTCAACTGTATACATTTTATTTTTCTTCTTCTTTCTATTCTAACAGTTATAACGGGGACCGCGGTCATTTGGCTGACCAATTACTGTCATCCAAAATTCCATGACCGTCACAGCCAACAAGACACTAATGCATAATCTTGCCCGCACTCCAGGAAGTAAGGAGTAAAAACCTCCAATGGTACCTGACACATCACGCAGTAACAATGACAAGTCTATAGTACAGTACGCTTCCTGAGGTACTTCCTCCATAGGACTGTACATGTGGAGACTGGTTACAAGCTTCAGCGGGACAGGGGAACTTTGCCCGACTCACAACCACTAATTACAGTGGCGCGCGAAAGTATTCACCCCCCTTGGCATTTTTCCTATTTTGTTGCCTTACAACCTGGAATTAAAATAGATTTTGGGGGGTTTGTATCATTTGATTTACACAACATGCCTACCACTTTGAAGATGCAATATATTCTGAAACAAACAAGAAATAAGACAAAATAACAGAAAAGGGCTTTTTTAAATGTAACCATTACAACCATTGCAGTAATATTGTACAGAATAAGTATTTTGTTGACACAGCTTCCAAAATGGAGTATTACGTCGAGCATTTCAATAACTGCAAAACCACTCATGTCATCTACAGAATGGAATGTCCACAGTGCAAGGTGTTCTACATTGGAGGGACAAAAAGACGCCTTCAAGACCGCTTAGTGGAACACAAGTACGCCATACGGGTAGGCAATGAAGACTACCCCATGGCAAGGTACAAGTCCCTACACCATGACAACCCTGCCTCCCTACAAGCTATGGGTATTGATCATATTCCGGCCTCCATTAGAAAAGGGGACCGTCTTAAACAGTTAAACCAAAGGGAACGTTTTTGGATTTACAAACTACAGACCACTAAATACCCTGGTTTAAATGAAGATCTGTATTTACAAACTACAGGCCACTAAATACCCTGGTTTAAATGAAGATATGGATTTACAAACTACAGGCCACTAAATACCCTGGTTTAAATGAAGATATGGATTTACAAACTACAGGCCACTAAATACCCTGGTTTAAATGAAGATATGGATTTACAAACTACAGGCCACTAAATACCCTGGTTTAAATGAAGATATGGATTTACAAACTACAGGCCACTAAATACCCTGGTTTAAATGAAGATATGGATTTACAAACTACAGGCCACTAAATACCCTGGTTTAAATGAAGATATGGATTTACAAACTACAGGCCACTAAATACCCTGGTTTAAATGAAGATATGGATTTACAAACTACAGGCCACTAAATACCCTGGTTTAAATGAAGATATGGATTTACAAACTACAGGCCACTAAATACCCTGGTTTAAATGAATGAAGATCTGGAAATTTACAAACTACAGGCCACTAAATACCCTGGTTTAAATGAAGATATGGATTTACAAACTACAGGCCACTAAATACCCTGGTTTAAATGAAGATATGGATTTCTCACCCTTCCTGTAGGGTCGTGATGGGTCCATTTGCTGTCATCTAGTGGACATTTTGCTCTATTGCCCTCAGCTATGGTTAGACTGTTGTTGTTCATGTTTTGCTGTGTTCTAGTGTACTATGGTATATTTAGCTTTCTTATTCTTGACACTTCTCCCAGTCATATTTAAGGTTAGAACTACCTTTTAGTGTTCTGATACTTCTAGTTTGGAGTTGTATTTTTATGATAACATAGCTACAGTATTTCAATGTGTATAGTATTGTTTATAGGTGTGTCCAATCAATTGTGTAACCACTCCCTCTTCCAATTAGGGCTAATTGATAAGCTGTTAAAAAGAGGACCTTGTAATTCCTCTTTTTTTTTTACTCCCTGACGAAGGCCATGCAGCCGAAACGCGTCGGTTTAAAAAAAACTTTGTTTCTATTGAACATGCCATACTAATAAAGGCATTTTAATAAATTATATGAAGAGTGCCTTGGTCCTCCTTTCTTTTTGATGACCAATTTACCCCTTTTACCAAAGAGCACTTTCTATCTACCAAAATGTACTATTGTGTACCTTAGTAGTGCTTCCCTTCCTCCTCTTTCTATTAAAAAACACAGAAAACTTGAGCATTCATAACTATTCACCCCCCCAAAGTCAATACTTTGTAGAGCCACATTTTGCATCAACTACAGCTGCAAGTCTCTTGGGGTAGGTCTCTATAAGCTTGGCACATCTAGCCACTGGGATTTTTTCCCATACTTCAGGGAAAAACTGCTCCAGCTCCTTCAAGTTGGATGGGTTCCGCTGATGTAGAGCAATCTTTAAGCCATATCACAGATTCTCAATTGGATTGATGTCTGGGCTTTGACTAGGCCATTCCAAGACATTTAAATGTTTCCCCTTAAACCACTTGAGTGTTGCTTTAGCAGTATGCTTGGGGTCATTGTCCTGCTGGAAGGTGAACCTCCGTCCCATTCTCAAATCTCTGGAAGACTGAAACAGGTTTCCCTCAAGAATTTCCATGTATTTAGCGCCATCCATCATTCCTTCAATTCTGACCAGTTTCCCAGCCCCTGCTGATGAAAAACACCCCCACAGCATGATGCTGCCACCACGCTTCACTGTGGGGATGGTGGTCTCGGTGTGATGAGGTGTTGGGTTTGCGCCAGACATAGTGTTTTCCTTGATGGCCAAAAAGCTCAATTTTAGCCTCATCTGACCAAAGTACCTTCTTCCATACGTTTGGGGAGTCTCCCACATGCCTTTTGGTGAACACCAAACGTGTTTGCTAATTTATTTCTTTAAGCAATGGCTTTTATCTGGACAATCATCCGTAAAGCCCAGCTCTGTGGAGTGTACGGCTTAAAGTGGTCCTATGGACAGATACGCCAATCTCCGCTGTGGAGCTTTCCAGCTCCTTCAGGGTTATCTTTGGTCTCTTTGTTGCCTCTATGATTAATGCCCTCCTTGCCTGGTCCGTGAGTTTTGGTGGGCGGCCCTCTCTTGGCAGGTTTGTTGTAATAATAATAATAATAATAATAATAATATATGCCATTTAGCTGACGCTTTTATCCAAAGCGACTTACAGTCATGTGTGCATACATTCTACGTATGGGTAGAATTGTTGTTGTTGTTGTGGTCCCATATTCTTTCCATTTAAATGGTGTTCTGTGGGATGTTCAAAGTTTTGGATATTTTTTTATCACCCAACCCTGATCTGTACTTCTCCACAATGTTGTCCCTGACCTGTTTGGAGAGCTCCTTGGTCTTGATGGTGCCACTTGCATAGTGGTGCCCCTAGCTTAGTGATGTTGCAGACTCTGGGGCCTTTGAGAACAGGTGTGTGTATATATACTGAGATCATGTGACAGATCATGTGACACTTAGATTGCACACAGGTGGACTTTATTTAACTAATTATGTGACTTCTGAAGGTAATTGGTTGCACCAGATCGTATTTAGGGACTTCATAGCAAAGGGGGTGAATACATATGCACGTACCACTTTTCTGTTTTTTCTTTTTTAGAATTTTTTGAAACAAGTTATTTATTTCATTTCACTTCACACATTTGGACTATTTTATGTACATCCATTACATGAAATCCAAATAAAAAATACATTTAAATTACAGGTTGTTATGCAGCAAAATAGGAAAAACACCAAGGGGGATGAATACTTTTGCAAGGTATTGTATCCAGTAATAGCCTGACAGTATTTAACCCCTTCCTCAAAAATGTGTTACTGAGCTTTCAATCAAAAGCAGGCACTGTAATAGTACTGTAGGTGTGATAAGATGCCTAGAGACAGCAATGCGAGTGCAATCCATCGGCTATGTGCATATGGTGAAGATATGGGACCAAAGACAGAGTAGATTATCAAGTAGTGGAGCTCAGTCACGGGGTGGGAGTGGGTTATGTAGAGGGTTTGCTTTGTGAATGTGCTCACCATGAAGGAACGTACCACCACGTCGGGCATCTGGGGGAGTTGGTAGTGCAGCAGAGCAGTAGTGGCATGATCCGTAACCTTAGAGAAAAAAAACAGGGCTTGTAAAATCACATTGTCGCTGAATATTTGTAAACATTCCAATTCCCTCTGCTAAGCCTGAGACAATACAATCACATTAAGTCTGCCAGTTCTTTTTCAATTCAATATGATTTTATGAGCAAGTGAGTACTACATAACTTAATCAATAAAAGCTGTCAAGTGAAACATGTTTTCAAGGCCTGAGCAATCATTACTCGACTTTCTAAATAACTAATAGAAGTCTGCTAGACCAGCGCAGGGAGCAATCCTGGAGCAATCCTAATCATAGAATATACTGTACCAATCTCTCCCTCCTACACATTCACTTGGCAGTGACTAGGCGTCTAATTATTCTTAATATTTTGACCAAAATGTAATATTCATCCCACATGCAATTATATGCGCCCATTTATTATGTAACTTTGATGAACCAAGTTATTCTGACAAACAATTGCTGTGTCCAGTCAATATGTCCATTGCTATTGCATTTTGACCATCTGGAGACGCATGACGAGTGTTTGGCTATTACTAGCACATGGCAGGCAGTACAGTACATGCGCAAGGAAAACATATCAAAACCGGGGGGAAAAGTTCTCCCCAAAGAAGATGTAAGGTATATGACTGGACAGGTAACAAAGTAAGAGGCTTCGGTCACAAGTCAGACCTTACCAGTGCAATGAAAGATGGGAGGGGAAGCTGAGAGGTGCCCTGCTCCTCCCTCCCTCCCCATCAGACCGGGTCTGTTTACATTAGGGTGAGAAGAAATAAACATACTGTAGTTTACCAATAAAATGGTCTGACGGTGAAGTGGACATACACTGTATTTATATCCTAAAATAAAGAAATTCTCCCATTACAATACATTTGAATGGAAAGTTAGCAAAAATAGATAAGATCTTGCTACCGTGGAAAGGAAAATACCTGTCTATTTGTGGGAAAATCACCCTGATTAACTATTTAGTCATATCCCAGTTTACCTATTTGCTTATGACCTTGCATACACCTAGCAACTTGTTTTTAAAATTATTTGAGCAAAGAAGGTTACATTTTATTTGGAACGGCAAGCCAGACAAAATTAAACGGGCCTATTTATATCATGAATATGAATTCGGGGGGCAGAAATGATTAAATATTAAACCATTAGACCTCTCACTAAAAGCTTTAGTCATTCAAAAGTTATACTTAAATCCGAACTGGTTCTCTAGAAGATTAGTAAGAATATCTCACCTCATGTTCAAGAATGACCTTTTCCCTTTTATTCAGATTACAACCTCTCACTTTCGGTTATTTGAAAATGAAAGCATTTCCAAAATATTACTATTTTTAAAACAAGCCATAGAAAGTTAGTTGCAACTTCAACCTTTTTGGGATAGGGGGGCAGCATTTTCACTTTTGGATGAATAGCGTGCCCATACTGAACTGCCTCCTCTGTCCCATATGCTAATATATGCATATTATTATTAGTATTGGATAGAAAACAGAGTTTTCTGTCGTTCCAATGCTTTTCTTCAGACAAAGAAATTCTCCGGTTGGAACCTTATTGATGATTTATGATAAAAACATCCTAAAGATTGATTGCATACATCATTTGACTTGTTTCTACGGACTGTAATGGAACTTTTCGAGTTTTTGTCTGTAGGAAGTGCTTGCGTCTCACGAAGATGGATTACTGGGATGAACAAGCTAACAACAAGTGGCTAAATGATGGGCTTTATGGAAATTTATGGAACAAATCAGTCATTTATTGTCGAACTGGGATTCCTGGGAGTGCCTTCTGATGAAGATCAAAAGGTAAATGAATATTTATAGTGTTTTTTCTAGCTTCTGTTGATGCCAAAATGGCGGATATTCCTCTGGCTGTTTTGGGTTTTGAGCGCCGTTCTCAGATTATGCTTTTTCCGTAAAGTAAAAAAAAAATCTGACACAGCGGTTTAATAGAGGTGAAGTCTATCTTTAATTCTGTGAATAACACTTGCATCTTTTATCAATGTTTATTATGAGTATTTCTGCAAAATCACCAGATGTTTTGGAATCAAAACATTACTGCATGTAACGCGCCAATGTAAACTGAGATTTTTGGATATAAATATGAACATTATTGAACAAAACATACATGTTTGTGTAACATGATGTCCTATGAGTGTCATCTGATGAAGATCATCAAAGGTTAGTGATTCATTTTATCTATACTTCTGCTTTTTGTGACTCCTATCTTTGGCTAGAAAATGGCTGTGTGTTTTTGTGACTTGACTCTGACCTAACATAATCATATGTTGTGCTTTAGCTGTAAAGCATTTTTTAAATCGGACACGATGGGTAGATTAACAATAAGTTTCTTTCATTTGCTGTATTGGACTTGTTAATGTGTGAAAGTTACATATTGCTAAAAAATATTTTAGAATTTCGCGGCCTGCCTTTTCAGCGGAATGTTGTCGAGGGGTTCCGCTAGAAAGGTTAATCCAACAGAAAAGACAGAATATATTACAACAAATATGATGGTTAAACTCAAATATAGTAATTGATAAAAACAAAAATGTTGATTTTATATATACATTGGGGCAAAAAAGTATTTAGTCAGTATTTAGTCAGCCAATTGTGCAAGTTCTCCCACTTAAAAAGATGAGAGGCCTGTAATTTTCATCATAGGTACACTTCAACTATGACAGACAAAATGAGAAGAAAAACCCCCAGAAAATCACATTGTAGGATTTTTAATTAATTAATTTGTAAATTATGGTGGAAAATAAGTATTTGGTCACCTACAAACAAGCAAGATTTCTGGCTCTCACAGACCTGTAACTTCTTCTTTAAGAGGCTCCTCTGTCCTCCACTCGTTACCTGTATTAATGGCACCTGTTTGAAGTTGTTGTCAGTATAAAATACACATGTCCACAACCTCAAACAGTCACACTCCAAACTCCACTATGGCCAAGACCAAAGAGCTGTCAAAGGACACCAGAAACAAAATTGTAGACCTGCACCAGGCTGGGAAGACTGAATCTGCAATAGGTAAGCAGCTTGGTTTGAAGAAATCAACTGTGGGAGCAATTATTAGGAAATGGAAGACATACAAGACCACCGATAATCTCCCTCGATCTGGGGCTCCACGCAAGATCTCACCCCGTGGGGTCAAAATTATCACAAGAACGGTGAGCAAAAATCCCAGAACCACACGGGGGGACCCTGTGTGACCTGCAGAGAGCTGGGACCAAAGTAACAAAGCCTACCATCAGTAACACACTACGCCGCCAGGGACTCAAATCCTGCAGTGCCAGACGTGTCCCCCTGCTTAAGCCAGTACATGTCCAGGCCCGTCTGAAGTTTGCTAGAGAGCATTTGGATGATCCAGAAGAAGATTGGGAGAATGTCATATGGTCAGATGAAACCAAAATATAACTTTTTGGTAAAAACTCAACTCGTCGTGTTTGGAGGACAAAGAATGCTGAGTTGCATCCAAAGAACACCATACCTACTGTGAAGCATGGGGTGGAAACATCATGCTTTGGGGCTGTTTTTCTGCAAAGGGACCAGGACGAATGAATGGGGCCATGTATCGTGAGATTTTGAGTGAAAACCTCCTTCCATCAGCAAGGGCATTGAAGATGAAACGTGGCTGGGTCTTTCAGCATGACAATGATCCCAAACACACCGCCTGGGCAACGAAGGAGTGGTTTCGTAAGAAGCATTTCAAGGTCCTGGAGTGGCCTCGCCAGTCTCCAGATCTCAAGCCCATAGAAAATCTTTGGAGGGAGTTGAAAGTCCGTGTTGCCCAGCAACAGCCCCAAAACATCACTGCTCTAGAGGAGATCTGCATGGAAGAATGGGCCAAAATACCAGCAACAGTGTGTAAAAACCTTGTGAATACTTACAGAAAACGTTTGACCTCTGTCTCATCTTTTTAAGTGGGAGAACTTGCACAATTGGTGGCTGACTAAATACTTTTTGTCCCACGGTATACAGTGTATACAGATACACTGCCGATTTAGCAGGTTTTCCTACTTACAAAGCATGTAGAGGCCTGTCATTTTTTAAATCATAGGTACACTTAAACTGTGAGAGACGGAATCTAAAACAAAAATCCAGAAAATCACATTGTATGATTTTTAAGTAATTAATTTGCATTTTATTGCATGACATTTAAATAAAGACGTATAAAAGTTTAATTTAAGGACCCCAAAATTGACAGATGTGCCATATAGATTGCAAAATAGTTGGGAAGAGATTTTCCGCACATTGTTTATGAACTGACACACAAAACAACGCTGGATAATTGTTATGGCGCTGAAGAACATGGCTGACGTTTTACATTCTCCCAACCAATTGTGCCATTTTTTTTGCGTAACTTTCATAAAAACATAATGTTGCTGCTACCATCTCTTATGACCGAAAATAACTTCTGGACATCAGAAAAGCGATTACTCACCACGGACTGGAATAAACTTTTTCCTTTAACGAGTCTGACGAGAAGGATATCCTGCTTTCACTGGAACAGGCCCAGATCCAAGCCTTGTTTGTGCAACCAGAAAAAAATAATCCTAGACCTCCTTTATTCCACACACAGAGATGCATACAAAGCTCTACCCCGCACTCCATTTGGCAAATATGACCATAATTCTATCCTCCTGATTCCTGCTTACAACCAAAAACTAAAGCAGGAAGTACCAGTGACTAGCTCAATAAGGAAGTGGTCAGATGACGTGGATGCTACACTACCAGGCTTTTTTGCTAGCACAGACTGGAATATGTTCCGGGATTCATCCAACAGCATTGAGGAATTACACCTCCTCAGTCATCGGTTTCATCAATAAGTGCATCGATGTCGTCATCCCCACATATCCCAACCAGAAGCCATGGATTACAGGAAACATCCGCATCGAGCTAAAGGCTAGAGCTGCCGCTTTCAAGGAGCGGAAGACTAATCAGGATTCTTATAAGAAATCCCGTTATGCTCTCAGACGAACCGTCAAACAAGCAAAGCGTCAATACAGGATTAAGATTTAATCCTACTACACCGGCTCTGATGCTCATCAGATGTGGCAGGGCTTGAAAACTTTTACAGACTACAAAGGGAAACCCAGACCACTATAGTTCCTGTGCCCAAGGAAGCGAAGGTAACCTGTCTAAATGATTACTGCCCCGTGGCACTCACGTCGGTAGCCATGAAGTGCTTTGAAAGGCTAGTCATGGCTCACATTAACAGCATCCTCCCGGACACTCTAGACCCACTCCAATTCGCATACCGCCCCAACAGATCCACAAATGATGCAATCTCAATCGCACTCCACACTGCCCTCTCTCACTGAACAAAAGGAACACCTACGTGAGAATATTGTTCAATGACTACAGCTCAGCGTTCAACACCATAGTGCCCACGAAGCTCATCACTAAGCTAAAGACTCTGGGACTAAACACCTCCCTCTGGAACTGGATCCTGGACTCCCTGATAGGCTGCCCCCCCAGGTGGTAGAGTAGGCAACAACACGTCTGCCTTGCCTATCCTTAACACTGGGGCGCCCCTCAGGGCTGTGTACTTAGTCCCCTTCTGCATTCCCTGTTCATCCACGACTGCGTAGCCAAACACGACTCCAACACCATCATTAAGTTTGCTGACGACACAACAGTGTCACCGACAAGGATGAGACGGCCTATAGGGAGGAGGTCAGAGAACTGGCTGTGTGGTGCCAGGACAACAACCTCTCCCTCAATGTGAGCAAGATTAAAGAGCTGATCGTGGACTACAGGAAAAGGCAGGCCGAACAGGCACCATTAACATCAACAGGGCTGTAGTGGAGCGGGTCGAGAGTTTTAAGTTCCTTGGTGTCCACATCACCATCAAACTATCATGGTCCAAACATACCAAGACAGTCGTGAAGAGGGCACGACAACACATTTTTTCAAGATTTGCCACGGGTCCCCAGATCCTCAAAAGGTTCTACCGCTGCACCATCGAGACCGGTTGCCTCACCAGGTATGGCAACTTCTCGGCATCTGACCGTAAGACGCTACAGAGGGTAGTGCGAACGGCCCAATACATCACTGGGGCCAAGCTTCCTGCCATCCAGGACCAATATAATAAACGGTGTCAGAGGAAAGCCCATGAAATTGTCAGAGACTCGAGTTACCCAAGTTACAGACCATTTTCTGCTACCGCACGGCAAGTGGTACCGAAGTCTAGGACCAAAAGGCTCCTCAACAGCATCTACCCCCAAACCATAAGACTGCTGAACAATTAATTTAATCACCACTGGACAATTTACACTCCCTTTTGTACACTCCGAAAAAGAGGGAAACGAGGCGGTCTTCTGGTCAGACTCCGGAGACGGGCACACCGTGCACCACTCCCTAGCATTCTTCTTGCCAATGTCCAGTCTCTTGACAACAAGGTTGATGAAATCCGAGCAAGGGTAGCATTCCAGAGGGACATCAGAGACTGTAACATTCTCTGCTTCACGGAAACATGGCTCACTGGAGAGACGCTATCCGGGGCGGTGCAGCCAACGGGTTTCTCCACGCACCGCGCCGACAGAAACAAACAACTTTCTGGTAAGAAGAGTGGCGGGGGCGTATGCCTCATGACTAACGAGACATGGTGTGATGAAAGAAACATACAGGAACTCAAATCCTTCTGTTCACCTACACTCGCATTAACATCTGCTAACCATGTGTATGTGACAAATACAATTGGATTTGATTTGATTTGCTGTTACTACTTATGTACAGATTACTTCAACTAGCCTGTACCCCCCGCACATCGACTCGGTACCGGTCCACCCCTGTATATTGCCTCGTTATTGTTATTCTTATTGTGTTACTTTTTGTTATTACTTTTTATTTTAGTATACTTGGCAAATATTTCTTCTTCTTGAACTGCACTCTTGGTTAAGGGCTTGTAAAGTAAGCAAGTCTACATGTGACAAATAAAGTTTGATTGGACTAAATTATTACACAAAATTATTGCAACCAATAGAATGTTATATATATGGGGGATACAACCATCCCAGCTCGGCAGATTTTGCTGCAAAGAGACAGAATTATTAGATCATTTGTTTTGGTACTGTTTTAGTACATATGTAGATTGTTTTTGGTCGCAGGTTCAGGAATGGCTTAAGAATTGCAACATTTACCTGGAGCCAACTTTGCAAATAGCACTGCTGGGTGACTTAAAAAGTCATAGTCAATCGATTAATAATATAACAAATAGTCTTAGAATTTTTTGTATCTTTAATTTACAATATGTAGAATCTATGAAAATATTGGATGGTGTTCAGAGACAGATGGGAGGGGTTGAGTGGAGCTGAAGGATGGGACTAAAAACAAACAAACGATAACAATTGTAAAACTATACTGTGTCCGTAAAATGCAAATAGTATGTATAAGCTGGAAGTAGAAGCCTAAGAGTTGTTGTCCATTAGTAAAAAATAAAGCAAAAAAGTAAAGAAAAACCCTGGAATGAGTAGGTGTGTCAACTTTTGACTGGTACTGATTCTTTAAAGTAGCCAACCTTTGCCTTGATGACAGCTTTTCTCGCTCTTGGCATTCTCATAACCAGCTTCATGAGGTGTGCCTTGTTAAATGTTAATTTGTGAAATTTCTTTCCTTCTTAATGCGCTTGAGCCAATCAGTTGTGTTGTGACAAGATAGGGGTGGTAATACAGAAGATAGCCCTAAAAAAACAAATCTATATTTTGTCAAGAACAGCTCAAATAAGCAAAATAAACAACAGTCCATCATTACTTTAAGACATGAAGGTCAATAAATGCAGAACATTTCAAGAACTTTGAAAGTTTCTTAAAGTGCAGTCGCAAAAACCATCAAGCGCTATGATGAAACTGTCTCTCATGACAACCGCCACAGGAAAGAAATACCCAAAGTTACCTCTGCTGCAGAGGATAAGTTCATTATAGTTACCAGCCCAAATAAATGCTTCACAGAGTTCAAGTAACAGACACATCTCAACATCAACTGTTCAGAGGAGACTTTGTTAATCAGGCCTTCATGGTTGAATTGCTGCAAAGAAACCACTACTAAAGGACACCAAGAAGAAGAAGAGACTTGCTTGGGCCAAGAAACACGAGCAATGGACATTAGATCGTGGAAACATGTCCTTTGGTCTGATGAGTCCAAATTTGAGACTTTTGGTTCCAACAGCCGTGTCTTTGTGAGATGCAGAGTAGGAAAACGGATGTTTGCCGCATGTATGATTCCCACCATTTAGCATGGAGGAGGTGGTGTGATGTTGTGGGGGTGCTTTGCTGGTGACACTGTTAGTGATTTATTTGGAATTCAAGGCACACTTAACCAGCAAGGGTACCACAGCACTCTGCACTGATACGTCATCCCATCTGGTTTGCGTTGAGGGGGACTATCATTTGTTTTTCACCAGGACAATGACCCAACACACCTCCAGCCTGTGTAAGGGCTATTTGACTAAGAAGGAGAGTGACGGAGTGCTGCATCAGATTACTTGGACTTCACAATCACCTGACCTCAACCCAATTGAGATGGTTTGGGATGAGTTGGACCGCAGAGTGAAGGAAAAGCAGCCAACAAGTGCTCAGCATATATGGGAACTCATTCAAGACTATTGGAAAAGTATTCCAGGTGAAGCTGGTTGAGAGAATGCAAAGAGTGTGCAAAGCTGTCATCAAGGCAAAGGGTGGCTACTTTGAAGAATCTAACATTTGTTTAACACTTTTTTGGTTACGACATGATTCCATGTGTGTAATTCCATAGTTTTGATGTCTTCACTATTATTCTACAATGTAGAATTTTTTTTTTTTTTTTTTTTTAAGAAAAGAAAAGTAGGTGTAGGTGGCCAAACTTTTGACTGGTACTGTATCTACTTACCCAAAAATATATGGGGGATTGGAAATTATGCAGACAATTACATTAATGGAAGCCACAATCTATCTGCAATAGTAAAGCTGATCGAACATTAAAAGTAAGAAGATAATAGAAATAAACATACAATTGAGAATTCTCTATGAAAGACACATTTGTGTGCTCTCTTTCTATTCATGTTGTCTTCATCACCGTCACTGGTGTGTGTGTGTGTGTGTGTGTGTGTGTGTGTGTGTGTGTGTGTGTGTGTGTGTGTGTGTGTGTGTGTGTGTGTGTGTGTGTGTGTGTGTGTGTGTGTGTGTGTGTGGCGGTTGGCTGCCCTTAGGCTGAGATTTGATGAGGGAGGGGAGTGAAGACGACTCATAACCTCCGTATACTTGGCAGAACTGATTATGATGCAAAGTGGTTTCAGTTTAAAATGAAATCCAACAGGAAACCAAGTATATTTTGGTATGACAGGGCTAGTGAGAGAGAACAACACACAGGGACAGGTGGCCCAACGAGAGAGAGAGACAGACTGGACCACAATATGGAGACCTACGTGACTATTCATGAATTCCTCAGGTTGGCGCCTGCCAAGTGTGCATTGCACCTCAGTATGGGGTGAACACAAAGATAAGGTCTCACCTTTTGAAATACTTGATAGTTTGACTTCGACCAGATATCCAGCTGAGGAGAGAAAAGGAGAAATGATTGCCATTATTCATTTTCAAACCATTACACATTCTTTTCTTCAGTTGTATATGATGCAAATCACACCAAGTATTCCTTTGGTGAGTTCAGAACAATGGGATTGGAGTAAACATGTTGTCCTCGTCATCATCAAGACTGACAACGCCAACAACTTTCCCTTGGTATTCGTGATACCATTCATTAGCATTGCATTCTGGGGTTTTGATCAGGTCTATATTTTTCGTTCAAATGATTCCTCTCTTCTTGCCGCCCAACTGTCCTCTGGCTTGCATGGTCCTACAGTAAATGAGGAGAGGTGGGCAGGAGATTGTGTGAAGGTTGTCCAAACACTTTCAAAGGCGTTAACAAATCAAAACGCTCCCCTGAATCTAATATCAAACAGGCCTGGTGTCAGCATTTATTAGAGAAATCGGATTCGATCCCCCTCTGTCCCTCTACCCACTCCCGACACACAGAGACCCTTTGAAGGGGGAAGGATACAGGATCGCAAATTACCCAAGAGATGCCTTAGATAGTCTTTGAAGCCCTCCTTTGATAGTGCAGTTTTCCTTCTCCCTTTTCCTCTCTCTTTCTGTACGCTAGGAGGCTCAGCTTGCGGCTCCTGCTGCTTCTTACAATATGATAATTAGAGGAGAAAATGGCAGAAATGGGGATGGTGGACCCTGAGGGATGGAGCAGAAGAGGCAAGACACCCTAAACTAAACCCTGGCTGCTGCTGTTTGTGTCTAAGTCATCCTAGGTGGCACTTTGGGAATGTCTGGACTACAAAACATTTTCCAAGGAGCAGATTATCTCTATAAAGTACCTGGTTAGTTGTGGCAGTATATGTAAGAACTTGATTGTAAACACACATGCATGAACACACACACACGCACACAATTGAGTACATCAGACAAACACTGTTGTAGCAGGAGTTTCAAAAGTCTCCCATTCATTGGCTTAATTAACAGTGCTAGTTCTCTGTGGCTTTGATGGCCTCCTCATATTCATGTCAGTTCAAAGAGTCCCGGGAGTGAGGGCGAAACACCAACACAGAGCCATATTCAAAATGAACGAGGGACTAATGTAGAATTTGACAGACGGGAAATCATAGAGGAAAGCCAATGTCTCCCATCCTTTACAAGCTTTTCATGTGAGAGAGTGATAAAGGAAGCCGTCACATCTAAATGATTCAACAGTGCCAACAGAAAACTGACAATGAGGATTGTAGGTCCAGACCCTGGATTGCATACTCTTACGTTAGCAGCTGGAAACCGTCAGCCCTCTAACAAAACCGCTCGATAGGAGGCTATATGAGGTCACTTTGAAAACATAGCCCAGAGAGACCCATTCCTGGTACCCAGGAAACTCTCAAGAGGACTGAACTCTCCTTGGATGTGTACAGATAATATACAGTGCATTCGGAAAGTATTCAGACCCCCTGACTTTTTCCACATTTTGTTACGTTACAGCCTTATTCTAAAATGGATTAAATCTCCCCACCCCCCCTCAATTTACACACAATACCCCATGATGACAAAGCGTTGCTGCACAGCTATTTTCAGGTCTCTTCAGAGATGTTTGATTCGGTTCAGGTCTGGGCTCTGGCTGGGCCACTCAAGGACATTCAGAAATTTGTCCCAAAGCCACTCCTGCGTTGTCTTGGCTGTGTGCTTAGGGTCGTTGTCCTGTTGGAAGGTAAACCTTTGTCCCAGTCTGAGGTCTTGAGCGCTCTGGAGCAGGTTTCATCATGGATCTCTCTCTGTATTTTGCTCCGTTCATCTTTGCCTCGATTCTTACTAGTCTCACAGTCCCTGCTTCTGGAAAACATCCCCACAGCATGATGCTGCCGCCACGCTTCACCGTAGGGATTGTGCCAGGTTCTCTCGACGTGACTCTTGGCATTTAGGCCAAAAAGTTTAATCTTGGTTTCATCAGACCAGAGAATCTTGTTTCTCATGGTCTTTAGGTGTATTTTGACAAACTCCAAGCGGGCTGTCATGTACCTTTTACTGAGAAGTGGCTTCTGTCTGGCTACTCCACAATAAAGGCCTGATTGGTAGAGTGCTGCAGAGATGGTTATCCTTCTGGAAGACTCTCCCATCACCACAGAGGAACTCTAGAGCTCTGTCAGAGTGACCATCGGGTTCTTGGTCACCTCCCTGACCAAGGCCCTTCTTCCCCGATTGCTTAGTTTGGCCGGGCGGCCAGCTCTCGGAAGAGTAATAATATAATAAAAATAATATATGCCATTTAGCAGACGCTTTTATCCAAAGCGACTTACAGTCATGTGTGCATACATTCTACGTATGGGTGGTCCCGGGAATCGAACCCACTACCCTGGCGTTACAAGCGCCATGCTCTACCAACTGAGCTACAGAAGGACCACTCTTGGTGGTCTTGGTGGTTCCAAACTTCTTCCATTTAAGAATGATGGAGGTGTTCCTGGGGACCTTCAATGCTGCAGACCTTTTTTGGTACCCTTCCGCATATCTGTGCCTCGACACAATCCTGTCTAGGAGCTGTACGGACAATTCCTTCGACTTCATGGATTGGTCTTTGCTCTGAAATTAACTGTCAACTGTGGGATCTTATATAAACAGGTGTGTGCCTTTCCAAATCATGTCAAATCAATTGCATTTACCACAGGTGGACTCCAGTCAAGTTGTAGAAACATCTCAAGGATGATCAATGGAAACAAGATGCACCTCATCTCAATTTCGAGTCTCATAGCAAAGGGTCTGAATACTTGCGCAAATAAGGTATTTTTGTTCCTTATTTTTTAGAAATTTGCAAAAATGTATTCAAACCTGTTTTCGCTTTGTTATTATAGGGTATTGTGTGTAGATTGCTGAATAATTGTTTTTATTTAATCCAGGGGTCTGAATACTTTCAGAATGCACTGTATTCCTAGTATGACGCCTCTTATGTCAAGTAAAAAAAATACTGTACTTGTATTCTTGCAATGGAGAAAGGGTTGCACCTCACTATCACATGCAGTACTACTTAATCCAGTTGTTTGGGCAAAAAACTCCCATTCAAAGCACTACCTTGCCATCCTCGGAATACACATTCTCGTTGAATCCTCTCACGATGGTCCGGTCTATGAACAGGCTTCTCATCACCACAATGGTTTTCAGCACTTTCCCCAATGTCACCTAAAGGAAGAGACAGCAGAGAGGAAGAGACAATGACAAATTCAGCACGGTTCAGTCTACCACCATGCCAAAGAAATGTGCTTAGCCTTCTCTCCCCCTCTCTTTCCCCTTGAGGCGGTGGTTAACCTACAACCTACAGTGCTCTCCACTGGATGGCCCAATAGGCTTGCTGTACGCAACCTTTCCAGTGAATTAACCTTGGAAAAGAGCAGACACCTCTCTGCATCCGACACGCGCTTGACAAACAGAATTGCTGAGCTGCAGAGTGTGCCTGTGTTAGACATTGACCTTGATCTTTGAAGGATAAGGAAAGCTTACAGAGGGCTTTGACTTGAGGTCTTTGGGTATCTCTGTATAAGAGTAGCGGGATAAGAATGAGACACAGTTGAAATCGGCCTCTTTTGGACTTCCCACTGCAAGTACTGGAGATAAGGGGGGAGAGAGAGAGAGAGAGAGGTGGGGGAGGAAAGGGGGAAGAAGGGGAGCATGATAGGAGAAAAGCCCCCTCTTTATTTGTCAAATCTGTTCAAACATCAGCAGCATCCCCAGAACAAAACAGTGGTGCTTATCGCCTGCTCTACCCAGCCTGAATTATTCATCCCAGGCAGCGCTCTGGTTCAGTTGGCGAGTGGGCGGGAAACACCGTCCCAGACTGACAGGGAGAGCACAGTGTTTGGGAGGGCTTCAACTCTTTTCATGACTCCACTCAAACATGAGAATGAGATGGTGACTGAGAAACTCTCTCATTGAAACAAGCCAAATCAGTTGGATTCAACGGAAGACTGTATGACATTGCATGAACTGAGCAACAATGCCTTAGAGAGACAAGAAAGATGTGGCAATGGAGGTTACAGGTTACAAAATACACTAAGTAGTAAGTACACATCCATTGTTTTCAATAAAAAAAACAAAAGTCTTAATACTCAGTGGTAGTTTATTTTACGTACTCTACCATTCAAGTTTGGGGTCACTTAGAAATGTCCTCGATTTCTATGAAAACATACAAGAAATGAGTTGCAAAATGAAAAGGAAATATAGTCAAGATGTTGACAAGGTTATAATTAATGATTTTTAATTGAAATAATAATTGTGTCCTTCAAACTTTGCTTTCGTCAAAGAATCCTCCATCTGCAGCAATTACAGCCTTGCAGACCTTTGGCATTCTAGTTGTTAATTTGTTGAGGTGATCTGAAGAGATTTCACCCCATGCTTCCTGAAGCACCTCCCACAAGTTGGATTGGCTTGGGAACTTCTTACATACCATATGGTCAAGCTGCTCCCACAACAGCTCAATAGGGTTGAGATCCGGTGACTGTGCTGACCACACCATTACAGACAGAATACCAGCTGACTGCTTCATCCCTAAATAGTTATTGCATAGTTTGGAGCTGTGCGTTGGGTCATTGTCCTGTTGTAGGAGGAAATTGGCTCCAATTTAAGCGCCGTCCACAGGGTATGGCATGGCGTTGCAAAATGGAGTGATAGCCTTCCTTCTTGAAGATCCTGTTTACCCTGTACAAATCTCCCACTTTACCACCACCAAAGCACCCCCAGACCATCACATAGCCCCTACCATGCTTGACAGATGGCGTCAAGCACTCCCACAGAATAAATAAAAAAAATCTGCTTCTCACGAATGTTCTTCTTTGTGATCTGAACACCTCAAACTTAAATTCGTCTGTACACAACACTTTTTTACAATTCCTCTGTCCAGTGTCTGTGTTATTTTGCCCATCTTAATCTTTTCTTTTTATTGGCCAGTCTAAGATATGGCTTTTTCTTTGCTATTCTGCCTAGAATGCCATCATTCCGGAGTCTCCTCTTCACTGTTGACGTTGAGACTGCTGTTTTGCGGGTACTATTTAATGAAGCTGCCAGTTGAGGACTTGTGAGGCGTCTGTTTCTCAAACTAGATCCTATAATGTACTTGTCCTCTTGCTCAGTTGTGCACCGGGGCCTCCCACTCTTTCTATTCTGCTTACAGCCAGTTTGCTTTGTTCTGTGAAGGGAGTAGTACACAGCGTTGTACGAGATCTTGAGTTTCTTGGCAATTTCTCACATGGAATAGCCTTCATTTCTCCGAACAAGAACAGACGGATGAGTTTCAGAAGAAAGGACTTTGTTTCTGGCCATTTTGAGTCTGTAATCAAACCCACAAATGCAGATGCTCCAGATACTCAACTCATCTAAAGGCTAGTTTTATTGCTTCTTTAAATCAGAACAACAGTTTTCAGCTGTGCTAACATAATTGCAAAAGGGTTTTCTAATGACCAATTAGCCTTTTAAAATGATAAACTTGGATTAGCTAACAACGTGCCAATGGAACACAGGAGTGATGGTTGCTGATAATGGGATAACGCCAAAAATCTGCCGTTTCAAGCTAAAATAGTAATTTACAACATTAACAATGTCTACACTGTATTTCTGATCAATTTGATGTTATTTTAATGGACAATGTTTTTGGCTTTTCTTTCAAAAACAAAGACATTTTTAAGTGACCCCAAATTTTTGAACGGTAGTGTATATTACCAGATATTTACCTGGATATTAGGCTATAATCTACAAATAATCTATTTTCTTAAAAATATTGTAATGTTCACAACTCTAAAGAGTCTTCATCAGGCTTCCTAAGCTGAGAACATTGTGTAGAGAATGTCTGTGCGAGCTGATATGGTATACCTACAGCCTAGTCTGAGTACACAGTTCAAGGAAAATGCATGTTTTTAGACAAATAAAACATTTTCACAAAATTTGTGTAGCATTCTCTGTAAATGGTCTTCATTAGGCTCCACTAAACTGAGAACATTGTGTAGAAATGGTTTTGATGGTAGGCCTACATGTTAATTATACAGTAATGGGCTAACCAATGTATTACTTATTTGTTTATTTGGTACAATTTACCAATTGTGTTGAATTCTAGCCTATCCATTTGTTGCCATATAATTTCCCAATAATATCAGACAGTGTGGAAAGAGTACCGTAAAATGAAGTGTTACCAAGACATCTGCAATGGCCAAAAGTTGACCAGTTATATGTTTTTCTAGCTCTAAATCCTATGAAAGCTGACCAGAGTTTCAGTTCATGGCAGAATAGTAAGAGGTTTGGTAATTGAATTTGTGCGGTGAGGAAAACCCCCAGCATTGTCTAAAACTTCAAAAGCATTTGACTTGATGGATTGTTCTACACGCCAAAATAAGAAACAAAAGGACACTTTTTAAGTCCGATGACAGAGAATCTAACGATCCTCCATGCATAAATGAATAAATCCATTAATGAGGAAAATATCACCATTGAATAGTATTTGTTTCCCCGCAGAAGACGGCTGGTTAGATGGCCTAAGAGGCTTCTGTAAAAGGCTTGTCATTTCCAGAGCTCTTTAAGCCTGCTAATTGGAGAGGTGATCGACAAACTCATTTCGAGGAGTGCCTGAACACATCGAGTGCAGTTTAGAGAGGAGAGAAACGTCCTCCTGTTTAGTGTGTTAGCACAGACAAGTAAAAGACAGTGACGGTTACCAAACAGTACGAGGCTAACTAAGAAAGCAGACTTTGGCTGGCCATGCAGGAAGACTATCTCTTCTAGTCAGGTTAAACTGTCGATCAACCCAGAACCACTACTAAGAGCAGTGCACACAAAGACCTGTCTCTCCAAAAGACCTTCAGAGAGATGACACCAAAATACACTTTGAACACTTTGAATAGTGCAGACCTGCACGGCCCTTTTAAATTCAACAGAGGAGTGAGGATTAGACGTGATTAAACATGTCAAGAAAACCCATCCGCATCCAATCATATTTCATTAGGGTGCCTCAGCAACACACATTTCCCCTTCTTTAGCGGTTGGGCTTATTAAATTCAGGGGTGTCAGGTAGGCTCAAAAGGCTGCCATGTCTCTCCGGCGGCCCGCTCGCTCCTCAGCAAGACAGGTGCTCAAAGAGAGAATCCATTACTGACGACAGGCCTTTTATAGAGGCGGGCCCTAGTTCTCTGCTCAGGCCTGGCCAGGCCCTGAGGCTCATCCACAATGACTGACTGACTGACTAACTAAAGCACACCGGACAGGCTTCCATCTCTCATGCCTGATAAACAGTCACCAATCTCTTCAGCTACAACAAATCCAAATCAATTCTCCTTCTTAGTAAACTTTTCAGTAATTTTGGTAGCCTTTTTTGTATTTCTCTATTAGGCCTATTCCGCAAAAAAAAAGATGGTAACTGACAAAGTTTTGGTCAGATGATTTTGTAACTCACAAGTCAATAAGAAGCAAAGAATAACATTGAATTCCATCAACACTTCAATTAATAGACCCAGTACGGACTGTACGTCGGGAGAATGGGAGACCAAGGGCAATTGTAAAACCTTGAATTTCTCCAAACAGAAACAAATTAGAGTGATTCAACTCACTCAATACATGCCCATTTAGGTTCCCCTTACTTGAAATGTTTCAGCCAAATGTATCACTATTTTCTAGTTTTATGGGCAAAAGTCATTTTTTCCACTGGCTGTATATTTTTTATACTGTCCTGACCATTAATGTCCAAGAATTCTAATTAGCATAATTATATCATTAAATAATTTACACCCCTTGACTTTTTCCACATTTTGTTGTTACAGCCTGATTTCAAAATGGATAAAAATTAGATTTTTGGTCACTGGTCTACACACAACACCCCATAATGTCAAAGTGGAATTATGTTTTTCTAAATATTTACAAATGAATACAAAATGAAAAGCTGAAATGTCTTGAGTCAATAAGTATTCAACCCCTTTGTTACAGCAAGTCTAAATGTGTTCAGGAGTACAAATTTGCTTAACAAGACAAATTGGATGTAATTATCATTTTTTGTCAATGATTTAAACAAAATACTCTGTCAAAATGTAAGAAAAATTCTAACATTTGTAATAAAAAAAAAAAATATATAACACTAATATATATCGATTAGATAAGTATTCCAACCCCGATTCAATACTTTGTAGAAGCACCTTTGGCAGCAATTACAGATGTGAGTCTTTCTGGGTAAGTTGCTAAGAGCTGTCCACACCTGGGTTCTGCAACATTAGACTATTATTATTTTCAGAATTCTTCTTTGTAGTGACTGGGTCTATTGATACACCATCCAAAGTGTAGTTAATAACTTCACCATGCTCCAAGGGACTTTCAATGTTAGCGTTTGCTTAATTTGAGATTATTTTAAAAATATTTTTTATCTACCAATTGGTGCCCTTTATTACCAGGCATTAGAAAACCTCCCTGGTCTTTCTGGCTGAATCTGTGTTTGAAATTCACTGCTCGACTGGGGGACCTTACAAATAATTGTATGTGTGGGGTACAGAGATTAAGAAGTCATTCAAAAATCATGTTTAAACACTATTACTGCACATAGAATGAGTCCATGCAACTTATGTGACTTGTTAAGTACATTTTTACTCCTGAATTTACTTAGGCTTGCCATAACAAAGGGATTAAATACTTCATTGATTCAACATTATTTTGTTTTATTAATTTGTAAAAAAAAAAAATTATTCCACTTTACATTATGGGGTATTGTTTCTGGGCTAGTGACAAAAATTCTGAATTGAAACCATTTTAAATGTAGACTGTGACAACAAAATGTGGAAAAAGTCAAGAGGTGTGCATACTTTCTGAAGGCACTGTATGTCTATGAAGTTAAACTCACTTAACTTAAAAAAATGTTCAATTATTAAACATTTAAGTGAGTTTATTTGGTTTATTTTTCAGGAGTTACATTTGACCGCAGCTACTGTTACAACTAAAATCCAATGGTCATATCTACAGAACTAAAAATGGTACGAATGGTTAGGAGACAGATGTAAGTTTCTTATATCAAAAAATGACTGGCCTCGTTCAAGTGGCGTCTGAGCAATAGCGTAAAAGACAAGATAAATACAATTGTCCCCAGTCTCCCGTACACACTGATGCGGTGCAGCTAAAACAAAAATAGTTCCTGTTTTCCAGGTTATGAGCGAATCAAGTTTCTAATCCTAAACAGATAAAATGTCTGAAATCGAGTTGATTGTAACGGTACTGTAAATGGTTCTGTAAACAACTGAAATCACCAGGGTTTTCTTTTCCAAGGTGGATGGACATCAACTACAGTCGTGGCCAAAAGTTTTGAGAACTACACAAATATTAATTTTCACAAAGTCTGCTGCTTCAGTGTCTTTATATATTTTTGTCAGATGTTACTATGGAATACTGAAGTATAATTACAGGCATTTCATAAGTGTCAAAAGATTTTTATTGACAATTACATGAAATTGATGAAAAGAGTCAATATTTGCAGTGTTGACCCTTCTTTTTCAAGACCTCAGCAATCTGCCCTAGCATGCTGTCAATCAACTTCTGGGCCACATCCTGACTGATGGCAGCCCATTCTTGCATAATCAATGCTTGGAGTTTGTCAGAATTTGTGGGTTTTTGTTTGTCCATCCGCCTCTTGAGGATTGACCACAAGTTCTCAATGGGGATTAAAGCCTCGGGAGTTTCCTGGCCATGGACCCAAAATATCGATGTTTTGTTCCCCGAGCCACTTAGTTATCACTTTTGCCTAATGGCAAGGTGCTCCATCATGCTGGAAAATGCATTTTTCGTCACCAAACTGTTTCGGGATGGTTGGGAGAAGTTTCTCTCGGAGGATGTGTTGGTACCATTCTTTATTCATGGCTGTGTTCTCAGGCAAAATTGTGAGTGAGCCCACTTCCTTGGCTGAGAAGCAACCCCACACATGAATGGTCTCAGGATGCTTTACTGTTGGCATGACACAGGACTGATGGTAGCGCTCACATTGTCTTCTCCGGACAAGCTTTTTTCCAGATGCCCCAGACAATCAGAAAGGGGATTCATCAGAGAAAATGACTTTACCCCAGTCCTCAGCAGTCCAATCCCTGTACCTTTTGCAGAATACCAGTCTGCCCCTGATGTTTTTTCTGGAGAGAAGTGGCTTCTTTGCTGCCCTTCTTGACACCAGGCCATCCTCCAAAGGTCTTCACCTCACTGTGCATGCAGATGCATTCACACCTGCCTGCTGCCATTCCTGAGCAAGCTCTGTACTGGTGGTGCCCCGATCCTGCACCTGAATCAACTTTAGGAGACAGCCCTGGAGCTTGCTGGACTTTCTTGGGCGCCCTTGAAGCCTTCTTCACAACAATTGAACATCTCTCCTTGAAGTTCTTGATGATCCAATAAATGGTTCATTTAGGTGCAATATTACTGGTGGCAATATCCTTGCCTGTGAAGCCCTTTTTGTGCAAAGCAAAGATGACGGCACGTGTTTCCTTGCAGGTAACCATGGTTGACAGAGGAAGAACAATGATTCCAAGCACCACCCTCCTTTTGAAGCTTCCAGTCTGTTCTTTGAACTCAATCAGCAGGACAGAATGATCTCCAACCTTGTCCTCGTCAACACTCACAACTGTGTTATCAAGAGAATCACTGACATGATGACAGCTGTTCCTTTTGTGGCAGGGCTGAAATGCAGTGGAAAAGTTTTTGGGGAATCAGTTCATTTGCATGGCAAAGAGGGACTTGGCAATGAATTGCAATTCATCTGATCACTGTTCATAACATTCTGGCGTATATGCAAACTGCCATCATACAAACTGAGGCAGCATACTTTGTGAAGGTATTCAGACCCCTCAACTTTTTTTACAGCCTTATTCTAAAATTGTTTAAATAGTTTTTTCCCCCTCATCAATCTACACATAATACCTCATAATGAAAAAGCAAAAACAGGTAAAGAATTGTTTGCAAATTTATAAAGAATAAATTTAACTGAAATATCACATTTACATAAGTATTCAGACCCTTTACTCAGTAGTTTGTTGAAGCACCTTTGCAGCGATTACAGCCTCAAATCTTCTTGGGTATGATGCGACAAGCTAGGCACACTTGTAGTTGGGAAGATGCGCCCATTCTACCCCCAAGATCCTCTCAAGCTCAGGTCTCGCCAGAGATGTTCGATCGGGTTCAAGTCCGGGCTCTGGCTGGGTCATTCAGAGACTTGGTCGTTCTGCTGGTGGAAGGTTAACCTTCGCCCCAGTCGGAGGTCCTGAGTGCTCTGGAGCAGGTTTACTCCGTTCATCTCTCCCTCGATCCTGACTAGTCTCCCAGTCCCTGCCACTGAAATACATTTCCCACAGCATGATGCTGCCAACACCATGCTTTTCACCGTAGGAATAGTTTCCTCCAGATGTGACGCTGGGCATTCATGCCAAAGAGTTCAATCTTGGTTTCATCAGACCAGAGAATCTTGTTTTTCTCATGGTCTGAGAGTCCTTTAGGTGCCTTTTGACACACTCAAAAAGGGCTGTCATGTGTCTTTAACTGAGGAGTGGCTTCCATCTGGCCACTCTCATAAAGCCCTGATTGGTGGAGTGCTGCAGAGATGGTTGTCCTTCTGGAAAGTTCTACCATCTCCACAGAGGAACTCTGGAGCTCTGTCAGAGTGACCATTGGGTTCTTGGTCACCTCCCTGGCCAAGGCCCTTCTCCCCTGACTGCTCAGATTGGCAGCCAATTATAGGCAGTGGTGGTTCCAATCTTCTTCCATTTAAGAATGATGGAGGCCACTGTGTTCTTTGGGACCTTCAATCCCGCCGACATTTTTTGGTACCCTTCCCCAGAACTGTGCCTTGACACAATCCTGTCTTGGAGCTGTACGGACAATTCCTTCAACCTCATGGCTTGTTTTCTTTTTCTCTGACACGCATTGTCAACTGTGAGACCTTGTGAATTGATCGCCCCCCATCTAGCTTCAGAGTTTGTTCTGTTAGGTGACCTAAACTGGGATATGCTTAACACCCCGGCAGTCCTACAATCTAAGCTAGATGCCCTCAATCTCACTCAAATCATCAAGGAACCCACCAGGTACAACCCTAACTCTGTAAACAAGGGCACCCTCATAGACGTCATCCTGACCAACTGGCCCTCCAAATATACCTCCGCTGTCTTCAACCAGGATCTCAGCGATCACTGCCTCATCTACTGTATCCGCCACGGAGCCGCAGTCAAACGACCACCCCTCATCACTGTCAAACGCTCCCTAAAACACTTCTGTGAGCAGGCCTTTCTAATAGACCTGGCCCGTGTATCCTGGAAGGACATTGACCTCATCCCGTCAGTTGAGGATGCCTGGTCATTCTTTAAAAGTAACTTCCTCACCATTTTAGATAAGCATGCTCCGTTCAAAAAATGCAGAACCAAGAACAGATACAGCCCTTGGTTCACTCCAGACCTGACTGCCCTCGACCAGCACAAAAACACCCTGTGGCGGACTGCAATAGCATCGAATAGCCCCCGTGATATGCAACTGTTCAGGGAAGTCAGGAACCAATACACGCAGTCAGTCAGGAAAGCTAAGGCCAGCTTCTTCAGGCAGAAGTTTGCATCCTGTAGCTCCAACTCCAAAACGTTCTGGGACACTGTGAAGTCCATGGAGAACAAGAGCACCTCCTCCCAGCTGCCCACTGCACTGAGGCTAGGAAACACGGTCTCCACCGATAAATCCATGATTATCGAAAACTTCAATAAGCACTTCTCAACGGCTGGCCATGCCTTCCGCCTGGCTACTCCAACCTCGGCCAACAGCTCCGCCCCCCCCGTAGTTCCTCACCCAAGCCTCTCCAGGTTCTCCTTTACCCAAATCCAGATAGCAGATGTTCTGAAAGAGCTGCAAAACCTGGACCCGTACAAATCAGCTGGGCTTGACAATCTGGACCCGCTATTTCTGAAACTATCTGCCGCCATTGTCGCAACCCCTATTACCAGCCTGTTCAACCTCTCTTTCATATCGTCTGAGATCCCCAAGGATTGAAAGCTGCCGCAGTCATCCCCCTCTTCAAAGGGGAGACACCCTGGACCCAAACTGCTATAGACCTATATCCATCCTGCCCTGCCTATCTAAGGTCTTCGAAAGCCAAGTCAACAAACAGGTCACTGACCATCTCGAATCCCACCGTACCTTCTCCGCTGTGCAATCTGGTTTCCGAGCCGGTCACGGGTGCACCTCAGCCACACTCAAGGTACTAAATGATATCATAACCGCCATCGATAAAAGACAGTACTGTGCAGCCGTCCTCATCGACCTCGCCAAGGCTTTCGACTCTGTCAATCACCAAATTCTTATCGGCAGACTCAACAGCCTCGGTTTTTCGGATGACTGCCTTGCCTGGTTCACCAATTACTTTGCAGACAGAGTTCAGTGTGTCAAATCGGAGGGCATGCTGTCCGGTCCTCTGGCAGTCTCTATGGGGGTGCCACAGGGTTCAATTCTCGGGCCGACTCTTTTCTCTGTATATATCAATGATGTTGCTCTTGCTGCGGGCGATTCCCTGATCCACCTCTACGCAGACGACACCATTCTATATACTTTCGGCCCGTCATTGGACACTGTGCTATCAAACCTCAAACGAGCTTCAATGCCATACAGCACTCCTTGCGTGGCCTCCAACTGCTCTTAAACGCGAGTAAAACCAAATGCATGCTTTTCAATCGATCGCTGCCTGCACCCGCATGCCCGACTAGCATCACCACCCTGGATGGTTCCGACCTTGAATATGTGGACATCTATAAGTACCTAGGTGTCTGGCTAGACTGCAAACTCTCCTTCCAGACTCACATCAAACATCTCCAATCAAAAATCAAATCCAGAGTCGGCTTTCTATTCCGCAACAAAGCCTCCTTCACTCACGCTGCCAAGCTTACCCTAGTAAAACTGACTATCCTACCGATCCTCGACGATGTCATCTACAAAATGGCTTCCAACACTCTACTCAGCAAACTGGATGCAGTCTATCACAGTGCCATCCGTTTTGTCACTAAAGCACCTTATACCACCCACCACTGCGACTTGTATGCTCTAGTCGGCTGGCCCTCACTACATATTCGTCGCCAGACCCACTGGCTCCAGGTCATCTACAAGTCCATGCTAGGTAAAGCTCCGCCTTATCTCAGTTCACTGGTCACAATGGCAACACCCATCCGTAGCACGCGCTCCACAGGTGTATCTCACTGATCATCCCTAAAGCCAACACCTCATTTGGCCGCCTTTCGTTCCAGTACTCTGCTGCCTGTGACTGTAACGAATTGCAAAAATCGCTGAAGTTGGAGACTTTTATCTCCCTCACCAACTTCAAACATCAGCTATCCGAGCAGCTAACCGATCGCTGCAGCTGTACATAGTCTATAGGTAAATAGCTCACCCTTTTTCACCTACCTCATTCCCATACTGTTTTTATACTGTTTTAATTTATTTACTTTTCTGCTCTTTTGCACACCAATATCTCTACCTGTACATGCCCATCTGATCATTTATCACTCCAGTGTTAATCTGCAAAAATTGTATTATTCGCCTACCTCCTCATGCCTTTTGCACACATTGTATATAGACTGCCCATTTTTTTCTACTGTGTTATTGACTTGCTAATTGTTTACTCCATGTGTAACTCTGTGTTGTCTGTTCACACTGCTATGCTTTATCTTGGCCAGGTCGCAGTTGCAAATGAGAACTTGTTCTCAACTAGCCTACCTGGTTAAATAAAGGTGAAATAAAAATAAAAATAAAAATATAGAAAGGTGTGTGCCTTTCCATGTCCAATCAAATGAATTTACCACAGGTGGACTCCAATCAAGTTGTAGAAACATCTCAAGGATGATCCAAGAAGGCATAGCAGTCGGAACATGTGTTTTGTCTTGTCCGGTGTAAATATAATTTTCCTCGTATATATTTTGTATATATTTTAAATCTCACTTTCCATCTATGGACTGAATATACTCTCCTGCAACCCGCCTCACCCAATGTGGTTACGGATTTGCTATTTTTATACTTTAGAATCAGAACTCCCATCAGAAGCTAGCCAGCTAACTAGCTACTAGCTAGTAGCTACGAGCTAGTAGTCGGTTAGCCACTGCTAGCAGGCTTCACCGTTAACTTGGACAACAGCCAGCATCAGCTTGGTCAATACCTGCCAGTCAGCACTTTGAGATATCAACCCAGAGCATATCGGACTGCTTTTTCTCTACAACATCTCCGGTTTCCTACCGCAAGCTCTGAACCTTTACACTGGATCATCGCAGCGAGCTAGCTGAAATCCGAGTGGCTACTCCTGGCTAACGGCTCTGTCCCAAGGCAAGAACCAGTTAGCCTTGATTTAGCCTCGAGCTAGGCCCATCTTCCGGCTAGCCGAATAGGTCCACCGGCTACAATACCTCTTTTGCCATTGGGCCTGGACCCTTTGCTTGAATCTATCCACAGGCGCTCACATTTGTTCACTTCTGTAACTGCAAAAGCCTTGGTTTGATGCATGTTAACACCAGAAGCCTCCTCGCTAAGTTTGTTTTATTCACTGCTTTAGCACACGCCACCAACCCTGATGTCCTAGCCGTGTTTGAATCCTGGCTCACGAAGTGGTCAAAAATCCTGAAATTTCCACCCCCAACAACAACATTTTCCGACAAGATAGAAGTGCCAAAGGGGGCAGAGTTCTCCTGCAGAGTTCTGTCATACTATCCAGGTCTGTGCCCAAACAATTCAAGCTTCTACTTTTAAAAATCCACCTTTCCAGAAACCGGTCTCTCACCATTGCCACTTGTTATAGAGCCCCCCAGCTGTGCCCTGGACACCACATGTGAATTGATTGAAGATAGATGGGGGACAGAGTTCGTACTGTTAAGTGACCTAAACTGGGATATGCTTAACACCCCGGCCATCCTACAATCTAAACTAGAAGCCCTCAATCTCACACAAATGATCAAGGACCAACCAGGTACAACCCTAAATCTGTAACCATGGTCACCCTCTTAGATATCATCCTGACCAACATGCCCTTTAAACAAACCTCTGCTGTTTTCAACCAGGATCTCTGTGATCACTGCTTCATTGCCTGCATCCGTAATGGGTCCGCGGTCAAACGACCACCCCTCATCACTGTTAAACCCACCCTAAAACACTTTGGCGAGCAGGCCTTTCTAATTGACATGGCCCGGGTATCCTGGAAGGATATTGACCTCATCCCGTCTGTAGAGGATGCCTGGTTGCTCTTTAAAAGTTATTTCCTCACCATCTTAAATAAGCATGCCCCTGTAGAACTAAGAACAGATATAGCTCTTGGTTCACCCCAGACTTGACTGCTCTTGACCAGCACAAAAACATCCTGTGGCATTCTGCATTAGCATCGAATAGCCCCCACGAAATGCAACTTTTCAGGGTTAGGAACCAATATACACACAGTCAGTTAGAAAATCTAAGGTTAGCTTTTTCAAACAGAAACGTGCATCCTGCAGCACTAATTCCAAAAAGCTTTAGGACACTAAAGTCCATGGAGAATAAGAGCACCTCCTCCCAGCTGCCCACTGAACTGGGGCTAGGAAACACTGTTACCACTGAGAGATCAATGATAATTTCAATAAGCATTTTCTACGGCTGGCCATGCTTTTCCACCTGGTTACCCCTACCCTGGCCAACAGCTTTGCACCCCCTGCAGCAACTTGCCCAAGACCCCCCGCTTCTCCTTTACCCAAAACCAGACAGCTGATGTTCTGGAAGAGCTGCAAAATCTGGATCCCTACTCATCAGCTGGGCTAGACAACCTGGACCCTCTCGTTCTAAAATGATCTGCCAAAATTGTTGCAACCCCTATTACTAGCCTGTTCAACCTCGTCTGAGATTCCCAACGATTGGAAAGCTGCCGCGGTCATCCAACTCTTCAAAGGGGGAGACACTCTAGACCCAAACTGTTATAGACCTATATCCATCCAGCCCTGCCTTTCTAAAATCTTCGAAAGCCATGTTAACAAACAGATCGGCAACCGTTTCGAATCCCACCGTACCTTTCTCCACAACGCAATCTGGTTTCTGAGCAGGTCACGAGTGCACCTCAGCACGGTCCTAAACGATATCATAGCTTGATAGGTGATTGAATGATTAGAATATTCTGCCCTGAAACATATAATTGTATGGAATTGATTAGAATATAAAATCATAATCAATAAATGTGTAGTCCTAGTCAGAATTAAGATAAAGACAATATGTCTTTATGGTATTATAAACACAGACTGTCTGAGCTTGGTGCCGATCTGACTAGAGATTGGGAGAGAACAGGGAGTACGTGTCAAGAACAAGGTCATAATGTTCTGGCGGCTGGGTAGCAGGACATGTGTGTGCGCGTCTGTTTGTGTGTGTGTGTGTGTGTGTGTACGTATGGCTGTGTGAATGTGTGGGCGTATAAAATTAATTGTTTTGTATTCTTGACTTTAGAACGTTCTCTGAATAAACTGTACTAACCTTTTGTATAAGCTGAGTCTTTTACTAATTATTATTATACCCATGGTCTTACAAACCTCGGGAATTGGTCAGAGCTATTGATTGATTGTTATTATCATTGGGATTGGAAATTCTCTTATAAATTGGTCCTTCGAGCTGGATTTCAATACCGGTTTTCTGTCGTCCCATGGGAGCGCCGAAAACCGTGCACGGACGGATCAGAGATCCGTAAGTTAAAGACCTGACCTCTGGAAATTGAGGTACCATTACAGGCCGGTGGCAAACTGGTACATGACAGAAAACGGTGACAAAATCCAACCAACATTGAATTCTCAGCTGCAAGATAAGGTCGTGATCTTTATTCATTAGTTTGGGGTTAAATTCTAAACTTACAAAAAATTAGAGCAAGATAAATGTGAGGGAGGATTTTTAACTGTAAAACTAACAGTAAGTAAGATTGGTATCGGGTATACCGTCCATATAATCTAATGTATAGAAAGTTTAAGACAAAAGTATCTATGTTAGTGTTGGCGGCACTGGGTCACAGATCTAATTAAGAAATTTCGAAGTACAGTATCTAACAGTAAGACCTAAAAGTAAAACTGGTTGTAGTACGGTATCTAACAGTAAGACCTAAAAGTAAAACTGGTTGAAGTACAGTAGCCGGAAAACGTAATATAGAAGGCGAAATAAAGTAAAGTAAGATCGATTGAGGGAACAGGTCCGCAATGACCCAAGGTACATGTGCACTACCATAAATAAAAATAGCTTAATAATTGAGGTCTGTGAGGAATGGCCAAAAGGTTATTTGAGGGATGGCCGAGAGGTTATTAGCAAGGGATATAAATAGATATGTGAGATAGGACGGTAATTCTATGCAAACAAATAACTTGAATGGTCAATTAACAAGAGTGAATTGACCATAGATCCGATTCAAAAGACAATACTGAAATAAAGTCCAAAACGGAGAAGAGGCGAGAGATTTAAATTAAACGAAACGTGGTAATCTAATTATAGATCCAAAATGAATGGATTTGACTCAAATGAAATAAGATAGACTAATCATAGACCCAAATGAATAGTTAGAATCAGGTTAAGTTAAAATTGGAAGTAAAGGTTCTAATGCATGTGGAGAACCCATGGGTGATGAACGATATATGAAGGTTAAGAGATAGCAAAATACACATTGAGTGTGAGCCCACACATAGGGAGTAATTTTAAAAGCACACACATAGAATAAGGAGATAAATACACTGCTCAAAAATATAAAGGGAATACTTAAACAACACAATGTAACTCCAAGTCAATCACACTTCTGTGAAATCAAACTGTCCACTTAGGAAGCAACACTGATTGACAATAAATTGCACATGCTGTTGTGCAAATGGAATAGGCAACAGGTGGAAATTATAGGCAATTAGCAAGACACCCCCAATAAAGGAGTGGTTCTGCAGGTGGGGACCACAGAACACTTCTCAGTTCCTATGCTTCCTGGCTGATATTTTGGTCACTTTTGAATGCTAGCGGTGCTTTCACTCTAGTGGTAGCATGAGACGGAGTCTACAACCCACACAAGTGGCTCAGGTAGTGAAGCTCATCCAGGATGGAACATCAATGCGAGCTGTGGCAAGAAGGTTTGCTGTGTCTGTCAGCGTAGTGTCCAGAGCATGGAGGCGCTACCAGGAGGCAGGCCAGTACATCAGGAGACGTGGAGTAGGCCGTAGGAGGGCAACAACCCAGCAGCAGGACCGCTACCTCCGCCTTTGTGCAAGGAGGAGCAGGAGGAGCACTGCCAGAGCCCTGCAAAATGACCTCCAGCAGGCCACAAATGTGCATGAGTCTGCTCAAACGGTCAGAAACGGACTCCATGAGGGTGGTATGAGGGCCCGACGTCCACAGGTGGGGGTTGTGCTTACAGCCCAACACCGCGCAGGACGTTTGGCATTTGCCAGAGAACACCAAGATTGGCAAATTCGCCACTGGCGCCCTGTGCTCTTCACAGATGAAAGCAGGTTCACACTGAGCACATGTGACAGACGTGACAGAGTCTGGAGACGCCGTGGAGAACGTTCTGCTGCCTGCAACATCCTCCAGCATGACCGGTTTGGTGGTGGGTCAGTCATGGTTTCGGGTGACATTTCTTTAGAGGGCCGCACAGCCATCCATGTGCTCGCCAGAGGTAGCCTGACTGCCATTAGGTACCGAGATGAGATCCTCAGACCCCTTGTGAGACCATATGTTGGTGCGGTTGGCCCTGGGTTCCTCCTAATGCAAGATAATGCTAGACCTCATGTGGCTGGAGTGTGTCAGCAGTTCCTGCAAGAGGAAGGCATTGATGCTATGGACTGGCCCGCCTGTACCCCAGACCTGAATCCAATTGAGCACATCTGGGACATCATGCCTCGCACCACAGTGTCCAGGAGTTGGCGGATGCTTTTGTCCAGGTCTGGAAGGAGATCCCTCAGGAGACCATCCGCCACCTCATCAGGAGCATGCCCAGGCATTGTAGGGAGGTCATACAGGCACGTGGAGGCCACACACACACTACTGAGCCTTATTTTGACTTGTTTTAAGGACATTACATCAAAGTTGGATCAGCCTGTAGTGTGGTTTTCCACTTTAATTTTGAGTGTGACTCCAAATCCAGACCTCCATGGGTTGATGAATTTGATTTCCATTGATAATTTTTGTGTGATTTTGTTGTCAGCACATTCAACTATGTAAAGAAAAAAGTATTTAATACAAATATTTAATTCATTCAGATCTAGGATGTTTTATTTTAGTGTTCCCTTTATTTTTTTGAGCAGTGTATATCTATCAGTCAGAAGTGGATTGGAGTTTATCATAAATGCCATTGATAAAAGACAGTACTGTGTAGCCGTCTTCATCGACCTGGCCACAGCTTTCAACTCTGTCATTATCGGTCAAACTCAATAGCCTTAGTTTCTCAAATGACTGCCTCGCCTGGTTCACCAACTTCTTCTCAGAATTCAGTGTGTCAAATTGGAGGGCCTGTTGTCCGGACCTCAGGCAGTCTCTATGGGGGTGCCACAGGGTTAAAGTCTCGGGCCGACTCTTTTCTCTGTTTATATCAATGATGTCGCTCTTGCTGCTGGTGACTCTCTGATCCACCTCTATGCAGACGACACCATTCTATATACTTCTGGCCCTTCTTTGGACACTTAACAAACTTCCAAACGAGCTTCAATGCCATACAACACTCCTTCCGTGGCCTCCAACTGCTTCTAAATGCTAGTAAAACTAAATGCATGCTCTTCAACCGATTGCTGCCCGCATCCGCCCGCCCGACTAGCATCACTACTCTGGACGGTTCCGACCTAGAATATGTGGACAACTACAAATATCTAGGTGTCTGGTTAGACTGTAAACTCTCCTTCCAGACTCACATTAAGCATCTCCAATCCAAAATTAAATCTAGAATCAGCTTCCTATTTCGCAACAAAGCATCCTTCACTCATGCTGCCAAACATACCCTCGTAAAACTGACCATCCTACTGATCCTCGACTTCGGTGATGTCATTTATAAAATAGTCTCCAACACTCTACTCAGCAAACTGGATGTAGTCTATCACAGTGCCACCCGTTTTGTCACCAAAGCCCCATATACTTCCCACCACTGCGACCTGCATGCTCTCATTGGCTGGCCCTCGCTACATATTCGTCGGCAAACCCACTGGCTCCAGGTCATCTACAAGTCTTTGCTCGGTAAAGCCCCGCCTTATCTCAGCTCACTGGTCACCATAGCAACACCTACCAGTAGTACGCACTCCGGCAGGTCTATTTCACTGGTCATCCCCAAAGTCAACACTTCCTTTGGCCGCCTTTCCTTCCAGTTCTCTGCTGCCAGTGACTGGAACGAATTGCAAAAATCACTGAAGCTGTATATCCCCCTCTCTAACTTTAAGCATCGGCTGTCAGAGCAGCTTACCGACCACTGTACCTGTACACAGCCAATCTGTAAATAGCACACTTAACTACCTCATCCCCATAATTGATTCATCTTCTTGCTCTTTTGCACCCCAGTATCTCTACTTGCACATCATCATCTGCACATCTATCACTCCAGTGTTAACGCTAAATTGTAATTATTTCGCCTATATGGCATATTTATTGCCTTACCTCCCTAATCTTCTACATTTGCAGACACTGTACATATATTTTTCTATTGTGTTATTGACTGTACGTTTATGTGTAACTCTGTGTTGTTGTTTTTGTCGCACTGCTTGGCTTTATCTTGGCCAGGTCGCAGTTGTAAATGAGAACTTGTTCTCAACTGGCCTACCTGGTTAAATAAAGGTGAAGAACAAATAAATAAAATGGAAACAGGATGCACCCGAGCTCAATTTTAAGTCTCATAGCAAAGGGTCTGAATACTTATGTAGGCGCTAAAATACAGACCATATGCTTCAGGCTCTGTGTCTATCCAGTGAAATGGAACAGAAGAAAGCTGTGCGCTCACACAGAGGCACAGGTGCATGTACGCTTATACTAGGAATTGGTCTACAGGTCTCATTCCTGAATAACTGTTGACAGATTATGTCTGACATATTCACAACCACAATGGTCAACACAATCGTTCAGTCTAAGACCTCTCTCTAAACTCAGGCCTTCTCCGCTGCATCTTTCATGAAGGTTTCAAACTTGTTTGAAATAACTACAAATGAGACTGACTACCTAGTTGGCTGTACTTTATCCGTTTCCAAAGTACTTTCCTGATGCCCAGACTAAAAGTATGGCCCTGGCAGGGCTCCAGTAGCCAGTGGGTAGAGCAGAGCTCCACCCAGGGCGCCGATGAGCAGGCCTAGTGTGGTTAATTAGGAAAAGTGAAAGTGCATTTCTGTCTATGGCTGCAGCATAGGCTCACAGATGGTGGTACGTTTTATTTAGCAAGAGAGTGGGCAGCCGAGCACATATAGTAGAGAGCAGAGCACACAACAAATTGGAGACGCGATTAAAAAGTGAAAGTTTCCAAGCAAGAAGTGGATGTGACTGACATCCTCTATGGTCCTGTTAGATAAAAAGAGAGCCGACACGCTGAGTTGGAGAAAAAAAAGAGAGTCAGAGAAGGAAGAAAGTCTGCCTTGCAATAAAAGGCTCTGCAGTTTCCACGTGCTATCTCCGCAGCACACGTCACAGACACAGAGGCGCTCATAATTCAAGATCCCAAACTATAGCCCACTGATATGTCACCGCAAGGAATGAGGTTTATGAAGTTGTGCGGCTGTGGGCAACAAATGGTAGGAAAAACACCACCAATTCCCCCTCCTCTTGACAGTTAATAATTTGTTCTGAAGAAAAACTCCAGGAAACCCAACAATGCCACTGTGTGACACTAGGGGGAGGGGATTGTTGACCGTGAATCAGTTCCTTCTTTGAACTGGTGAAATAACAGTGTGAGAGGGATCACTTGGACTTATGATGGAAACCCCTCCACTAATTTAGATCTCCATTTCATTCAGTAGGAATTAACATTTTTAAAAATCACCAAAAACAGGACATATTTGCCCACCTGGCTGCCAAGTCTTCAGACCACTCCATTGGGATGTATTGGTAAAAGAATAGTGACAAATTCAGCTACACTACATGACCAAAGGTATGTGGACACCTGCTCTTAGAACATCTTGTTCCAAAATCATGGGCATTAATATAGAGTTGGTCACCTCCTTTGCTGCTATAACAGACTACACTCTTCTGGGAAGGCTTTCCACTAGATGTTGGAACATGGGCCTAGACCGACCCATGAAAAACACCACCAGACCAATATTACTCCCCCAACAAACATTACAGTTGTCACTATGCAATGGGTCTGGTAGCGTTCTACTGGCATCCGCCAAAGTCAGATTCGTCAGTCGAACTGCCAGATGGTAAAGCTTGATTCATCACGAAAGAGAACGCATTTCCACTGCTCCAAAGTCCAATGGTGGCGAGCTTTACGCAACTCCAGCCGATGCTTGGCATTGCGCATGGTGATCTTAGGCTTGTGTGTGGCTGCTCGGCCATGAAAACCCATTCCATGAAGATCCCGACGAACAGTTATTGTGCCGACTTTGCTTCCAGAGGCAGTTTGGAACACAGTAGTGAGTGCTGCAACCAAGGACAAGGAGGGGGGTGTGAGCGATGGGAAATGTGCGACGGAAAGGGGGGGTGAAAACACTACGTCGGGTACAGCAGCAAAGCAAATTGGTGCTGTGGAGTCGTTGCAGAAATGGCAAAACGTCATCTAGCGACAAATCAAGGAGCCAATAGCAATTGTCACTGAAAAATAGGTGGCAACACTGCTCCCTGCCCTGACCTCAGCGCCTGGAGGTTCTCTCCTCCTCAGCATTAAGCTAGTCAGAGGATATTCTGTCAATATTCCACACATGGAGCAGTGCCAACCCGCCCCGCTCCCCTTACATACCGCCCCTGGCCCGGGTGTTCCGTTCCGCTGCAGCGACCCTGAGGTGGGAAACAAAGTTTTTTAATTTGGATCGATATCCCAACAAGGTCAATTAATGAGCCCCATGTACAGCGCCTCTCAAAGGTGTCAAAAGAAGCAACAAACAACTCGGAGCTTCAAAAACGACTACCAAGGTGCAATGAAACTTTTTTTTTTACGTGCTTATCTTTTAGATTTCAGTATTGTCTCCGATGGATCATCAGTTTTTTTTTAAAAGTTTTTTTTACCTTTATTTAACCAGGCAAGTCAGTTAAGAACATATTCTTATTTTCAATGACGGCCTGGGAACAGTGGGTTAACTGCCTGTTCAGGGGCAGAACGACAGATTTGTACCTTGTCAGCTCGGGGGTTTGAACTCGCAACCTGCCGGTTACTAGTCCATCGCTCTAACCACTAGGCTACCCTGCCACTCCAGTGATATGATCTGACAGACAACATTGCTCTATTTGACAAAATACAAGAAATAAGAAGAGGTTATGGATGGGATTTAGGTCAAATTTAATGAATAGCCTATAAGGTTGCCTGAATGGTGAACATAGATGATCTGTACATTTAACTCATGCATACAGAAATTCTGGAGGCTTACGCTGCAAGGAAAAGAGAGTGAGAGAAGAGTGAGATCGGGATGGCTGGGGTGTGGCTGATGAAGGCGTCACCCAAAGCACTAATAGCTTCAAGCACCAGCCCCAATTAACACTGCATCCCTCTCGCTACTGACACACTTCACAAACAGCCGTTAACACACAGTTGGACAGAGAACGTGTGAGTGAGTGACGTGAGAGAGAGAGAGTGCGAGTAACAAAGCACACACATGGCCAGGAAGACACATTTCAGTAGAATCCTTTCAGTTGTACAACTGACTAGGTATCCCCCCTTTCCCTTTCATTTTCTACTATAGGTTATTGTAAGAGATCCTCTACGCCAGTGTTCCCCAACTGATTTTAGTTGCAGAGGATAAGAAACCCCCCCCCTCCTGTTTTCTGAGCAAAAAAACATTCTTATTTATTTTTTGGGACAAACTAAAAACACCAGCAAATAAGTTCCAAGTGACTTTAATTTTATACATTTGTTCCAATGTGTTACCATTCAGACTACAAATTATTTAGAATTATGTTCCGGCCCCCTGACCATCCGCTCAAGAAGAATCGGCCCGCGGCTAAATCCATTTGATCATCTCTGCTCTACGCTATTGATATCCCTCTGCAGAATATACTTTCTTCAGCTGTCACGTTTCACAACAGTGCATGACATCCCTCTCCTAGGATCATATTATGTGGAGAAAAACAAAGGCAGATGTAGAGCATCACTTCATTCCTTCAAGGACAAGCCCCCCCTACCCCTACAGGCAAGCCTTAAGTTGTGTTCATCATTTTCTGTTACAGTAGAAAACATTCTGTGCTTTTGGAATGCTAACCTCATATTCAAAACCATCTGATACTGATGTGCATTGTATTCTGACTGAGGGGCGACGCATACATTATCGAGGCAAGCGCATTTCTAATTCCAATCAACAATAAACCACTGAGAAAATGGACAAGTTATGACTGCTTTAACAGCGGCCAAACACACACATATATATGGTGATTGTTACAACACTAACAGTCCATTAACAAAACGCATCTGCAAGAAACCTACATTCGGGTTGCTTGTAATTAACGGACAATGCACACGGTAAGTGTTGGTGTTCTTTGAGGATCTGCAGTGCCAGTGATGGTGGTGGTGAGGTAATGAGGCCTAGGTGTACTATGGAGGCCAGGACTGGGAGTAGAGCTGGGAGCTGCCAGCCTGCCAACTGGGCCATCTGTGAGCCAGTTCCCCGTGGGTGTGAACCAGTGAACGCCCACTGTTGGGGATGGAGTATGTCTAATCTTCCCGTCTCTCTCCGCTGCCAGCCTCTCTCTTTCTTACTCTCCCTCTCCACCCCTATCTTTTTATCCTCTCATTTCTGTTTTTGCATGCCCAATGGATTAGAGTTGGACACAGTAGTGGCGCATGAAGTGTTCTTAGCATCATTTGAGCCAAGAGGCAGGCGTAAGTGGAAGGTCAAAGTGCATGCTGAGTGCTGACAACCTGGTGGTCATGATGAAAATGGCAAGACTGACCAGAGTGCTTTACATCACATCACTAAGTCAGTAGAGGCACCGACCTGGAGAGACTAGTGTTGTCACGATACGAACATTTTACTAACGATACCAGTCCAAGCATCACGACACCAAGTAGTATGGCAATACAGCAGTGGAAATGTTCAGTGGCGTAGCATCTTGTTCGTCCTGTTCCCGGGATGCTTTATGTAATTTGTAAACGTTATGCATATGTTCTACCAAAAAAAAGAAGACTTGAAATGTTACGCATAGACTGCTCTTCAAGTCATTAAAGTAATGATGGACTGTCATTTCTCTTTGCTTATTTGAGCTGTTCTTGCCATAATATGTGACCCGATTCAAGAAACTAGGCATATGTCACAAGTCACGACTTCAGCTGTTTGAACGTAAAATGTTTTTTTTTTAAATCAAAATGCATTTTTTTGGCAGAGATGCCTTCTCGAACATGTGAACTTGTATGCCATCTGTAAATCCGAATAATATTGTTAAATTACGAGCCCAGTTGGTTTAGCCACAGAAAAAGTGAGCAACCGTCCCACTAGCCATGAGTGGGCTGGACATGCCGAGAGATGAGTTTGGATTGGTCTGCCATATATAGCACGTGTCTGTATATTGGAGCTGGTCAGTATGTCTAGGTAATCATGTCTAAAGCGGCTTTAAAAAAAAGAAAGTATTGTGTAGTAAAACGGCATAAACCTAATGTCAAGTTAAAGTGTACTGTTAGCTAGCTAACGTTATGTGTATGCTCTCCACTTTCTGGAGGACCGCGTTTTGAAATCAGTGAAATTTGAGTATGATAGCTAAGGAGATGGAGAAAACACAAGTCTGGATTACATCGTCAAACTAAGGGCAACCATGCATGGCATCAGACAAGAGACTCGTCCAACCATGTGTACTGATAAGATAGTCTAGCTAGCTACATTTTCAGATATTACACGTTTCTAATTTTGACAGAAAGTGATTTAATTTCAAGTGTACGGTTAGCTAATTAACGTTAGCTGGCTGGGTCGCTAGCTAACGTTATGTGTATGACCTTATTCTTCGTATCTCAGACACATTTGCTTGATTAGTTATAGCAATAGAACCTGGTTGGTTAGCCACCTGCAGATTCATGCTGGGTAGTAACGTCATGAGTTGTGATTATGGTCCATTGTTTAGCTAGCAACATGTCTTAACAAAAGACCCCACTCTAATTTTGACAAAGTATTTTAATTTCAGGTTAGTCTACTGTTAAGCTAGATAGCTAACGTTACGTCATGCATTGGAATTCATTGTTTACATAGCTAGATATCAAGCTACATTTCTTAACAAAAGACTCTTCTGCCAGAGAGCAGAATAACGGATTCATTTTTGAACGCTCAACACCCTTTTGAATATGTCCGGTGTCAGTAAAAGTCGTAAAAAAACGTAATTCAATTGTTGCCAGCAGCACAGTTACAGTCACCAATGCTCTGGACAACATGAAAACTGCCTAACCGGCTCTGCTAGGGGATGTAAAATGGTCAGAGTGGAGTGTTCTCTCATTATGTGTCTGGAAGGAGCTAGCCAATGTTAGCCAGTTAGGTTCTGACCTCACAACGACAGTCAAGCTTCGGAACAACGCTACTTATTGGCCAGAGTGTCCAGTGCACACTCTGAACAGCACAGTTGCAGTCACCAACGCTCTTGATAACATAACAGCCTAACCAGCTCTGCTAGGACGAGTAATTTTCAGTGACCTTCTCTCCCTCTTAGATGTCTGGAAGTAGCTGGCAAGTTAGTACAGAATCCTCAGATTAACCCTTAAAGAGATGGGTGGGGCTCAGGCTTAAAAGGGTGTGGACAATGCTGAATGGGAGTAGACAGAGAAAGGGCACTCCAATAGTAGCACCAAAACATTGAAAGATGGTTTTCTCAAAAGTGATTTGACAAGTTGATCAACTTTCAAAGCAAAATTACTTTCCCATTGTTTCCTCAAATACAGTGTATGATATACCATCTTGTAGCTCTGAGTCTCTACTTTTATCCAATGTAAAAAACACAACTTGAAATGTTGCTACAGAAGACCGAATCCAGGCGGTGAGTCACATACAGTTGTTGGAAAAATTACTTGTGTCATGCACAAAGTAGATGTCCTAACCGACTTGCCAAAAACCATAGTTTGTTAACAACAAATTTGTGGAGTGGTTGAAAAACTAGTTCTAATGACTCCAACCTAAGTGTTTGTAAACTTCCGACTTCAACTGTATGTACTTGGATTTACCAAATAGGGCTATCTTCTGTATACCACCCAAGTGCAGTCACAAAAACTATTAAGCACTATGATTAAGCTGGTTCTCATGAGGATCGCCACATGAATGGAAGACCCAGGGTTAGAGATACCAGAGTTACCTCTGCTGCAGAGGATAAGTTCATTAGAGCTCCCAGCCTCAGAAATTGCAGCCAAAATAAATGTTTCACAGATTTCAAGTAACAGACACATCTCAAAATCAACTGTTCAGAGGAGACTGTGTGAATCAGGTTTTCCTGGTCAAATTGCTGCGATGAAACCACTACTAAAGGACATCAATAATAAGAAGACATAAAACACACCTCCAGACTGTGTAAAGGCTATTTGACCAAGAAGGAGAGTGATGAGTGCTGCATCAGATGACCTGGCCTCCACAATCACCCGACCTCCACCCAATTGAGATGGTTTGGGAGGAGTTGGACCGCATCCAAGAAGGAAAAGCATCCAAGAAGTGCTCAGCATTATGTGGGAACTCCTTCAAGGCTGTTGGAAAAGCATTCCAGGTGAAGCTGGTAGAGAGAATGCCAAGAGTGGGTTGTGCCAAGTGGGTGGGGTTATATCCTTCCTGTTTGGCACTGTCCGGGGGGGGGTCATCAGATGGGGCCAAAATGTCTCCTGACCCCTCCTGTCTCAGTCTCCAGTATTTATGCTGCTGTAGTTTATGTGGCGGGGGGCTAGGGTCAGTTTGTTATATCTGGAGTACTTCTCCTGTCCTATCTGGTGTCCTGTGTGAATTGAAGTATGCTCTCTCTAATTCTCTCTTTCTCTCTTTCTTTCTCTCTCTCGGAGGACCTGAGCCCTAGGACCATGCCTCAGGACAACTTGGCATGATGACTCCCTGCTGTCACCAGTCCACCTGGCCGTGCTGCTGCTCCAGTTTCAACTGTTCTGCCTGTGATTATTATTATTTGACCATGCTGGTCATTTATGAACATTTGAACATCTTGGCCATGTTCTGTTATAATCTCCACCCGGCACAGCCAGAAGAGGACTGGCCACCCCACATAGCCTGGTTCCTCTCTAGGTTTCTTCCTAGGTTTTGGCCTTTCTAGGGAGTTTTTCCTAGCCACCGTGCTTCTACACCTGCATTGCTTGCTGTTTGGGGTTTTAGGCTGGGTTTCTGTACAGCACTTTGAGATATCAGCTGATGTACGAAGGGCTATATAAATACATTTGATTTGATTTGATTTGATATGAAGAGTGTGCAAAGCTGCCAAGGCAAAGGGTGGCTATTTTGAAGAATCGTAATATCAAATATATTTTGATTTGTTAAACACTTTTTTGATTACTACATGATTCCATGCGTTTTATTTAATAGTTTTGATGTCTTTACTATTATTCTACAATGTAGAATAATAGTAAAAATAAAGAAAAAACATTGAATGAGTAGGTGTGTCCAAACGTTTGACTGGTACTGTATATATATTTTTGTTGCCTGTGTTGCATGTTATTTTGCCATTATTACATGTCACATATCAGTTTGAAAACAATGTAAAAAATGTCATAATCATTGAGTTAATAAAACCGCATACAAACTGTCTCTTTTTTGCTTTCTTGAGTAAGGCAGCTCCAAAATGCAGGTTTCAGCCTAGATCAGTGCTTTCTGTGGTGGTGGGGCAGCCAGTGGGATATGCAGAGCGCAGGAGTTCGTAATGTTCTCTAGTTGCGCTATGATTGGCTCAGTGTTCTGTCACTCATGGGGACACTAGGTCACTGCAAAATCTACGGGAAGAGCTCGAACATTCAAGCCCCTTGGTTGCTGTCATAGAGTTACATTAGAAGTGCCCATCCAAGGCGGCTCAAAGTCATTGGCCACAGATCTACCATAGCTTTGATTGGACTGATCATGTGAACATCACACTTTCAAAATCTTAGCTAGCAAGCAGTCATCGTCATGAATCACGTCGACAATCTACTGGCAAATCCTTTTCAATCCTTGTCATAGAGAAATTATAGATATAACATATCTTTGCTAATTAAAAGTTGGAAATCGCAAATCCAACAATGAGTGGTTTGGAAGGAATCAGTGGCTAACTGCAAGCGTTGCAAAGCAAACACTAGCCTGCTTTTCAGCATGACTTCTGCCGCGTTCAAAACAAATGCAAACTCAGAACTGGGAAATCTCAGACTTCAGTGAGTTAAAGAGAACTGGGAACTCGGAAAACTGGGAAAATACGTTTTCAATGGTCTACACACAATACCACATAATGACAAAGCAAAAACTGGTAAAAAAATTCAAAATAAAAATAAGAAATATCACATTTACATAAGTATTCAGACCCTTTACTCAGTACTTTGTTGAAGCACCTTTGGCAGCGATTACAGCCTCGAGTCTTCTTGGGTTTGATGCTATAAGCTTGGCACACCTGTACTTGGGGAGTTTCTCTCATTCTTCTCTGCAGATCCTCTCAAGCTCTGTCAGGTTGGATGGGGAGCACAGATATTTTCAGGTCTCTCCAGAGATGTTTGAGCCAGTTCAAGTCTGGGCTCTGGCTGAGCCACTCAAGGACATTCAGAGACTTGTCCCAAAGCCACTCCTGTGTTGTCTTGGTTGAGTGCTTAGGGTCATTGTCCTGTTGGAAGGTGAACCTTCACCCCAGTCTGAGGTCCTGAGCGACACTCTGGAGCAGGTTTTCATCAAGGATCTCTCTGTACTTTGCTCTGTTCATCTTTCCCTCGATCCCGACTAGTCTCCCAGTCCCTGATTGGTGGAGTGCTGCAGAGATGGTTGTCTTTCTGGAAGGTTCTCCCATCTCCATAGAGGAACTCTGGAGCTCTGTCAGAGTGACCATCGGGTTCTTGGTCGCCTCCCTGACCAAGACCCTTCTCCCCCGTTTGCGGAGTTTGATTGGGTGGCCAGTTCTAGGTAGAGTCTTTGTGGTTCCAAACTTCTTCCATTTAAGAATGATGGAGGCCACTGTGTTCTTGGCGACCTTCAATGCTGCAGAAATGTTTTGGTAGCCTTCCCCAGAACTCTGCCTCGACACAATCCTGTCTCGGACAATTCCTTCGACCTCATGGCTTGGTTTTTGCTCTGACATGCACTGTCAACTGTGGGACCTTAAATAGACAGGTGTGTGCCATTCCAAATCATGTCCAATCAATTGAATTTATCACAGCTGGACACCAATCAAGTTGTAGAAACATCTCAAGGATGATCAATGGAAACAAGATGCACCTGAGCTCAATTTTGAGTCTCATAGCGAAGGGTCTGAATAATTATGTAAACAAGCTATTTCAAGCCAGATTTTGTACATGATTTTTCTGACATGAAATTGTTTAGTGCAAATCCAACTGTTGTATTCTAGGTGCAGTACATGAAAATATGGAGCTGACAATTTGTAGGCTAATTCAAAATGTCAAAAACATTGGGTGAAGAGAGATTTGTACAACAATGTTTGCAAGTCAATTTCTTTTAACCAATGTTCCCATTCATTGCATTTTACATGCAGGCCTGTGTATTTTACAGGAAGGGAGCTATAATCGTCAATGTCATGATGTCCAGTTGCTAGAATATTACATGGGAAATTCATGCTTAGTGTATCATTTACAATGTTATAATGCGTGTTACTGGTGATTTCTATCCTTTGGTGGGCAAATTTCACAACTTAATTTACTCAGCACATTCACAAATGGTGGTTTTGATCACAGTTTTGAGGTTTAGGTTGATTGATGTTCATAGCTAGCTAGCAGCAAAAGCAAACAAATCTCTTCACCCACCATCAACACCAACATTCTCTGCAATCTTTCTCCAGGCCATTGACCTTATGATTTTGTCTTTGTATTCTAGCAAAGTGACATTATGTAGAATTTGAAAACCAAGACACAGCGATGATTGGCTTTTACACCATCTTTATTGGTTGTGCATGCCCGGAACTAATGACAGGTGGAACTATGTTTCAAGAACAGAAGATTTTCAAGCAAACATCTGCTCCACCTGTCGTGTGCAATTTGCATAAAGTAGAGAAGAGCTGACTTTGCGCACTGCTCCAATGTATCAAATGTACATGTAACCAAAGAAGACTTAAGGATCTGCATCCCCGCTCGCCATCATGGCTAAATTATATTTTAAAAACTGATGGAAGAATAGATGCACAGGAAGAGTGGACGGAGAGAAGCAGGTGAGTGATAGCTGGAAGGTGATGTGGCTGGCTGATCATAGCTGCCGTACGTGAGATGTGCGTGACTTTTGAAGTGGACATTTCTCGCCTCGAGTTTAATAAGAATAGTTGTTGCTTAAAAAAATGTAACTGAATTTATAAACAAAATTTACTTTGTAACATTTTTATAACAGGCGCCCGTTTGGTTTCTTTAGACTTGTATGTCCGAAATATCTGGCAATATCATATGAAACGGTACTACAGTATTCTAAAACGTTGGTATCGTAATGATCATAAAGTTTTGGTACCATGATATTACTGTGGTACCAGTATACCGTGCAACACTAGGAGACACACACCTGTCAGTAATATGTGGACATGATTTTGAACATAATCATCATGGTAGGGCATTTTCTGTGGTAAGAGACAGTAAAGAAGAGCAGCTGTGTAGTTCTGTGGTATGTTTCTGTAGAGCAGCGCTCCACCACACATCCCAGGGAACCATGTTAATAATTACAGGTAGTATTAATATTTAACACGACAAGTCTTCTTTGAATCCTTAAGCACTTTGTTGAAATAAAACTTGGAGCAAAGCAGAGCTGAATGAGAAGCTAGTGTTGGTCAGACGATTGAAGAGGTTTCTCTATATTCTACCTCTTGCATGAACAGAAGTCGTACAGTAAATACCCTTTCATCTGCACTGTACATGACAATCATTGGTCAAGAAACTCAACCCAGTTCCTCCATCATGGTTTTCTTATCAAAGAATGTACACATAATAATAGCTCAGAAGTTTTGTATCTTTTGGCATTCATGGTCAGCAACCTGCACTTGGCCAGGGCACCCACCATACCGCTATCCGATGGAGAAAAAACTGCATGCATATCTTGCATTTCAGTGGTCTTTTGTGGATATTGTTGACACCATGCAAATATCATCTTGGTCAGCTTGTTTATATATTTATATTGGGAGGTGCCCTCCAAATTTCAATAATTGTTCAAATGTTGAAAGTGAGCGAAGCAGAACGTTTTGAAGCAGAGAAGTGTTGGATGCCCGGTGGTGAGGAGGAATCTTACCAGAAGTACTGCCGATGTCCCATTGGGTCGGAAGAGTTCAATCGACATGTCTGGGAACATCCGGCCGATCCTCGATATCACGTCATCCACATACCTTGAGGAGGAGAAAGTCAATTTTTGCCTTTTGGAAATGAACAACAAACAGGTTTCAAACTACAGCAATCCACAGTCCTAGAAAAGCAAAATGTCCTGCTGTGTTATTGATGTGTAGTCTAAACGGTTTAGGTCACGTTTCTTTTCTTATCAAATATTTTGGATGATTTACACTTGAAATTATTCAACATCTGAAGATTGAATCAATGTTTTCCTCATGTTAATCAATGGTTTCAAAGAAACAAATTCCCAACTGATTAACATTAGTCTGATCATACTAATGACCCACATCAGCCACTCACCCATCCCTAATCAAACAAACACGTGAAGCATGCACTCACACACACTTCTAACTCTGTACATAATAGTAGCCTTACTAGCCTTACTGGCCAGGCTACTCTGTCATCTTGTAGGATTCTTGCTCCTTTAGAAGGCACACGACAGCAGCAGCAGCTCCCACATCAATGCCACAGATAGACAGACAGTCATGGCTACGAGGGACAGACACTGAGCTTTAACAGGGTTTCTCAGTCTGGTTGACCCCCATACCTCCCAAACATCAATCCACTTGCACCCTTAAACCTTTGCCAGGGGGACCCTGTTAACTGTCAGCGCTGCTAGGGATCATTTTTAACCTGGACTGCGAGGCCACAAGTGCTTGCATGCTAATCGAAATATAATGAGAATCTTGTTAGCCATGAGCCATCGACAGACCTAAGGATGTCATTCAAAATAGACATGAAAAGAAAATCTCGTATTAAGAAGGACTTTAAAAGTCATACAGAAGTCAAGAGACCCACAATCACGTAATTACCATTTTTGACCAACAAGTACAGAAGTTCACTGGTGTGTTCTCGCACACCGTAAGCACATGCACATCAAACTTTAGGTCTACATTCTCACTATGTGCATTGGGATGAACATAGGCACTAGAGATGTTAAATGGAGATTCAGAACTCTCAATTGCCGGCCACTGTAGGGTGCCAGACTACCAGACAGTTACACGACAAGACTTGTTCTTACATTTAGCTGCTTAATAATTCATCTTGAGAGTGAAACTCGTTTAACAACAACACAAAACAACACAGTCAAATCAGTGTAGTAAATTCAAATCTCCCGAGGCGTTGAAGAACCTACTTGGCATTCTGGGCTAGGAGTTCCAAGTTCCAGTTCCGACCAAACTGAGATATTTAAGCCTGACCAAAACATCCCTGGTACATGGTTCAACATTGAGAACTTCAGTGTAACTACCCTGTACAGAAACAACTACCTCCATTTCTTAACCTTAGAAGAACAACACTTGGATGGATGGCTGCATCCAGTCTCCATGTACAAGTTCACTTCCCTAAGTCAAACCCTGCAGCACCTCATTTAGAATAAGCTTAAGTAATTGTTATGAAGCTGCTTCTTAAATACAAAACGTGGATGGGGTTGAGAGTGTCAAATACAGACATCTTTTTGTTCTAATACTTGTCATCCTTTAGCTTCTTCTTAATCTCACTGAACACTAGACTACACATAGAAGGGCACTGGTCTGCATTGCGTTTTCTCTTTGAGCCTAAGTTTGTAGGCAAAATGAAGATATGGCATAGGGGAGGTGGATGGATGTTTATTGAGACTACGGGTGATATTTCGTGTCCATATCATATCTCATAACTTTTCTTAATCTATTTTGGAGATCATTATTTATGTGTATTGGGAAACTGTGAGCTCTGCCATGGCTGTAGTGCTCACAACTAGAGGTCGCCCGATTAATTGGAATGGCCGATTAATTAGGGCCGATTTCAAGTTTTCATAACAATCGGAAATCGATATTTTTGGGCGCTGATTTGCATATATATTTTTTATACCTTTATTTAACTAGGCAAGTCAGTTAAGAACACATTCTTATTTTCAATGACGGCCTAGGAACTGTGGGTTAACTGCCTCATTCAGGGGCAGAACGACAGATTTTCACCTTTTCAGCTTGGGGATCCAATCTTGCAACCATACAGTTAACGAGTCCAATGCAATAACGACCTGCCTCTCTCTCATTGCACTCCACAAGGAGACTGACTGCCTGTTATGCGAATGCAGTAAGCCAAGGTAAGTTGCAAGCTAGCATTAAACTTATCTTATAAAAAACAATCAATCATAATCACTAGTTAACTACACATGGTTGATGATATTACTAGATATTATCTAGCGTGTCCTGCGTTGCATATAATCTGACTGAGGATACAAGAATACAAGTATCTAAGTATCTGACTGAGCGGTAGTATGCAGAAGCAGGCGCGTAAACATGAATTCAAACAGCACTTTCGTGCGTTTTGCCAGCAGCTCTTCGTTGTGTTTCAAGCATTGCGCTGTTTATGACTTCAAGCCTATCAACTCCCGAGATGAGGCTGGTGTAACCGAAGTGAAATGGCTAGCTAGTTAGCGCATGCTAATAGCGTTTCAAACTTCACTCGCTCTGAGCCTTGGGGTGGTTGTTTCCCTTGCTCTGCATGGGTAACGCTCCTTCGATGGTGGCTGTTGTTGTTGTATTGCTGGTTCGAGCCCAGGGAGGAGCGAGGAGAGGGACGGAAGCTATACTGTTACACTCGCAATACTAAAGTGCCTATAAGAACATCCAATAGTCAAAGGTTAATGAAATACAAATGGTATAGAGGGAAATAGTCCTATAATTCCTATAATAACTACAACCTAAAACTTCTTACCTGGGAATATTGAAGACTCATGTTAAAAGGAACCACCAGCTTTCATATGTTCTCATGTTCTGAGCAAGGAACTGAAACGTTAGCTTTCTTACATAGCACATGTTGTACTTTTACTTTCTTTCTTCCACTTTCTTCTCCAACACTTTGTTTTTGCATTATTTAAACCAAATTGAACATGTTTCATTATTTACTTGAGGCTAAATTGATTTTATTGATGTATTATATTAAGTTAAAATAAGTGTTCATTCAGTATTGTTGTAATTGTCATTATTACAAATACCAGTTTTTTTTTTAATCGCCCGATTAAATCGGTAATCGTCTTTTTTGGTCCTCCAATAATCGGTATCGGCATTGAAAATCATATTCGGTCGACCTCTACTCACAACAAATGTGGACCTGATGAGAGACAATAGTCTAAAGATGGCAGCATGGGTGAATTCGGTGGACTCAGGCGTAAAACATAAATGGCGTAAAAGGTGTTCAGTCGCTGTGGACTGCACAGCCAATATTCTGTCAAATTGTCTTGTGGGAAGGGCACCCTCCTGCTCTGATTGGCTAAAGTTTGGAAGCCATCATCGACAGCCAACAATTTTATTCAACATTTAGAACTCGCCACCATGTCCCCAACTGTGCGGAACACACTGCAGGTGTGGCAGGTGATTGTGGGACATCATCATGTAGCCAGTGTTGTCTCTAAGAATTTTTGCAGCGGTCATAACTGGTAAAATACATTTTGTGTGTGTGGAACAAACAACCGACTGAAGACAGGACGGCGTACGGTTGAGTCTGTTTCGGCCATAACATGGACTCTTAACTGCTGAAACTTTGTTGTTCCTTGCTGAAACAAGTAAGCAAACAAGTATTTGGTTGCCTAGGCAACCCCCCACCCACAATGGAGCAGTAGCACACATAGAAATAGAATGAATAGAATGGACTTTGAAGTTGGAACCATAGAACTCCTATTAAATTACTAGAGAGGCTGTCACAAACACTCAAAGTTACAGAATAGTCCCAGTCGGTACCGCATGTGGGGTAAAACAACCTGCGGTTAGTTACCCCATTGGCTTAGCAAAAACGTTACCCTTTTCAAACACAATTATCTTGTTGTCAGCTTGTTTTAGTCAATTACAAAACTACATTTAAGAAAAGTACATGTCTAAAGATTACTTTTCAACTAGGGCTGTGCCGACATGGCCATACTTGTACTCATATCCGCAAATTGACAGTTGATAGTCGGATCGGATGATACTCATGAATGAAAAAAAGTGTTTTAATATTCCTAAATAGATTTTGGCAAAATACCTCCCTGCAGGTTCTCACTGCAAAATAGCTGCAGATTAGGAGTAGCACGTGGAGGGGTGGGTGGGTGTGTATGAATGTACAGTACCAGTCAAAAGTTAGGACACACCACCTCATTCAAGGGTTTTTCTTTATTTGGACTATTTTCGACATTATAGAATAATAGTGAAGACATCAAAACTATGAAATAACACACATGGAATCAAGTAGTAACCCAAAAAGTGTTAAATCAAAATATATTTGAGATTCTTCAAAGTAGCCACCCTTTGCCCTGATGACAGCTTTGCACACTCTTGGCACGTGTGTCCAAACTTTTGACTTGAACTGTATGTATGTCTGTCTGTCTGCCCTCAACTTGCAGCGGGCAGCCATGTTTGCTGTCACTCAGTAATAATTAGCGTCTCTTTTTTCAGATCACGGATAATTACAAAAAAATGCTCAGATCATAATCGTATCCAGAAAATTGCACATACCCATTATGACACTTGTTTTGTCCGAGCACTGGGCACACACCCGTATTTTCCACATTGTCTGCTCCCGAGCGACCTCACTACTTAGAAAAACGTAATATTGAAGGGCTTCGCTCATACCCCTTTTCCATGACGGTGCTAGCAGCCACGTGAGTGAGTGCTAGCTAGATAACCAAGACCAACAACACAAACAAACGGACTATACAGCTACAAGTAATGAGCAGGGTTTCAAACAGACTAAACAAGTTAAATGTCTTACTTGTGATGAAATGTTTTCCACACACATAGCTACTTGTACCTACTTGGACACAGTGTCCCACGTCAAATAGCCTGAAGCCAAATAGCTCTTCTCGCAGGCTCAATTTCCATATGTGGGAGCATTGTGAACCGTAGTTTGGGATTTTGGAACTGGTTAAATGTACATCAGGGATGGACAACTGGCGATTATAATTACTAATTGGGTTCATGTCCATTCTAATTCCTAACTCCATGGTTGGAACCTCTAACTCTGCCAATTTGACTGATAAACTCATGATTATACTCGCAATGGCTGCCTGGTATTGTGATGCAATCATTTCCATGGTAATGTAGAATGATAATTCAAATGATGTTTGTTAACTGATGTGTGTCATGCAATGGAATGTATTTTTTTGTAAGGTCATTTGAGTTGAATCAACAAATCACAGCACATATTTTTTTCACATACACTATATATACAAAAGTATGTGGACACCCTTTCAAATGAGTGGATTTGGCTATTTCAGCCACACCCATTGCTGACAGGTGTATAAAATTGAGCACACTGCCATGCAATCTCCATAGACAAACATGGACAGTAGAATGACCTTACTGAAGAGCTCAGTGACTTTCAACATGCCACCTTTCCAACAAGCCAGTTCGTCAAATGTATGCCCTGCTAGAGCTGCCCCGGTCAACTGTAAGTGCTGTAATTGGAAAGTGGAAAAGTCTAGGAGCAACAACGGCTCAGCCGTGAAGTGGTAAGCCACACAAGCTGATAAAATGGGACCGTCGTATTTTACTTCCTGCTTTGCTCCTATGGGTACACCTCGCAATGGCCGCCAGTCAACCCATTATGCCATCATTGACTTGAATGGGGATGCCTGTTCTAATAATTATATTTCAATTCCAGCACATGCAGTCAGGGTCAAGATATTGAACTTAAGAAGCAAAGTGTCATTGGCCACATCATGATGATGTGTTTTGCATCATATGAGAACTTGAGTGGTGACATGCAAAACATGCTGGTACTGTATCAACAGTGGACTAATTGCAAAAATAGCAAAAAACTGTTTTTTAAAACAGCAAAAGTGAGTGAAATTTCCCTCTAGAATATCTACAAGTAATTTGGGCTTCTTTGTATTAACCGTGTAATTTAAATGCAAAGTTAATGAACACTCTAAGGAAATATAGACATAAAGGGAAGTTATGTTACATAGTTTAAGAATCCACTGTGAAGAGTGTCTTGAATGTGAATGATCCAGATTACCATTAGGAGCCGCTGAGCAGGTGAAAACCGTCAAAAAGTCTTTGAAAAGTGATCTGCGAGTACCAAGACAAATCGGATCTAGCGCTGTTTCATGATGGCGAATTATAACAAAGAGAGATGACAAACAACAACTGACAGACTGGTATCAGCTTGCCAGAGTGTTTGGGGATGGAGCCTAACATTTCTCTTACACCTGCAAACGTTGCAGTTGATTATGAGGAGTGGTCAGATATTCCCTTGCTTGTGACTGCATGGCTCACTGAGATGAATACTGATAAATCAGAGCCGTCTGACTTGCTGTTCAGTCTAATCAGGGATCACTGATGACTGAAATTTCATCCTCCTCAACTCTACTGTGTCGCAATGCAGCACCGGAAACAGGATGCCCAGAGCCAAACAAGCGTCTGCATGCCAATGACTAGGCCTTAATTCACTAATTCAGTATAATCTGCATGACAAATATATCCAAATATCACCTGAATTAAAAAAGAAGTGGACGGTGTCTGATCAAGTCCGTTGTCATGACGTTGGCCTGGGGGTTTATGACAGTCATAAATACCACTTCACCCCCTTTTTCCTCTCTCTACCCTACTGATGTTACATTTGCAAACACCTTGGTTAATATAGAGATTCTGGGAACATCAGAAGGTGGGGGAAATGAACTATATTCTGGTAATCCGACCAATTGAACATATGCGGACATTCTCATCAATGATAAGATGACAAACTCTACAGTGGAAAGTCTACACATCAGAGTTATCGAATTCACATGGAATTGTTGTTGAATTTAAATGTTTGAATATGAAATTATTCGTGGTAGCTACAGTCTTGTCCCATCGCTGCAACTCCCATACGGACTCGGGAGAGGCGAAGGTCGAGAGCCGTGCATCCTCCCGAAACACAACCCAGCCAAGCCACACTGCTTCTTGATACAATGCCTGCTTAACCCGGAAGCCAGCCGCACCAATGTGTCGGAGGGGAAACAGTACACCTCGCGACCGTGTCAGCATGCATGTGCCCGGCCCGCACGATGGGACAAGGACATCCCGGCCGGCCAAACCCTCCCCTAATCCGGACGACGCTGGACCAAATGTGCGCCGCTCCATGGGTCACCCGGTCGCGGCTGGCTACGACAGAGCCTGGATTTGAACCAGGATCTCTAGTGGCACAGCTAGCACTGCGTTGCAGTACCTTAGACTACTGAGCCAAAAAGATAACTTTTTAAATCAACTTCGACAAGCTTACCCAAAAGCAGCAAAAAGTAAGCCTGGTTTACATTTAACAGCCAATATAATGACAGACGAGAGGAGGAAAAACTAGCCAGTTTTAGAATGTTGTGTTGTGGAACGAATAACTGACTGAAGATGGTATGGCCCGGCATTAAAAAAGATGACAAGTACAGTTGAGTCATTTTCCACAATAAAATGTATTCTTTACAACGTGATAAAATGTTCCCCATTCAACCCAACGTCTGCAGCAGAACATGCAGTTAGAAGCGGAGGAGAAGAGAGAATGGGGGACTTTTTTCCCCCTTTCTTTTAAAAACTATTATAATGGTGACCGTGGTCATACGCCTGACAAATAACCGGAAATTCCATGACGGTCAAAGCCCTACCATTAGGAAGTTATCACCCCAGTTACAACGGGATGTTACATTCAGAGACCAATGTGAAAAATGGCTTCTACATGTGTTTGGGAAATGTTCCACCTCCTATGTTAATATGTGAGTGGGGCCTGTGAGTTTGTGTGATGCTTGTGACAGGGCCAGACCTAAGAGAGAAGTGCAGTGGAGATGGCTCCTAATCAGGCCGCCAATTTCCCGGCGGCATCGACGGCCCCCCCTTCTGTGGCTGTAATGCCCCCTGAAAAAAAGCAATGCCTTGCGGCCAAAGTGGCCAGTGTGCCCTTGGGCTGAATAATTATAATTCACTTCTCCCAGTTGCCATTCGGTGTGCTCCGAAGCAGCTCTTATTCACACGGCTCTCTCAGATAGAGTATTGAAATTCTTATTAGCCAATGCCAGTCACGTGATTGGGTCGTTCTCACAGGCATCGCAGCTCCAAAGTACAAGTGAAGACCGGACACATCGGGGATGCAACAGCGCGTGTCCTTCTTATTGAATTCCGAGGCACACACTGAACTGTCCACATTTACTTTTCCTCAGCCAACAAGATGAGTAACAAACAGTAAAATCACTAGCGTATGCCAATCTACTATCTCCCATAGTACAACAGTTGACCTATTCTATTGGTCAGCTTGTCGTTCTGTGTGAGAAATAAATATTCCTAACAGACTCTGGGACAGTTGTGGGCCGATAAATCCCACATTCATACAACCACTGCACATATATATATTTTTAAAGCAATGACGCTGATGCAACAAAATCAGGACGTTTAGCTTAAAATGCTGATAAACTATTATTTATTCACATTATAAGCGCAGCAATGCGCACACGGCAGTAGGCTATACACGCAAATGTTACAAAATGCAATTAGCGAGAAAACATCATCGTTTGTAAAAGCGCACTGCCAATGTGAGCGGTTTCATGGGACACAGAGGGAAGATCTAAAGATGCAACAACTAGCATGGGTTGTTAATATGACTAAGATTGGGTCTTTGGCTGCTGGACAACGAAAGAAAGTTGATTTGAAAACTAATACAACATGAGAGAAATACTTTTTCAATGGCATTTGAGGAAGTGATTAGAAAATAACTCAACATTCCTATGGTCGGGAATTTGGCTAGGCTACTTTGAAACAAGGTAAGACATGCCTCCTAAAATAAAAAACATCCAGGTTTTAAACAATTATGTTTATGGTTAAATGGTTTAAAAATGATGACTGCCTCTGCTCAAATTGCAATGTGGGTGGTTGCGGTACACAACAAGCACTGTCATTTCTCTCTTATCGGAACAAACAGCTAATACGCATAGTCTATCACCTACACTTTGACATGTAGGCAAATTATTCATGTACATTTACATACATACGTTTTTAAAAGACATTTAATTTGTTATTTTGGTTTAATGGCCTTGGTGCCCTAGCAGATGGCCTTGACTCTCTGGCAGATTGGGCACCTCTTGAAGGCCAAATGGCCTTGCCCCTAAAATCACAAATTCCAGGCTTGCTCCTAATAGATCTGCTTAGCCTCTCTGTTGATGGGAATGGGCAGGCCCAAGCTGACAACGCCACTTTGAATCGATGCTCCAAGGACAAAGGCCTGTGTCCCTGGAGTGACGAACTGATCGCCGTTGGCCAACAGACGACACACCCAGCACGAGTCACTCCAAAGTGACCTTGCACCGCGCAAAGTTTCCTGGTGACTTTCCAGAAGCACAGGCAATATCCCCATATTATTATAGTGGTACCCTCCCAAAGCAAGAAATCATTTTATATCAGTTAGTCGGATTAGCAATCAAACTTAGTGGTCATCAATTTGTCTGGTCTTTGCTTTTAACAATAGAGAGCACAACTGCTCTAATTTGGTCAATGCATCTCTGAATAAACAGAGCAGCAGCTCAGATGCATGATTAACCTAAATGTGTTAACCACTTAGGACAGTATTAATCCAGATATGGGGGCTAGCTGTCTAAGGGAGGTTGGTTTAGGCATGACAAGAGTCAGTCAAAACGTGCCAGTTTGGCTGATTACATTCAGCATGACTCCATATAGAGCAGGGGTAGTCAACTTTTTCTTGCCCTGGGTGAAGCTGGTTGAGAGAATGCCAAGAGTGTGCAAAGCTGTCATCAAGGCAAAGAGTGGCTACTTTGAAGAATCTAAAATATATTTTGATTTGTTTTAACATGATTCCATGTGTGTTATTTCATAGTTTTGATGTCTTCACTATTATTCTATAATGTAGAAAATAGTACAAATAAAGAAAAACCCTTGAATGAGTAGGTGTGTCCAAATGTTTCACTGCAACTGCATGTCCAAGTCAAGAAAGGTTACCAGCAGCACTTGCCGCACTGGTAGTCTAGTCGCGGGTCAGATACTCCAGTGAGATTAAGCGGCTCCAATAAGTGTAATTTGTGTGATATTAGGAGTTGAGAAATCAAATTGACATCATTAGAAAGGCATTCTCCTCTTTCCTACTGTAGATATGCAATTCCCCCAAAATGTATTCGGTTGTTGTCAGCGATATTCCTAATTGATAGTGTTCTGACCATGAACTGTTTCGGCAAATTCAGACTAATAGAATATTGCCACTTCCCTTAAAATCCGCAGAGCTACGCATCCTATGGCTTAGGCGGTCAACCCACAAAACACATGAACAACCAGACATTGATTGGAGACAGCTTGTGTCAGTTACAGAACATTTCCTAGGATTTTCTACCAGCAGAAAACCCAAGTGGATCACGCTGGAAATAACTGAAAAAACACAGTGCCTCAAGAAGTGTCCCAAAACTCCTGACCCTTTCCATACTGTATGCATCTGTTGATGCCAAAGCCACATCACCATCAATGTCTTAGCATGATGCCTGCTAGTTAGCAGTCCGATGTCTTCTATTATCTGTTAATCTCTTCAGCATCCAGTCTTAGATCACGACTCCTGCATAACAAACCTATTACGTGTCTAGTGTCGGACTAATAGGCTATCAGATTGTATCACCTGGTATTTCCATACCTATACCAAGATCGTTTTCAAGGCTGACAAAGCAGATTCGACTTGAACAATCAAATATGCCAATCTCTAATAGCCTGCCATTGATCTACTCTCCAACAGAAATGTGTCTACTCAGGACTTGACTACTTGGTAGCTAAAGTGTCTGCATAAACCCAATATCATATCATCTATATTCATTTACGACCACAACATTTATTTGTTATACCATAATTACACTGTGCACTTTCTGGGGCATTTCTGTACATATAGAAGAACGCAGGACGAAAACAGCTGGCAATGCAGGAGGGTGGATGCAAAAAAAAACTTAAAAGCCACCTCGCATGAAGGTTGTGCTGCATAATTCATGCGCTGGGTGCTCCTTTTAGAAACGGCAAATTCATCAGGACAATGACGTTTGACAGAGGAGCCGCTGGTTGGCTTCACCTTGCTCCGCTCTTCACCTCGCTCTCTTCCTGTGCTGTACGGAGCCATTAGAGTTCCCCAAAGCCCAGAGTCACCCCTCCTGCACAACGCAGGAAACCGACCAGTGAGAAGCTGCTCCGGGAAGATTTACAGTGACAGCCGTGCCTTCCCTGTTCTCCACTATTGATATTTCCTTTTACATCCAGAGTGCAGACACTTTACTGAGCGACGCCGGCCCTACCTCCCATGCCAAAAACTTCTAAAATGCCAGATGGGAAATATGGGGGAAAATGTCACCCAAACCCAGTGCATCTGACATTTTGTGAGGATCTTTCTTTATTGACAAGGGGTGTGAGGGTGAACCGAACAGTGCACCAGGTGCCTTTTCCACACATTCTACAAACCTCATCTACCCAAAGGACTTTAAATTATATAAAAGTCGCACAATAACTTGCACTGTAAAATAACATTATGAAAAGAGTAGCCCATTTCTTTCAAAAGGCACACTGACAGACATTTATGAAAAAAGGTGGGACATTTCTAAGACCTGGGTACAATGCCACACTGATGCCACACTATCCATAAGAGCCCAACACACAATGTATTTCAGAATGTGTAGCAGCTATGCCATCCATCCAGACTTTCTGCATGCCCTTCCCCCACTCTCATATCAAAGCAAGAGGTCTACGGCCCTAGAAAACAAAATAAGACAATGCACCACTTTATTACCCTTATCTGATCCCTCGGGACCATGACAACAATAAACTGAAGAAAAAAAAATTGGAGTGAGATCATTCATCTTTCAGTCACTTCTTTCCCAACTATCAGGGAAATGTGTGAGGAGCTGTACTCACTGTGGTGGCAGCACCAGGGTACTGGGCTGGACTTTGGGTCTTCTCTTGGCTGATGCCCCCATTTGGTTAGCTGAGCGCTTGAGTGACTGCTGGTTGAGAAGACTGGACGCCAAGCCAGCGTGGTATTGTAACTAAATGGGGAGAGAAAAGAACAAACAAAAAACATGCCATGTGTTAGTACAATAACTAGGCCTAAAAGGAAACATTAGGCATTAGTGAAGACAGTATATCATTGGCTGGAATCAAGCCCACAACTCTGTGGTGTTGCAAGCCCCATGCTCCTCTGACTCACAGATCCAATTGGAACCACGTGGTAGGCTGTGTGTCTACCGTGTGCAGCCTATTAGTGGTGAGAAGGACAGGCCATTTCAGACGACACTATCGCTATTACAGGGTGGAGATCATCCTGCACAGCCAGGCAGCTCTAAACCACATCACATCAAGCATACATGGAGAATATCCAACAGCTGACCTAGTCTGGGTCTGTTTTCGTCACTAAACCTTGAGACACTTAAAACACAGCTCCAAGGCCAACTATGTGACAGTAATGTGACAGGCGTCAGATGAAAGTTAATGAAGGTGGAAATCTGACCTTGAGTTAACCGAAACGTGACAACTTGAAAGCTGCACTACCAGTAACACCATGTATTATAATGTGTCCTCTGTTCTAGCCTCGAGCAGCCCACACAAAATCGTAAAATTCACAAGAAAACATTATTGGCAACAGAGTAGAGAAAAATAAGAAAAAATAAAAAAGTCATCATCAAGTTTAATTGAGACATTGTAGCCGACTGTTTTCCCAAAGCTAAATCGCAAGCCTGACAACACTCTGCTCACTTAAAAGGAGAAATATTTGGTTTTGTAGCCCAACTATATCCTCCGCTCCTGCCCACTCTGCCTCCCCCTCTCCTCCTGTCGTTGGTTTGGGAGCGATGCATGGCAAGTAAAGCAGCTCTCACTTTGATGTGGAAGCGGCAGAAGCCTGTCGGCAGCTCTGCTCCCCTTCTGATGAAACGTCGTGAAAGAGACGGAAGCTATGCAGAAGACACAGGTGTTTCAATCAGCGTCAGTCATACAGCCCAATGACTGGTATCAAATGTGACAGAAAATCCTAAAGGGACCAGAAATCCCTCTATTTGAAATTCAAAATATAAAAACTAAAAAAGTAGATGTAACATCTGGATTTATAAAACTGCTGTTATACAAGCCTGATAAACACTACTAATTTGGTAAGAATTTAGTATAATGCATTACCATAATGTTATAAGCATCTATAATAATATTTTATTAGTCAATGTATAAAAAGTTTGAAAATAGCAGATTTGATAAAACCATACTTATGCTTATGACAAGTTTTAATACCAGTATACTGCATCATATGTATTGCCATAAAGTGTCCACAAAAGGAGAGTAAGAAACCAAATCAACAACTAGAGGACTACCTAGGACCATTCCCTAGGCTCTCCCCAGACTGCAGTGCAAACCGGTGGCAGGTCTCATCTGGACTGATTCCGCCAGTCATCCAGTACTTCACTTCTTTGGGGATTCTTCATAGCGCTCATGCACAGACAGAGCACTTAAATTGGGGCTCACATAATCCCGCAGCTCATTAATTGCTATTAAAATATTCCTCCTCTTGAAATAATTAGTCAAGATGTGCGGCTACAGAGCGCCGTTCACTAGGCGAGAGGCAGACTACACAGTGCTCCCCTAGCTAAATTTGGCTGACCAAAGCAGCTGTGCTAACAGGGATTTATTTTAATTGACCAAGCCTACTCTTTCGTGGCTAATGAGGCTAGTTTGTAAGGCCTAGATCGTGAAGCAGCCCAGTGCTGCTGGACCTGTGCCCAGGGAAGCTCAACCTGAATGCTAAACACACTGGATAGAAATAAATAAACAAAACAACAAAGCTGCAGAGAAGATAGTGTTGCTTTAGGCCATATGTCCGATGTAGCTGAGTGCTTCCCCTACGTGCATTTAGCAGCACAAACCTACTCATTCAAGGGTTTTTCTTTATTTGTACTATTTTCTACATTATAGAATAATAGTGAAGACATCAAAACTATGAAATAATACACATGGAATCATGTAGTGACCAAAAAAGTGTTAAAACAAATCAAAATATATTTTAGATTCTTCAAAGTAGCCACTCTTTGCCTTGATGACAGTTTTGCACACTCTTGGCATTCTCTCAACCAGCTTCACCTGGAATGCTTTTCCATCAGTCTTGAAGGAGTTCCCACATATGCTGAGCACTTGTTGGCGGCATTTCCTTCACTCTGCGGTCCAACTCACCCCAAACCATCTCAATTGGGTGGAGGTCGGGTGATTGTGGAGGCCAGGTCATCTGATGCAGCACTCATCACTCTCCTTCTTGGTCAAATAGCCCTTACACAGCCTGGCGGTGTGTTGCCTCACTGCCCTATTGAAAAACAAATGATAGTGGGACTAAGTGCAAACCAGTTGGGATGGCATATTGCTGCAGAATGCTGTGTTAGACATGTTGGTTAAGTGTACCTTGAATTCTAAATAAATCACAGCCAGTGTCACCAGCAAAGCACCCCCACATCAACTCCTCCATGCTACATGGTGGGAACCACAAATACAGAGATTATCCGCTCGCCTACTCTGCGTCACATAAAGGCATGGCAGATGTTCACCGGTCTTATGTCCATTGCTCATGTTTCTTGGCACAAGCAACTCTTTTCTTCTGATTGGTGTCCTTTAATAGTGGTGTCTTTGCAGCAATTCTACCATGAAGGCCTGATTCAAAGTCTCCTCTGAACAGTTGATGTTGAGATGTATCTGTTACTTGAACCCTGTGAAGCATTTAATTTGGGCTGCAATTTCTGAGGCTGGAAACTCTAATGAACTTATCCTCTGCAGCAGAGGTAACTCTGGGTTTTCCTTTCCTGTGGCGGTCGTCATGAGTGCCAGTTTCATCATAGCGCTTGATGTTATTTGCGACTGCACTTGAAGAAATGTCAAAGTCCTTGAAAATTTCCAGATTGACTGACCATCATGTCTTAAAGTAATGATGGACTGTCGTTTCTCATTGCTTATTCCTTCTATTCTGTCTCTAACCAGAATAGAAAGAGGAGTGGGAGGCCCTGGTGCACAACTGAGCAAGAGGACAAGTACATTAGAGTGTCTAGTTTGAGAAACAGACGCCTCACAAGTCCTCAACTGGCAGCTTCATTAAATAGCACCCGCAAAACACCAGTCTCAACGTCAGTGAAGAGGCGACTTCAGGATGCTGGCCTTCTAGGCAGAGTTCCTCTGTCCAATGTCTGTGTTTGTTTGCCCATCTTCATCTTTTATTGGCCAGTTTGAGATATGGCTTTTTCTTTGCAACTCTGCCTAGAAGGCCAGCATCCCGGAGTCGCCTCTTCACTGATGACGTTGAGACTGGTGTTATAGTTCATAAGGAATTCAGTCAATTGAAATACATGAATTAGGCCCTAATATATTGATTTCACATCACTGGGAATACAGATTCGCATTTGTTGGTCACAGATAGCTCTAAAAGAAAGGTAGGGTCTTGGATCAGAAAACCAGTCACTACCTGGTGGGACCACCATTTGCCTCATGCAGTGCAACATTTCCTTTGTACAGAGTTTATCAGGCTGTTGATTGTGGTATGTGGAATGTTGCCCCACTCCCCCTGAATGGACGTGCAAAGTTTCTGGACATTGGCGGGAACTGAAACACGCTGTCGCACACGTCGAGAGTGCTCAAACATGCTCAATGGGTGACGTATCTGGTGTGTATGCAGGCCATGGAAGAATTGGGACATTTGCAGCTTCCAGGAATTGTTTACAGAGATCGTTGTGACATGAGGCCGTGCATTATCATGCTGAAACATGAGATGATGAAAGGCATGACAATGGGCCTCAGGATCTCGTCACGGTATCTCTGTGCATTCAAATTGCAATTGTGTTTATTGTCCGTAGCTTATGCCTGCCCATACAATTACCCAGTGGCGTGCCGTGGGCCTGGCCCTTCAGTGAGGTCCTACACAGTCCCACCCAAATTAATCCACCTCTTATTACCATCATTATGATGCCATGGCTCTAGACACTATACATTTAGACAGAAACGCAGTATAACCAGGCGTTGCGTCACCTTGAAATTGACATTTTTATTCATAGAATTGCAGGGGAAGATATACCTTTTCATTGTGCAGCTCCCATTGCCCTGCACGCTTGTTCATTGAGCTGTAGATCCACTCGGGTGTCCCCAAAAGTTTTCAAAAGCACCATTGCTTGTAAGTGCCCAGCCGTGTCTCATTGCTGCCTTGGTTAGACAACTCAAGTTTGCAAAGCCAGTGTGGCTCCAAACACAAAATCTATCACTTGCAAATAATAGGCATTCCCAGCAGTACAGTTTGCAGTGCTTCTCGGAGCCTGTGAGCCATTGATAGCGCTCGTAGTTGGAACTTTGAACGTGGCGAACGAACGCCTTTCCCGCCTGTGACAGGCTTTGTAGCGTCGGGGTCGGGCGACCTCTCCTGACAATGTCTAACTTTTCTTGAAAAGTTTGTCTTGAGAATGGCGTTATAATTATATCCTCGACCAAATCGATATCTTCTCCTCCTTCCGCCATTGTGGGTTAAAAAAAAAAGCTTAGTAGTACGCAAATTAATTAGTTTATCAAATTCAGTTTCCTAGTTCTGAGGTTTGCATAGACCTGCCCATGTAGGACCTGCCTCTCAATATTGGTAATCCAATCAAAAGACGTGCACGCACTACGCCTGCTAGCTGGCTCCTGTGTAACACTGGAGCCAGCCAGCAGGCGTACAATAGCCAACTCTAAAGCTGATTGGTTGACACTAAATTTTCATTTCCATTCACTTTAAGCTACAAGCTCCCGCACTGTTGATTCTGAAGGCCTGAGGGCAGATTTTAGACCCCTGGCAACACATGATGGCTGAATATGATTGGATAAAAGATCTAACATAAAGACCAGCCATCCAAATCTCAACCTGGGGCTGGAAGCAGCGCAACCAACAGGAAAGCTATGAAATGAAGAGTAAAACTCTTACTCTGGGGAATAATTTAATACATATTTGTGGGAAAATATATTTAAAAAAAAATTATATTCTGATGATGTTTAGGCCAGCAGAGAAGTCCTTGCTGGCCCTGACGGCCCACCACTGCAATTACCCCACCACGGGGCAATCTGTTCACAACGTTGACATCAGCAAGCCGCTCGCCCACACAATGCCGTTCACACTGTCTGCCATCTGCCCGGTACAGTTGAAACTGGGATTAATTTGTGAAGAGCACACTTGGTCATTGAAAGTGAGCATTTACCCACCGAATTCGGATTACGACGCCAAACTGCAGTCAGGTCAAGACCCTGGTGAGGACAACGAGCACACAGATGGTTTCCGACAGTTTGTGAAAACCCACAGTTTCATCAGCTGTCTGGGTGGCGCAGGTGAAGAAGCCGGATGTGGAAGTCCTGTGTTGGTGTGGTTGCATGTGGTCGTGTGCCCGGTTGGACGTACCACCAAATTCTTGTGCACCTGCGTAATGATCATGCTGTTTAATCAGCTTCTTGATATACCACACCTGTCAAGTCGATGGATTATCTTGGCAAAGGAGAAATGCTCACTAACAGGAGTGTAAACAAATTTATGCACAACATTTCAACAAAATAGGCTTTTTGTGAGTATGGAAATATACTGAGACCTTTTATTTCACCTGATGAAAAATGGGACCAATACTTGACATGTTGCATCTATATTTTAAAATTGTAAAATGCTTTAAAACTGTAACATGTTCCATCAGCCCCATAGCTAAATGTGTAGAACTGCAAGAAATTGGTTTTAAAACAGCAAACGTTTGTCTCTGCGGCCAAGAGGGCCTCTAGAAACTACCCAAACCCCCCTCGGCAGCAACATACTGTAAGGCCTACGCAATATTCAATACTACTGGCTCTGATCCCACTTCACAATATTGTTTGGGAATTCTTTCACAGAGGCACAGAAGATAATACTGAATAAAACTGTGAGCATCTTCAAAAGGGGGCAAAAAAAACATGTATTTTTCTAACCGTTTGACAGCCTCTCTTCCCTTTTTTCAGTGAAGTTACATAACAATCCCAAAAGCCTCACATAGAAGAGAGTGGGAACAGCAGGGGGGCGTGTGAACACAACCTGGCATTATCCCCATTCAGCTCTTACACCAGCTATAGTCTCCTGCTTCCCATTCCATTCAATAAGAGCCAGCTGTTTCCGTGCCTGTCCAGGTCCCCTACCTCCACAACTCCCTCCAACTTCTCCCCACCGAGCATAATGGGACTGGACAGCCAAAGATTTTTAACTATAGAACTAATGGGAGCTTCAAAGTAAGTCTGGGAAAACACTTTCATTCAAATTTTAGATTGGAACAAGTGTTGATCATGTCAAAACACAAAAAGCAGGGAATTAGAGGGGCTCGGGCTAGGTGATATGGACAAAATAAAATGTATTTTTTATTTTTGGAGGTACGGCGGTATTTGATGGTATTTTATGTTTCGGAATAATATACGTTCTTCATGCATTATGAGTAGCACATGACCATAGGATGGCAACAAATGAATTCTAAGTGGATATAAATGGGAATTCTCTCTTCTGATTGTTTTGCACAACACAACTGACAGTGAAGTAGTCCAATTTGAAGAACTTTTATCAAAATACCTTTGGACGGTATCCACCATAAAATATCTCCCAGCTCTAAGAGGGTTAATTCTGAAGACCGATTATTTATGTTGATTGTAAAAAACAGATGTTACATGCAGCTAATCTGAAAATAGTTGACTTGAGTTTAACTTTGGACTGACAAAAACAGACAATGATAAATAGCTCATCCAATCTCATACATCTTCATGCGTCTCTTTTGAAGTCGTAGCCTAGATGCCAGATTAAAGGCCCGATGAGAAACCTCCACCTCTACGAAAGGGTTCTTCTCACTGTAGTGGTTTTTATACAACTCACTATTGCTTCTGGATTTTGCCATTCGCTTCTTCATCACAGGACAGTGGACGATACAGTATGAATACAGTCAGATAAATAAAGCATGCTTTGTGTCTTTCATAAGGCTGACATTGGAAATGTCCTTGGTTGGTAGCTTCCAAGAGGCGGCGACAAGGGAGCAGTGAAGGAAGAGGAAATGAAGAAGACAACATGCACCGAGAGAGAGTTGTAGACAGGCAGTTGTTCTGCTGTCATAGGTTTAATTCATCTTTAAATATCAGCCACAGAGTTTCAGGTTGAAGGCTTTTTTTCTGGGACGTATTTCTCATACATCAGGGTAATCTGAAACTGCAAATAAGATCGGTCATATTCCTCTCAGGAAACTAATTTGGGTTTAAACAAGTTTCTACTGGCTGTGATTGAACAAGGAGACGCAGCGGTGACAGTGCAGCCGCGTTTTAATAAGAGCCTAACTGCCAATGACCGCTGCCAGAATGGCTGTGAACACATTTTCCTTTATTATTATTTTTTTTTTTAAATCATCAAAATGTTTTACTCATACAAACTGAAATGGAGATTCGTACTTACAGCATAGAGGAATTTTAACAAAGGTAGCACTTGGTTCTCAGAAACAACAGGCACTGCAAATGCAACAGGCACTGGCAAATGCAATAGGTACTGGCAAATGCAAATGACAAAGTGTGCTGTGAAAGATTCAAATATTCTTTCTAAAAGAAGATCGACTGAAAATCCTCATGTCCACGAGTTCAATGCAACTTGTAGGCTAGTCGTAGGAGTAAAACACATTGAAAATAATAATAAATCCTAGGCGAAAGGGTCTTTCTGAAAACATCAGACATGAGCAGTTACAGATGAATGTGTGGTATTCAGAAAACAAAATAGTAGGAATCTGTTATCAAAAGGTCCCCTGCCGTCCTGAACTTTTTTAATAAGGAATTAGCAGGCGAAAGCAAACACAGGCGACTTGTTCTCTGAGCTTTATAGTCCCTTGTCTGAGAACTAATAAGGGATCCAAGCCAGCAAAGTTCGAACATCAAACATCTTTTCTCTGAGCAGCATATTTTCAAAAGGTCGCTGCTTTTTAAAAGTTGATTCTCCCTCCCCCTCGCAGTCCAGATTTTTCAGACTGACCAGCCTATTAGTTGGGCCTTTTGCAGCAATCTTGCAGATATGTGCTCCATCATTACCGGCAGGGCAAAGCCGTGGTATGTGGAGGCGAGCTTTCTGCTCTCTGGTCCTAACATGGGTAAGGGGCTGAGCCCCACCATTTGTCTGACTTGACAGCCTTGTTCAACAGATGATTAAGGCTTACAACCTGCTGATGGAATATTGGGATTGTGCAGAGAACAAAACAATCAGACTAGTTCACAGAGAAGGATACTGGCATTAGTAATGACATTAGGAGAGAAATATGCTGTACACAAGGCAAGTTATTACACAAGGTTTTTTACCATCAGCAAGTGAGGTTGTTAAAAAAGGCACACTATTACTGCATTCTAGCATTGCATACTAATGCATAAAACGATATGCTGAATTGAATTTCAATACAGCAGTACAAGATGTGCAAGATGCAAGATGTGAACCTTTTCACTAATTGAATTAAATGCAAGTGAATGGCGTAAAGTCTAGAGAGGGATTTTTTGAGATCGATAACATCAATGTGTAATTTGCTATCGGACCAATTTACAGAAAGGTAGGACTAAGAGGTCAGACACACTGAGAAATATGTCTGCCAGTAGGTACTTAGCACTGTAGGAGGCCATTCCTTCTCTTGCTACTACAAAAGATGTACCTGCTGCGTACCGACTTGGTGCAGATTAACCTTTCTACTTGTAGAATCACAATGCTTGGCAATGGCCAACAACTTGACTTTAAAACAATCAGAGAGCAGGGGGACCTGGAAAATAAAAAGGAGAAAAAGAGCACCTTTTCCCTTTTAATCACAATTGTTCTAACTAAAACAATAAAGCTCCATAACACCATAACAATATTGTCACGTCCTGACCTTAGTTCCTTTTTAATGTCTCTATTTTGGTTTGGTCAGGGCGTGAGGTGGGGTGGGCACTCTGTTTTGTTCTGTGTGTTGTATTTCTACGTGTTTGGCCTGGTATGGTTCCCAATCAGAGGCAGCTGTCTGATTGAGAACCATACTTAGGTAACCTGTTCCCACCTGTGTTTGTGGGTAGTTGCATTCTGTTTTTCACCTTACAGGACTGTTTCGTGTCGTTCATGCTCGTTGTTTTGTTATTCAGTGTTTAGTTTATTTAATTAAATTTACTATGAACACTTACCACGCTGCGTGTTGGTCCGATGATTCCTATTCCTCATCATCAGACGAAGAGGACAGACGTTACAAATATTACATCTAGCTAAGGAGTTGTGCTTGAATTTTTTTTTTTGTATGTTTGGCAGTTAGCTCGCTAAATTAACAAGGCAGTCACACATACACTTCATATGAAACGAATGGAGTGGTAAGTGCAGCACAATGCACACAACACTAAATGCATTTACAAGCTATTTATCTAGCAAGATGAAGAAATAATGTAAATCACTCTCAATTATCCCATCCTGCCAAAGCCAGTTCTCTTGCTAGCTAAAGTTTGGATCACCATTTGCCAGTAGCACAACCTAGCTAGCGAGCTCCTCCATTGACTATCGGCAGATAGCAGGCAGCTGCTACATAAATGTAACATAAAAAAATATATCCATTGTGATTTAATTATAATGTTGCTAGCTACACTAGTTATCACATAAGTTGTATCACATCCGGCCATGATTGGGAGTCCCATAGGGAGGTGCACAATTGGCCCAGCATCGTCCGGGTTTGGCAGGGGTAGGCCATCATTGTAAATAAGAATTTATTCTTAATTAATTTTGTTCTTAACTGACTTGCCTTATTAAATAAAGGTTTTTAAAACATGTTTATCTAGTTGTGGCCATCTGGCTAGTATTAACAAGGGCTTACCACATTCTAGCTAGCAGCAACATTAGCACAGCATACTAGCTAGTTAGCTAACATTAGCCATCTACAGCAGGCACAAGCTAAACAAGCTTACTGCCACCTTGTGGTCTGAAGTATTGCGATTGTTCGATCAGTGGTGGATATGTGCTATGTGAACAACAAAAGGTTAACTGCCGACACTCTGGGCAGAGGTGCTAAGTACCTCTCAGCAGTCAGTATCCTTGGTGTGTCTGAGCCCTAATTGTGGCTCCTTAATCTCTGAACTCATTAGCTGTATGGGTTTTTGCTTTTTAAGTGGGGAGCGTAGGACTGCCGCTGGCAATGTGACCTTGTGGATGCAAACAGGGCTGGGAGGGTTGAGGGGAAATGTAGCACTGCAGTCTGCAGGATACAGCTTAGCACTCACTATACATCAGTAGCCTAGTCACATTATGGATTTCAGCTATTTCAAACTCAGGATGAACAATAATAGTAATTTTACTCCTTCAACGGCAACCGGTTGAGGTAGTCTTGGGTAACAGTATTTTTTGTAGAGAAATGAACACGTACGAAGAGCGCAACAGATATTAAAAATGTAAAGAAATGTGATTGGGGTATTTAGACTTAAGTAAGTTTGGGCAATATTACGACAGCATTGTCAACCGACGATGATTGACAGCCAGTGTCAATGGCAATGACATCGTCGATGGTGACGGCATCGTAATTTGACTGACAATTGTAAAGGCTTTCCTCTTCTGAGGAGTAGTAGAAAGGATCGGACCAATACGCAGCGTGGTAAGTGTTCATCTTAGTTTTTTTATAAGAATAATGAACACTGAACTAAACAAACGACCACGTGAATAAACTAAACCGAAACAGTTCCGTGTGGAACAAAACACTGACACGGAAAACAATCACCCACAACTCAAAAGTGAAACCAGGCTACTTAAGTATGGTTCTCAATCAGGGACAACGATATACAGCTGCCTCTCTTTGAGAACCATACCAGGCCAAACACAGAAATCCCAAATCATAGAAAAAGGAACATAGACAACCCACCCAACTCACGTCCTGACCATACTAAACAAAGACATAACCAAAGAACTAAGGTCAGAACGTGACAATGATGGTTTAGAACAGTGGGCTTCAACCTTTTCTAGCATGAGAGCTATTTTTTTATTAAACATATTGCGAGATACACATTTTTTTCTAGCTTTCAAATAGGAACATATTTCACTTTTCCGCTGCAAAGATTCCCTATGTCCTCAGTGTACAAGAGAAAGTAGTGCAATATGTCAATGTTTCGACTCTGTCAATCACCACATTCTTATAGGCAGACTCAACAGCCTTGGTTTCTCAAATGACTGCCTCGTCTGGTTCAACAACTACTTCCCAGAGAGAGTTCAGTGTGTCAAATCCGAGGGCCTGTTGTCTGGACCTATGGCAGTATGTCTCTATGGGGGTGCCACAGGGTTCAATTCTCGGGCCGACTCTCTTCTCTGTATACATCAATGATGTCACTCTTGCTGCTGGTGATTCTCTGATCCACCTCTACGCAGACGACACCATTCTGTATACTTCTGGCCCTTCTTTGGACACTGTGCTAACTAACCTCCAGACGAGCTTCAATGCCACACAACACTCCTTCAGTGGCCTCCAACTGCTCTTAAATGCAAGTAAAACGAAATGCTTCAACCGATCGCTGGCCGCGCCTGCCCCCCCATCCAGCATCACTACTCTAAACGGTTCGGACTTTAGAGTAGTGGACGGTTCGGATATGTGGACAATTACAAATACCTAGGTGTCTGGTTAGACTGCAAACATTAAGCATCTCCAATCCAAAATTAAATCTAGAATCGTCTTCTTATCTCGCAACAAAACATCCTTCACTCATGCTGCCAAACATACCCTCGTAAAACTGACTATCCTACCGACTTCGGCGATATCATTTACAAAATAGCCTGCAACACTACTCAACAAATTGGATGCAGTCTATCACAGTGCCATCTGTTTTGTCACCAAAGCCTCATATACTACCCACCACTGCGACCTGTATGCTCTCGTTGGCTGGCCCTCGCTTCATATTCGTTGTCAAACCCACTGGCTCCAGGTCATCTACAAGCCGTTGCTAGATAAAGCCCCGCCTTATCTCAGCTCACTAGTCACCATAGCAGCACCCACCCGTGGCACGTGCTCCAGCAGGTATATTTGACTGGTCACCCCCAAAGACTATTCCTCCTTTGGCCACCTTTCCTTCCAGGTCTCTGCTGCCAATGACTGGAACAAATTGCAAAAATCACTGAAGCTGGATACTCATATTTCCCATCACTAACTTCAAGCACCATCTGTCAGAGCAGCTCACAAATCACTGCACATAATCTGTAAAAAGCCCATCCATCTACCTCATCCCGATATTGTTTTTCTTTTTTGCTCCTTTGCACACCAGTATATCTACTTATATATATATATATATTTGTAATAATGACAATACTGAATGAACAATGAACACTTTTTTTTAACCTTTATATAATTCATTAATAAAATCTATTTTAGTCTCAAATAAATAATTAAACATGTTAAATTTGGTTTAAATAATGCAAAAACAGTGTTGGAGAAGAAAGTAAAAGTGCAATATGTGCCATGTAAAAAAGCTAACTTTTAAGTTCCTTGCTCAGAACATATGAACGCTGGTGGTGTAATATTCCCAGTTTTTCAATATTCCCAGTTAAGATGCCTACCACTGCTCAGTCAGACTGCTCTATCAAATCATAGACTTAATTATATTATAATAAACACAGAAATACGAGCCTTAGATCATTAATATGATCAAATCTGGAAACTATAATTTCGAAAACAAAACGTTTATTCTTCCAGTGAAATATGGAATTATTCCGTATTTTATCTAACGGGTGGCATCCCTAAGTCTAAATATTGCTGTTACATTGCACAACCTTCAATGTCATGTCATAATTATGCACAATTATGTCAAATTAATTACGGTCCTTGTTAGGAAGAACGAGCCAGGCGGCCCAAACTGTTGCATATACCCTGACTCTGCTTTCACTGTAAGCAAGTTCCCTAGTTAAAATAAATGAATGTTAGCAGGCAATGTTAACTATGCAGGTTTTAAAAAATATACTTCTTTGTACTGATTTTAAGAAAGGCACTAGTGTTTATGGTTAGGTACATTCATGCAACGATTGTGCTTTTTTCGTGAATGAGCTTTTGTTAAATCATCACCCGTTTGGCTAAGTTGAAGTAGGCTGTGATTCGATGATAAATTAACAGGCACCGCATTGATTATATGCAATGCAGGACAAGCTAGTTAGCCTAGTAATATCCTCAATCATGTGTAGTTACCTAGTGATCATGTGAAGATCGGGTTTTATAAGATAAGTTTAATGCTAGCTAGCAACTTACCTTGGCTCCTTGCAGCCACAAGGTCCTTTTGACGCTGCACTCGCACAACAGGTGGTCAGCCTGCCACACAGTTTCCTCGTGGATTGTAATGTAATCTGCCATAATCCGCATCCAAAAAGGATGATTACCGATTGTTATGAAAACTTGAAAAATCGGCCCTGCCGATTAATCGGTCCACCTCTAATTACTATCCAGTTCTGAAGATGTTAGACTGTTTATGTCCCGTCCATGATGTAGACCTAGAACTTAGCTCACTACGGTAAGACAGCCAGTTCTTCATCAGACAGTCATTGCTCCATCATGTGCAGACACCGACACACCCTTCAGTTCAGTTCAGCTCTTCCACCAGAAAGGAATATTAGAAAAGATTTTGCCTGCACAGGCTTTCAACTATGTCTTTCATCAGTTTCATTCGATTTTGCGCTTTGGCCAAACTGTCGTTTTAGCCTAGTTTTTAATTTATTGTAATATTCTTTATATATATATAAAATCATTTTGGGGGTGGCTTATAGGGGCAATAGCATTGTCTTTCACAATGTTTTATGTGTACATAATCACGATAGGAAAACGATTGACATTGCTCCAACCCTAATCTTAAATTTGTTTTCTATAAATTTTGTCTGTAAGTTGGGCTAAGCAATTGGCTCATTAAAATATGAAAATGACACAATCCTTTCAAGATAAAGTATATAAACCGTCTGAGCTCTACTTAATCAGTCTTCCTAAAGCTGTTGTACATAATCACCGGGAATTTCATTGTTGGCACTAATGACACAGTTAACAAAACCAAACAAACATATCAAGAAGTATGGGGAAAAAAACAAGCATCTATTGAGGAAATTCTGAAAGGGACAACAGAAAGCTGGAGACCAAATGTTTTGCCATCTGTCTTTGTCTGATTAATACTGTATGCATAACCATGGGGTTGGACAGATGTTATCAGTGAGATTTTTATCCCATTGGATTCTGATTAAGTGAATTAAGAGTTATCCATTTAAGAAATTCCCCCTCTACCCGAAAGTTACATTTTCCTCAATGTTCTCTAGCTACAGTATACACATCTCAACTTGAATGCAAACTATGAGATTTGTGACCTAATCATCTTTTCTAGTTGATACTTTCCTGTATATTTTCCACTTTGGCAATGCTGATGGTGTATTGTTTTCCATATAGGGTCAACCCGAATCTCTCGTGACAGACTTTTCATAAAAATGTTAACATTAGTCAGCAACACTTTCTGAATCTGAGAGGTGAAAAGTCTCTGGTGAAGAAGAGCACAGTGTCACTGATTATTTTGACAAAGATTGATTTACCCTGGTGCATGTCAAATTTCCCCAAAAATTGTGTCACTGATTCTTCTGACAAATCAAGGTAGTGCTTGAAGGAGGGGGGCGGGAATATTAACCAGAATGTTGTAGTGGTTCTGTAGTGGGGAGCGGCTGAATCTGCTGTTGCCGTTAGTTCAGCAGGCAATTATGACTTAGCAGTCAATACTGATGTAGTTAACTTCTTAAGGTATAGGGGGCAGCATTTTCACTAACCGTTCAGATTTTTTATATATTTTTTTGAGGTCTCCATCTGTTCACTGAGTTCTCATTGGGAAACAATATTTCTTAGGCACTTGTTTTCAGTTCCTACCGCTTCCACTGGATGCCACCAGTCTTTGGAATTTGGTTGAGGTTATTTCTTTGTGCAATGAAGCACGGCCATCCTGGAAAAGGGTAACGCTGTTGAGAGTTGGCCAAGACATAGTTTCCTCTCGTCCTTATATGTAACTTTTAAAATATTTTGTAGTGACTTTGTGCAAATTGGAAGCTGTTTTTTTTCTCTGGATCAAACGCACCAAATAAATGGACATTTTGGATATATATGGACGGAATTAATCGAACAAAAGGACCATTTGTGATGTTTATGGGACATATTGGAGTGCCAACAAAAGAAGCTCGTCAAAGGCATGTTTTATATTTTATTTCTGCGTTTTGTGTAGCGCTTGCAGGGTTGAAATATGCTACTCTTTGTTTACTGTTGTGCTATCATCAGATAATAGCTTCTTATGCTTTCGCCGAAAAGCCTTTTTGAAATCTGACATGTTGGCTGGATTCACAACGAGTGTAGCTTTAATTTGCTATCTTGCATTTGTGATTTCATGACAGTTTGAATTTTATCGTATTTCATTTGAATCTGGCGCTCTGCATTTTCCCTGGCAATTGGTCAAGTGGGACATTTGCGTCCCCCTATCCCAGAGAGGTTAAACCAATATATTTTTTTTCCCCTGGCATGTAACCTATGGTCCTGGACACTAAAAAGTCACAAGCATTTTGGATTTTTGTATATATTTTTTATGATGCATCAGTGTAGGAGTGAGCATTTTCACACAGAGACACAGTGAGGTCAGAGAAATTGGCTAATATACAATTCACCTTGCTTAAAAGCCAAAAAATAACTTGACAAGGCAAAAAGGCAACCAAGTGAGTTACATGGTCACCTTTCATTAGAGCAATTTCTAAATATATATATATATATATATATATATATATTTACTTCTGCTAAACTAAACATAGGCCGCAGGACGAAGTGGACCTTGAGCTTTCTCAAACAGAACACATCTAAGGTTGGGCTATGGTGGTGAGTGATAAGTAGGAGCCGTGGGCTGAACATGTTTCCCTTAAATGAAATGTTTTACTCATTCTTGCATATATCCTGTCTCGAAATATGGTTGTATTTCAAAACCAACCTGTATCATTTAATGAGACTTATTTTTGAATATCCTGGAAAGCAATTCATGTAAAAAAGGAAAAAGAACCTGAGAAGAATGGCAATTTCAGAAGCATCATGTACCCTTGTTTAAGCCTTTGGTTTACCATTAGCTTGGGTATAGCCTACCATTGGTGCACAAATCGCAACTGGGCAAACTTTTGTACTGTGTAGGGTGCAAACTGAGAATAAAGTGGCTCGAATATCTGTATTTGTCTCATGGACATGGTCTGTGCTTCCAGAACCTCTATTTGCGGAACTGGTAATACTTTCATCGATTGTGTTTACATTAACATAGAGACTGCAGGAAAGGGTCAGCGCTGCAGTCTTGGGCCAAGTGCACAGAGAGCGTCGATACTCCTGCACCAGAGCCCCGGCCCTTCTCTCTGGGCACCCTCTGTAGGCGTGGGGGAGACAGAGCTAATCCCCCTCTAACTCTGCTTCACCCCAGGGCTGTGGCCTGGGAGTGTGGGAAAACACAACAAGACTGGAGAGAGGGGGAGGTGGGGAAAGAGAGAGAGAAAAAGACACCTCCCTCCCTTCATCAACCACTGTGCATCTCTCGCTCTTTTACACACAACATCTTACTTTATGGACCAAAAGAAACATACAGTCCTGAATTCAAATGCAACATGGGCACTCACTCGTGGCTTTAAAGTGGCAATCCACAGATGAAACAAAAACAAAGCGTTCTCCCTGCCATTGTTTCTTTAAAAAGCTGAGGGATGGGGCTGGGGGAAATGTAACCACTCAAATTCATAGACAGAACGGTGGATGCAAGGATTGACCATTAGGGACGTAATAATTCACAGATAAACATTTCAAATCGGGGAACGATGCCTAAGATAGAAGTGCATCGGTACACAGACCCCAAACCGATCCAAATGTAGCGGGCATTGGTCTGAAAATCAATTAAAATGTTACAAATCGACAGTTCACAAACATGTTTTGCTCATATTACATTGTTCCTAGCTTCCGAAAAGACCTAATCTTTTGTGACAATCGATGCATCCTCTCCTTCAGCGTCGATCTGCATGCAACGGTGTCGACAGTCATTGATCTTCAAGTCATTTTGCGTGCTGAAAAACCCCCAGGCAATCTTTGTAGCCTAGTCAAACCGCGCGCTGTGCCCAGCTTTGCGTGCTGACTAACACGATGCAGGTGGCCCCGTTCTTGATCTTGCACATCTGCATGGAACCTTCAGCATACAAATACTAAAATGGCTTGCGTGATATTAGGCTTCATTAGTTGAGTGACAACCTGTCATTTGCTGTCTATGCACTGTTGAGAGAAACAACTCACTGGCTGAATGGGGTTTACACAATAGATTTGATTTGGATTGTTCAGGTTCCCCATCAGCAATAGTTTTGGTAGTTTTGCTTTTAAGAATCAGTGTATATGGTCATTTGTAGATATGGGTCTTTCTATAAACTAGGGTACCAGTGAGAATTTCCTACACTGGACAACTTGCTTCATCTGTTGACAAATCTTTGAAAATAATCAGACAATTTGTATCTTTGTATTTAAGATATAAACGGGAGCACAACAAAATTCAAAAATGTATTTAAAACCTGTTTAACCCTTGGTTGGGGTCTTAATTGATTTGTCCAAAGTTATGACATAAAACATTACTTTTTCCATGCATGGCAGTTGTCATTATATCATATATTAAGCATTAATCAGTTAAATAAGACATTGACCTTGAATCCTGTAAGAATCATGGATCTAGCTGTCGGACAGCTTTTTGTATAGAGATTAGGGCTCTCCCCGACTAAAGAAATCTTTGTCGACCAAAAGTAAGCTTTCCCTTTGACTAATCCATTGGATATATATATATATACATACACACACACACACACAATGAACTTGTCTGATGTTTTGAGCACGCTCTTTGATTAAATAATTAAACCACACAAATAACTCAAGTTGGAGCCAGAGATCAATAATTTTTTTAATAAAAAACTGTTTCCGAACCGCCTCTGTCCGCTGCTGCTGGCCTTAGCAGATTCTGCGGTTACGCTACCGAAGTTGCTGGTAATAGGCTACACCAAGAGTCGGCAACCTTTTCCATTTGGAGTGCTAATTTATCTTATCATTTCTACTGATCTGCGTGCCAGTTATGATTTTCATATGCACATTTTTGTGGAACAGTTTCATTGAAATTTATAATAGTCTTTGTATCTCAAAATAATTGTCATGTGGTTCTAAATTCTAAATGATACAAATCGAAAAGTAATTTATATTGCCAACTACGTAAAATTATTCTACATAAAGCCAACACATAAAAACATTGCAGCCTGCAGGTAAAAAATATCCTGATAAAAATAAATAACCTATGAATCACATTGGCTACGCATGGCGGGCCTGCAACGAACTTGAAACATTGTATCAACTATGTCAGCTCGAAGCTCGCACTAGCAAAAGATTTCCTCCTGACGTGACGCTTGGCATTCAGGCCAAAGAGTTCAATCTTTGTTTCATCAGACCAGAGAATCTTGTTTCTCATGGTCAGAGTCCTGTAGGTGCCTTTTGGTCAACTCCAAGTGGCCTGTCATGCGCCTTTTACTGAGTGGCTTCCGTCTGACCAATCTACCATAAAGGCCCGATTGGTGGAGTGCTACAGATATGGTTGTCCTTCTGAAAGGTTCTCCCATCTTCACAGAGGAACACTGAAGCGCCGTCAGAGTGACCATCGGGTTCTTGGTCACCTCCCTGAACAAGGCCCTTCTCTAGCAACTGTGTCAGCGCTAAGCACGCGCTCGCAAACTTGCAACATTGTAAAAAATATTCTGGGCCCTCAGAGTTTCCTGCTCCAGTGAGTTTGTGCAAGGGATAAGACGTAATCAGGTATTTTATGACATTTCCACTGGATCAGAGCAATACATTTTTCCCTTTCATGCAGAGTGGCCATCGAAAGGGAGAGGGCTGGAAATATTTTTCAAATATAACTATTGCCCATCTCAATGGATTCTAAAAACAGACTTTGTTTACTTGTTGTTTGAGATGAAGAAAACATTGCTTTGAGAAGCTCCACAGCTCATTAGTGGTGGTGAGTTAAGACAATCAGAAATACTAAAATTGGACATCCCCAAAAGGGCACATTTATAGGCCAACAATCGCACACAGGCCAGGTAGCCTAGCAGGCCAGGTAGCCTAGCGGTAGCCTAGCAGGCCAGGTAGCCTAGCGGTAGCCTAGCAGGCCAGGTAGCCTAGCGGTAACCTTGCAGGCCAGGTAGCCTAGCGGTAACCTTGCAGGCCAGGAAGCCTCGGCCAACTTCTATATATGTAAGCAGGTGCGCATCCTTACTTAACATTGACAGGAGCATTCCAAACAAAATACAATTAATAAATTGACAAAACTCGTTAATGGAATGAAATAAACCAAAACTTGTTTTTCTCACAAGTGTAGCATAGGTTGTGAGCTCTGCAAACAACGTGTCCAATCCGACAATGAGAATGGTAAACGACTGTAATACTAATATATTGAATGCATTAACAGAAATGACCATAACCAAACAAACATTGTAGATTAGAAATTATGGGAATTAATGGTAAATGTACTACTGGTGATACATGTATTGGGGAATTGATAGACGCCAACAGTCAAACGGCAAACAATTCACACAAGTTATGAAACAAGAAATGTGCAAGAAATGGTGGGAGACAGCGCATTCTGGAAAGTATTTGGCTAAGGTGTATGTAAACTTCAGACTTCAACAGTACATAACATAACATAACATACATACATACATACAGTTGATGTCGGAAGTTTATATACTCCTTAGCCAAATACATTTAAACACAGTTTTTCACAATTTCTGACATTTAATCCTAGTAAAAATTCCCGGTCTTAGGTCAGTTAGGATCACCACTTTATTTTAAATATGTGAAATGTCAGAATAATAGTAGAGAGAATTATTTATTCCAGCTTTTATTTATTTCATTACATTCCCAGTGGGTCAGAAGTTTACATGCACTCAATTAGTATTTGGTAGCATTGCCTTCAAATTGTTTAACTTGAGTCAAACGTTTCAGATAGCCTTCCATCAGCTTCCCACAATTAATTGGGTGAATTTTGGCCAATTCCCCCTGATAGAGCTGGTGTAACTGAGTCAGGTATGTCGGCCTCCTTGCTCGCACACGCTTCTTCAGTTCTGCCTACACATTATCTTTTGGATTGAGGTCAGGGCTTTGAGATTTCCATTCCAATACCTTCACTTTGTTGTCCTTAAGCCACTTTGCCATAACTTTTGAAGTATGCTTGGGGTCACTGTCTATTTGGAAGACCCTTTTGCAACCAAGATTTAACTTCCAGACTGATGTCTTGATGTTGCTTCAATATATCCACATAATTTTCCATTCTCATTAAGCCATCTATTTTGTGAAGTGCACCATTCCCTCCTGCAGCAAAGCACACCCACAACATGATGCTGCCACCCCCCGTGCTTCCAGTTGGGATGGTGTTCTTTGGCTTGCAAGCATCCCCCTTTTTCCTCCAAACATAACGATGGTCATTACGGCCAAACAGTTCTATTTTTGTTTCATCAGACCAGAGATTTCAGACATTTCTCCAAAAAGTACGATCTTTGTGCCCATGTGTAGTTGCAAATCATAGTCTGGCTTTTTTTACGGCAGTTTTGGAGCAGTGGCTTCTTCCTTGCTGAGCAGCCTTTCAGGTTATGTCGATATAGGACTCGTTTTACTGTGGATATAGATACTTTTGTACTTGTTTCCTCCAGCATCTTCACAAGGTCCTTTGCTGTTGTTCTGGGATTTATTTTCAATTTTCGCAACAAATTAAGTTCATCTCTAGGAGACAGAATGAGTCTCCTTCCTTAGCGGTATGACGGCAGTGTGGTCCCATGGTGTTTATACTTGCGTACTATTATTTGTACAGATGAATGTGGTACCTTCAGGCGTTTCGGAAATTGCTCCCAAGGATGAACCAGACTTGTGGTTTCTTTTGATTTTCCCATGCAAAGAGGCACGGAGTTTGAAGGTAGGCCTTGAAATACATCCACAGGTACACCTCCAATTGACTCAAATTATGTCAATTAGCCTATCCGAAGCTTCTATAGCCTTGACCTCATTTTCTGGAATTTTCCAAGCTGTTTAAAGGCACAGTCAACTTAGTGCATGTAAACTTTTGACCCACTGGAATTGTGATACAGTTCATTGTAAGTGAAATAATCTGTCTGTAAACAATTGTTGGAAAAATTAAATGTGTCATGCACACAGTAGATGTCCTAACCGACATGCCAAAACAATAGTTTGTTAACAAAAAATCTGTGGTATTTGAAAAACGAGTTTTAATGACTCCAACTGTATATATATTTATTCATTGGCTATGTCATAGCTAATTTGTAAACAATAAATATTAAATAGATTACTAGCTCAAACACAATCTGCAAAAATAACAAAGTTAATATGTGGGTGATGCTGATTACAGAACCAAAGTGGGGGGACAAAAAAAAAAAACAGGCTACATTGCTGCTCACCCCCAATAGTCTGATAGTGGAGGTGGGGTGGTAGATGCCTAGTATCCTTTATGGCTCAGTCTAGCTGCCTACATAGTACATACGCGCACACACACACACACACACACACACACACACACACACACACACACACACACACACAGTTCAGAGGCCCAGCTCATGAGCTCATCAGCAGTGGATTTTAACTTAGAATATAAAATTAATCTATTTATGCAACATATGTTAGTGTATTGACTATAACCGAATCGATTAGTTCTCTAATCAAACTGAAAGACACAGAATCGTTCCTGTATCATATCGGAACCCATGCATCTAGAAATGTATCGAATCGTGTTGAAAGGGTAGGTGCACATTCCTACTGACCATCCATGCTATCAAAAAGAGAAACGTCCTTTCACTGTCAACTGCATTTATTTTCAGCAAGCTTAACATATGTTCATTCAAATATTTTCACAACATTCAACAACTGAGACATAAACTGAACAAGCTCCACAGACATGTGACTAACTGAAATGGAATAATGTGTCCCTGAACAAAGGGGGGGTCAAAATAAAAACCTAAAGTCAGTATCTGGTGTGGTCACCAGCTGCATTAAGTACTACAGTGCATCTCCTCCTCATGGACTGCACCAGATTTGCCAGTTGTGTTACCCCACTCTTCAACCAAGGCACCTGCAAGTTCCCGGACATTTCTGGGGGGAATGGCCCTAGCCCTCACCCTCTGATCCAACAGGTCCCAGGTGTGCTCAATGGGATTGAGATCCGGGCTCTTCGTTGGTCATGGCAGAACACTGACATTCCTATCTTGCAGGAAATCTCGCACAGAACGAGCAGTATGGCTGGTGGCATTGTCATGCTGGAGGGTCATGTCAGGATGAGCCTGTAGGAAGGGTACCACATGAGGGAGGAGGATGTCTTCCCTGTAAAGTACAGCCTTGAGATTGCCTGCAATGACAACAAGCTCAGTCCGATGATGCTGTGACATACCGCCCCAGACCATGACGGACAATCCACCTCCAAATCAACCCCGCTCCAGAGTACAGGCCTCGGTGTAATGCTCATTCCGTCGACGATAAACGCAAATCCGACCATAGACCCTGGTGAGACAAAACCACAGACTCGTCAGTGAAGAGCACTTTATGCCAGTCCTGTCTGGTCCAGCGACAGTGGGTTTGTGCCCATAGGCGACGTTGCTGCTGGTGATGTCTGGTGAGGACCTGCCTTACAACAGGCCTACAAGCCCTCAGTCCAGCCTATTGCGGACAGTCTGAACACTGATGGAGGGATTGTGTGTTCCTGGTGTAATTCGGGCAGTTGTTGTTGCCATCCTGTACCTGTCCCACAGGTGTGGTGTTTGGAAGTACCGATCCTGTGCAGGTGTTGTTACACGTGGTCTGCCACTGCAAGGACGATCAGCTGTCCGTCCTGTCTCCCTGTAGTGTTGTCTTAGGCGTCTCACAGTACAGACATTGCAATGTATTGCCCTTGCCACATCTGCAGTCGTTATGCCTCCTTCCAGCATGCCTAAGGCACGTTCACGCAGATGAGCAGGGATCCTGGGCATCTTTCTTTTGGAGTTTTTCAGAGTCAGTAGAAAGGTCTCTTTAGTGTCCAAAGTTTTCAAAACTGTGACCTTAATTGCCTACCGTCTGTAAGCCGCTAGTGTCTTAATGAACATGCACCTGCGGAACGGTCGTTAATTATGGTTAATTGAACAAGCAAGGGAAACAGTGTTTAAACCCTTTACAATTAAGTTATTTGGATTTTTACTAATTATCTTTTAAAGACAGGGTCGTTTCTTTTTTTGCTGAGTTTATAAGTCAAAAATGTACACAGAAAATGCTGATTGCCCCTTTAAAGCTGCAATATGTAACATTTTGGGCGATCCGACCAAATTCATATAGAATGTCACTCTGAAAACAAGTCTAAGAAGCGGTAGATCTGTTCTATGTGTGCCATTTCTATGCTTCCTGTTCTTAAGGATTAGTTTTTGCTGTTTTGTACACAAGCTTCAGAGCTGAAAATACAATATTTTGGGTTATTGAAAATATATTTCACAGCGGTTTAGATGGTAAAATTATTATTTTGTTTTGAGTGTTTGTTTTGTCACAAACTGAAATTAGGCCTACTATTAGAATTTTACCACACAGGAAATGGCAGAGCTATTTCTGCATATTGCACCTTTAACAAAGCAAAAAACAAACAACATTTCAGTAGCCTAAAAGCAGATCCAGTAGCATGACACAATCTAGAAGTAGTATTCAGAAAGCACTGAAGTGCTACACAGACAGTCAAATCCAAAGGAAAACACTAATAACTGACTGCATCTACATCCAAAAAGAAGTTCAACAACATTCGGAGGTCCACATGCACTGGTAACGAAGGGAAAGTACTGGTGAAATGAGACAAACTCCCATAAGAGGTGAAACTTCAGAGTGGATTTGGGTGGGTGCCCTGCCCTCTTCCCATGGCTGACAGGGGAAAAGACAGCAGAGGTATACAGCCTTAGCCGACTGATCAATAGCCGGAAAACTGCTATTGATCCACTGCTTTTAACCTCCCTTTGGCAAAGAGAGCAACACACTGTAAGGGAGACAGTATTGTGCCTTTTTGATTCATGTAGCAGACATTAACTGTTGATCAAGATCGGGTTGTCACGGAACTAAAGAGGCAACAGTTCATTGAATGTGAGTTCAAAGGCTGTTTAACAACCAATAGGACTAGCTAGCTACAATTCTTCAGTATTTTCACAGATGACAACAACAGTTCTTTGTAATATTAACAATGAGACTTTCTGGAATGGCATAGGTTACATTAAACAAAACTTCATATTAGTGATCATTCACTGCAGCACTGTAATTGCACTCATAACCGTACGCACTAAAATGTCTCAAATGTAAAAATTCTTAATTGACACTGCGCATTCGGAAAGTATTCAGACCCCTCAACTTTTTCCACATTTTGTTACGTTACAAAATTCTAAAATGGATTCAAAAATCAAATTTTAAAAATCCCCTCAATCTACACACACAATACCCCATAATGACAAAGCAAATTTGTTGACCCCTACCCCGGTCAACCTACACCAGTCAACTGCCCTGCACCCCCCACAGCAACTAGCCCAAGCCTCCCCATTTCACCTTCACCCAAATCCAGATAGCTGATGTTCTGAAAGAGCTGCAAAATCTGTACCCCTACAAATCAGCAGGACTAGACAATCTGGACCCTCTCTTTCTAAAATGATCTGCTGACATTGTTGCAACCCCTATTACTAGTCTGTTCAACCTCTCTTCCGTATCGTCTGAGATCCCCAAAGATTGTAAAGCTGCCGCGGTCATCCCCCTCTTCAAAAGGGGGAGACACACTAGACCCAAACTGCTACAGACCTATATCTATCCTACCCTGCCTTTCTAAGGTCTTCGAAAGCCAAGTTAACAAACAGATCACTGACGATTTCGAATCCCACCGTACCTTCTCCGCTATGCAATCTGGTTTCCGAAATAGTCATGGGTGCACCTCAGCCACGCTCAAGGTCCTGAACGATATCATAACTACCAACGATAAAAGATAATACTGTGCAGCCGAATTCATTGAACTGGCCAAGACATTCGACTCTGTCAATCACTACATTCTTATCGGCAGACTCAACAGCCTTGGTTGCTCAAATGACTGCCTTCCCTGGTTCACCAACTACTTCACTGATAGAGTTCAGTGTGTCAAATTGGAGGGCCCGTTGTCCGGACCTCTGGCAGTCTCGATGGGGGTGCCACAGGGTTCAATTCTCAGGCCGACTCTCTTCTCTGTATACATCAATGATGTCCCACTGGTGTTGTTAGGCCTGAGACGAAGTCAAGTGCCGGCAAACCGTGCCAATATATCCTCCAAACACCAGCTTCGAGGACATTATCCCTTTTATACGATGGGTTACCAACATATTCAAATAATGAATGACATTTTCATTAAACACGTTATTTTGATTCATTTATTCATCCCATTTCATCCTGGTCATTCATTTTATCGGTTCGGGTTGCTAGAGACACGACCCAGTCATTCAGTCTTTTTGTTCTGTATCTATGGACGTGACCCAGTTGTTCGTTCTAAATGTTCTATTGCCATACTGGCTAGCATCTTTCTTATCCCTTGTTTGCTAGCTAGCCAACTACGGCTAACTTATAGTCATGTCAAAAAGTGCGGTCAGAATAACAGCAAAGTAGCCGCATTTGCATTTGTTGAAGCTGTTTTCTAGTAACATTTATTTGGATACATCCATAACAAATGAGCTAATGAGGAACGATTTCGCCTGGCGAAAATGTGCTCCCTCGTCAGGACACTGTTATTCAGAGGAGCTAGCCAACAACACAGCTAACACAATCATTTCACACTGAAGCTGGAAAGAGTGCAAACTAGAGGCACTTTTTACAATTGGCATTTCTTTATATAAATCCATGAAAATGGCAGCTAATTCAAGATTTCGACTAGCTGTGAAACCCTGCCTGCCTGCCTGCCTGTCTCGTCATGACACATTCATTAGTATGACAGCTGGAGATTGAATATTGAAACAATGTTGCAAATGTCTGAGAGACAATGTTTATACACATCTCTGTTGTTGAAAACTAAACTTTAGTCTAAAAGAAATCTGAGATGATGTCTAGTTACTTTTTATAGTGGAGATCAAGTTTATAAATTGCTTGGCTGGGCTGATGAGACAGTGGATTGCTCAGTCAGATGGAACAGAGTAAATAGGCATTTTAGCTGGTGGTAATTTATGGAATATACACAGTCTGGAATATGGTTTTAATCAAATCAACATTCAGGATTAGACCCACTCATTGTATAATGTGATATAATAGGGAGGTTGGCCCACAACTAACTTCACTCTTTTGTCCCAGAGAATTTTGCTGCTACATCACAAAATTCAAATCAGCCTCCATGCGGGGGCAGTCGAGTCAATGGGACAAGGGGTTCCTGTCAAAATCTTTTTCGCTCTCGCTCGCTCAAACGCTAGGTCCTATTACTGCAATTTTAAACTGTACAAAAATGTACAATGCCTTCATGAAGTATTCACACCCCTTTAATTTTTCCACATTTTGTTGTGTTGCAGCTTGAATTTAAAATTGATAACATTTAGATTTTTTTTTGTCACTGGCCGACACACAATACTCCATAATGTCAATATTTTTGGGCATTTTTACAAATTAATTAAAAAAGAAAAGCTGAAAAGTCTCCCCGATTTCAGCTCCTTTGTGATAGCAAGCCGAAATAAGTTCAGGAGTAAAAATGTGCTTAACAAGTCACGTAATAAATTGCATGGACTCACTCTGTGTGCTATAACAGTGTTTAACATGATTTTTGAATGACTACTTAATCTCTGTACCCTACACATACAATTATCTGTAAGGTTCCCAGTTGAGCAGTGAATTTCAAACACAGATTCAACCACAAAGACCAGGGAGGTCTTCCAATGCCTCACAGTTGGTGGATGGGTAAAATAAAATAAAAAGCATACATTGAATATCACTTTGAGCATGGTGAAGTTATTATTTACACTGGTGTATCAATACACCTCGTCAGTACAAAGACACAGCCGTCTTTCCTAACTCAGTTGCCGGAAAAGGAAACCGCTCAGAGATTTCATTATGAGGCCAATAGTGACTTTAAAAAAGAGTTAGAGTTTAAGGCTGTGATAGGAGGAAACTGAGGATGGATCAACAACATCATAGTTACACCACAATACTAACTTAATTGAGAGTGAAAATAAAAAAGCCTGTACAGAACAAAAATATTCCAAAACATACATCCTGTTTGCAACAAGACACTAAAGTATTATTGCAAAAACTGTGACAAAGCAATACACTTTTTGTCCTGAATACAAAGTATTGGATTTGCCCCAAGCATAACACATTACTGAGTACCACTCTCTATATTTCCAAGCATAGAGGTGGCTGCATCATGTTATGGGTATGCTTGTGATTGTTAAGGACTGGGGAGTTTAAGCACAGTTAACATCCTAGAGGAAAACCTGGTTCAGTCTGCTTTCCACCAGACACTGGGAGACTAATTCACCTATCAGCAGGAAAATAACCTAAAACACAAGGCCAAATATACACTGGAGTTGTTCACCAAGAAGACTGTGAATGTTCCTGAGAGGCCGAGTTTTGACTCAAATATGCTTGAAAACAACCTGAAAATGGTTTTCTAGCAATGATCAACAACCAATTTGACAGCATGAATCATTTTTTGTAAGAACAATGGGCAAATGTTGCACAATCCAGGGGTGGAAAGCTCTCAGAGACTTAACCAGAAAATACCTACAGCTGTAATCACTTCCAAAAGGTCATTCTAACATGTATTGACTCAGGGGGGTTATTTTACAAATCATTTAAAAATATATATATTTTGTGTAGATTGTTTATTTAAAAAAATGACAATTAAACCCACTTTGTAACATAATATGTAAAAAGTCGAGGGGTGTGAATACTTTGAAGGCACTGTAATTATGTTTTTTTGGCGGATTGAAAGCCTGTATTGTGTCACTTTATTATTTAAGCTCGTAAAGCTGTCAAGATGTTTATAAATTTGAGCCGATCCAAAGATGATTTTGTTGAGCTGAGACACTTTTCTTTGATGTGTAAATTATCCGATTACTCTTAACTTATTGGAAAAAATGTAAATAAATGCAATTAACTTGTAATGTAGGCTCAGGCTGGTCACTAGATCACCCCGCAGTCATGAGGCTCGGTGCTGGAGGCGCTGCTTAGACCACTGCGCTCCGGCAGTTCACAATGCTCTGGCAAGCATGAAGAATAATGATGATTCATAGGTGTGTCGTTTTTTAATGACTATGTTTTAAGCCTTCCCCAAACCATAGCCCTTATTAATTCCTAAATTGTTAAACTGAGTTTTTTGTAACCACGTGGAGTTAATACTGATGGGGGAAAAATCTACACGGTTACATATCGGGATATTATTTTTGACAATATATTGTATCGTTTTGAGATAATCACAATATCATTTTTGCACTAGTTGGCTGTATCTGTACCAAAACGTTTACTTTACCTTCATAGGTTGTTCCCTCTTTTTAAATAGGGAGTCAATTTATTTTCAGCTATTTTATTTCCTTGACTGATCAAAACTCGTTTTCTCATGGGCTCTCTCATACCTCTCCTGCAGACGTATGTAAGCAATATTTTTTGGAACATCGAATCACAATAAAAATCACAGTATCGAATCGCAATACATATCGTATCGGCACCTAAGTATCGTGACAAGATCGTATATTAAGGTCCCTGGCAATTCCCAGCCTACTGTTGCCAACCCTTAGTAAACTTTTGGGAAAACATGGTGTTTGGCCAGATACAATGCTATTTTACAGTGTAAAAAAAATTGACAACAGAATTTCAGCAAGCTTATAGGGAAGGACATTCAACAAGCACAGCACTTACACAAATGGCTGGTGATTGGCTGAGAGAAATTAATGAAAAAGAACATGGATAAAGAGTTACCCGTCTAACACATCGAGTGTTCTTTAATGGAAGTCTCTCCAACAAAATCCAGGTAGAATCAGGAATTCCCAAGGGCAGCTGTCTAGGCCCCTTACTTTTTTTTCAATCTTTACTAACGACATTCCACTGGCTTTGAGAAAAGCCTTATACCTCAACAAAATCTTTGGAAATTGAGAAAGTTGAGGAGACTAAACTGCTTGGAGTAACCCTAGATTGTAAAGTGTCATGGTCAAAACATATTGATACAACAGTAGCTAGGATGTGGAGAAGTCTGTCCATAATAAAGCACTGCTCTGCATTAACAGCACTATCAACAGGACAGGTCCTACAGGTCCTACAGGCCCTATTTTTGTCGCACCTGGACTACTGTTCAGCCGTGTGGTCAGGTGCCACAAAGAGGGACTTAGGAAAATTGCAATTGGCTCAGAATAGGGCAGCACGGCTGGTCCTTGGATGTACATAGAGAGCCAACATTAATAATATGCATGTCAATCTCTCCTGGCTCAAAGTGGAGGAAAGATTGACTTCATCACTACCTGTATTTGTGAGAGGTATTGATTGACATGTTGAATGTACCAAGCTGTCTGTTTGAACTACTGACACACAGCTCGGATACCCATGCATACCCCACAAGACATGCCACCAGAGGTCTCTTCTTAGGCTAATTGAGGCTATTTTGCTGTGCTCCCCTTGCTCCCTGTCTACAACAACTCTAGTCATATGAAACGGCCTTCTCATGTAGGCAACTTAATTCCGTAACTGTAATTCCATTAGAAACCTCTCACCTCACTTGCTACACATGGAGCCTCTGACAGTAGTGCTGCTTTGATTAGAAGTATAATAGATTAGAAGTATAATAGTCACATGTACAGGGTTGCAGATATAAATACAGGGTCCAGTGAAAATCTTAAACTCTGAGCTCCAACAATGCAGGTCAAAGTGAAATAAAAACAATCAATGTAATAAAAAATATAATTAAAACATATATATATATAAACACAAAACACTAACACGATTTACACATGGTGCTCCTGTACCGCGTCTTAGTGTTGGAAGCAGGGAGAACAGGCTATGGCTCGGGTGGCTTGGATCCCTGATTATCTTCTTGGCCTTCTTGCGACACCTGGTGTTGTAGGTGTCCTGGACAGCAGTCCGTGTGTACCCAATGGTGCGTTTGGCTGAGCGTACCACCCTCTGTAGTGCCTTGCGGTCGGCAGCGGCGGGGTTGCCATACCAGGCTGCGCTCAATGGTGCTCCTGTAGAACACTGTGAGGGCCCTCTAAGAAAATAGTACTATGACTACGGGTGGGTGAACCCGGAGTGGAGAGCTTGAATTTTTTTCTCGGCTCCAACTTCAGACAGTCAAGTCAAAAAACACAATATGCCAATTAGAAGCCTATTTTTGTGTATTTTAGGGTACTTTTTCATACCACAATACCTTGACCTCAAATTGTGTGCATGGTACGCTCAATTTGTGCATGTTGGCAAGTCTGTAAAAGTTTAGGCACAAGCGTGTCAGCTACAGGAATGGGTGCCATCTGTATAACAGCACAAACCGTCATTCTGTTACCAAACTTTGAATCTGCACTGTTCTTCAAGTAAATGTGTTTTCTGTGGAAATTGTTAAAAGTAGTCCTTGAGTATAGTGGTATGGTTTGTTTAACTTAAAATCAATGTTATTTTGTTTGACAAACATTTTAAAGCAACAAATCTGAGTCTCAGCATCACTCTTTCCAATATCCTATATGATGACCTTACAAACAATGGGAGAAGTGGCATCATAGCTTGATACATACAGTATAGGCTAATGTATATTACGATATACCGTGCATCTGCATTTTATTTTAAATCCATCTTTACCTTACCTGTTATTTAAGACTACCAGCATATGCTTTAAAAACTGAATCATTTCCATCATTTAGAGAGTTATTTAGAGTTGCGACAATGGGGTGGTCAGAGATGCTGCACTGGGGGCATATTGTTCACGTAACTAATGCAGCCTGTCATTGTAGGCTTTTAGCTGATACACTGGAAGCGTATCCCCCAGGAAACAGAAGCTAAACTTTATCATGTGTTTACCATGCGTCAATTTGGATCAAACAAATAATGTTAACGATGGGAGTGGCTTCACATTGAAGTCCAAGGAAATTATCCACAAGATTCCAATCTTTGACACATGTAACTGTATTGCAGAAAATACAGTATGCCCTAGAATTGAATTCTGGCCTTATAGTATTGTTTCCCTTGTAGCCCAGTAGAAAAGCATGGCCTACCTTGTTAGACCATTTGTATGCCTGAAGGAGCTGACTGTACAGCGGGGTCTTGTCCTGAACTGGGTCCAGACTCAACAGGCCACTGTTGTGAAGGGGATGACTCTCTGAAGGTCTGCCAACCAGGGTACTGAGGCGTTCCAATTCACTACATAAGTACATAGAATAACAGCTGTTAGAATAGGCTTGTATTTCCCTTCAACAAAAGCATGGGCAATTCTGATTGGGGTGGGGGCCACAAGAAAATCTGAACTCATTATGGGGGGGGCAGTGGATCGCAGGACGTTGGTACCAACATCCATACACACACATGCAGTCAGAGCCTAGCATTTTTCTACCCCCACATTTTTATTTTTTTTTACAGCTAATTTCCTGCTATTCTATGTGATTTAGAGTGACTACCCTGTTCGGTATTTCGACCGTGATTACTACAAATTTAGATATCCGGACTTACTAACCAATCTCAGAAATGTGGGCTAATTGAGTGTGTGTTTGTGTGCGTGTGGGGGGGCTCCCGTCCCTGCTTTAAAACATCCAATTGGTTTCTTATTTTGTATTTATCCTTGAACCAGAAAGGTCACATTGCAGATTTCTCTCTTTTACAAGTGAGCCCTGGCCAAGAAAGCAGCATATAGTAAACACAACATAAAACACAACATAAAACATAACAATGAACGGAAGTTAACAGCGCAAAGCCCATAAGAGAGCATAAAAGAGCAGGTTTAAAAACACATGTGCAATTTGTGGTCAGCGGGCCTATAATCTGTCAATAAACATTATCAAATCAGATTAAAATAATCTAGTTTCTAAGATGTATTCCAAGACGATGGGGCAGCTGCCCTAAAAGGGCCTTATAGACAAACATGTACTATAAGGATGGCAATCCTGCTAACTGATATAAGTTACAGTGATGTTTAAGAGGTCTTGTGTTTGTTACAAATCTAACTACAGCATGGTAGTGTTTCTAGTGTGTGCAGGTAAAACCATGGGGCATTCATGTAAAGAATATCATCATAGTCCAGCAAAGACTAAAGAAAAAGCCCAGATTAAGTTGAAGCTTTTTAATGAGCTGTTGAATGTGGGGTTTAAAATACAGAGCTTCATCAAGGGGAAATCCCAAGTACTTGTATGAGGACACCACTATTGGCTTGTTTGAGTGAGTATCTGAGGCAGAGTAGGGGGTTGCTTTGAGCGGAAAAAGGTTGTTGGACAATAAACGCTTCCTACAATTTCAGAAATGCCTTAACTAGTGCGAGATCAGTCCTATAGATAGTGTATATGCAGATGACACGGAGTATACAAAACATTAGGAACATCTGCTCTTTCCATGACATAGGCTGACCAGGTGAAAGCTATGATCCCTTATTGAGGTCACTTGTTAAATCCTTTTCAAAATCAGTGTAGATGAAGTGGAGGAGACATGTTAAAGAAGGATTTTTATGTCTTGAGAAAATTAAGACATGGACTGTGTATATGTGCCATTCAGGAGGGTCAATGAGCAAGACAAAAGTTAATCTTTGAAGGGGGTATGGTAGGTGCCAGGCACACCGGATTTAGTGTGTCATGAACTGAAACACTCCTGTGATTTTCACGCCAACAGTTTCCCGTGTGTATCAAGAATGGTCTACCATGCAAAGGGCATCCAGGCAACTTGACACAACTGTGGGAAGCATTGTCGTCAACATGGGCCAGCATCCCTGTGGAACGCATTTGACATTTGTAGATTCCCTACCCCGACGAATTGAGGCTGTTCTGATGGCAAAAGGGGTTGCAACTCAATATTAGGAAGGTGTTCCTAATGCTTTGTACATTCAGTGTAGATGTACCTTCTCATCAGATATTTTTTCACACCAGTCATGAATAATGAACAATAATGGCCCAAGAATGGAACCCTGTGGCACTCAAGTATTTAAAGAAAGCTTGTCAGAAGTCATGCTGAAAGACCCAGCCACATTTCATCTTCAATGCCCTTGCTGATGGAAGGAGGTTTTCACTCAAAATCTCACGATACATGGCCCCATTCATTCTTTCCTTTACACGGATCAGTCATCCTGGTCCCTTTGCAGAAAAACAGCCCCAAAGCATGATGTTTCCACCCCCATGCTTCACAGTAGGTATGGTGTTCTTTGGATGCAACTCGGCATTCTTTGTCCTCCAAACACAACGAGTTGAGTTTTTACCAAAAAGTTATATTTTGGTTTCATCTGACCATATGACATTCTCCCAATCTTCTTCTGGATCATCCAAATGCTCTCTAGCAAACTTCAGACAGGTCTGGACATGTACTGGCTTAAGCAGGGGGACACGTCTGGCACTGCAGGATTTGAGTCCCTGGCGACGTAGTGTGTTACTGATGGTAGGCTTTGTTACTTTGGTCCCAGTTCTCTGCAGGTCATTCACTAGGTCCCCCCGTGTGGTTCTGGGGTTTTTGCTCACCGTTCTAGTGATAATTTTGACCCTATGGGGTGAGATCTTGCGTGGAGCCCCAGATCGAGGGAGATTATCAGTGGTCTTGTATGTCTTCCATTTCCTAATAATTGCTCCCACAGTTGATTTCTTCAAACCATGCTGCTTACCTATTGCAGATTCAGTCTTCCCAGCCTGGTGCAGGTCTACAATTTTGTTTCTGGTGTCCTTTGACAGCTCTTTGGTCTTGACCATAGTGAAGTTTGGAGTGTGACTGTTTGAGGTTGTGGACAGGTGTCTTTTATACTGACAACAAGTTCAAACAGGTGCCAGTAATACAGGTAACGAGTGGAGGACAGAGGAGCCTCTTAAAGAAGAAGTTACAGGTCTGTGAGAGCCAGAAATCTTGCTTGTTTGTAGGTGACCAAATACTTATTTTCCACCATAATTTGCAAATAAATTCATTAAAAATCCTACAATGTGATTTTCTTTCTCATTTTGTCTGTCATAGTTGAAGTGTACCTATGATGACAATTACAGGCCTCTCTCATCTTTTTAAGTGGGAGTACTTGCACAATTGGTGGCTGACTAAATACTTTTTTGCCCCACTGTAACACTAAGAAAATCATTAAACCAACAAAAGGCTTTACTTGAAAGGCCTACGTTTGACAAGCTCTGCATCAATATCTCAGTCTACGGTGTCAAACACCTTAGACAAATCAATGAACAAAGCAACACAATGCTGTTTAGAATCAAGTGCTTCCAGTATTAGTAACTTTCATGGTCACCGTAGTAGTGCTGTGCTTCTTTCTAAATCCAGACTGAAACTTGTTCAGGACATTATTGGTGGATAAAAACTCCTTCAGCTACTCACTAACAAGTCAGGGCTCCGGACTGCAGCCATTTAGTCACAATGTGACCCTTTGACTTGTCTGTGCGATTTTAAAAATGTAACTGGTAGCATCAGTGCGAGCTGAACATTCATTACATGGTCACCTCACTGAAAAGTTTCAAAACATCAACATTTTTGGCGGCTAAAACCATGATTTGGTCAATCAGGAAAGTGCATTACCCTCATGATTCCTGTAATGAAAGTGTCTGCCCTGACCACGGGCCTGCTGATGTGATGAGCAAGCCACGCTCTCTCTCTGTCTGCTCAGATGTGCAGTGAGGGATTGTATAACATTTGCGGGAAATGCACATCTTTGGAAGCAACTGATGTTGTTCTCAGCTTTCTGTGGGTATAATTTGTATTTGTCATCTCTAAATATATTTGATATGGCTTTCAGATACGGAGCGAGCGAAATGTGCAATTGTGCGTCAGCCATTGCGAGTGCATAGGGTAACAGCCTACAAGCGCAACCTTTTTTTAGGACATGACACATTTATTGTTAGATTACGACTAGCATTGGGTATTATATTTTTTGTTAGTGATCTAGCTAATGTGTTCTAAGTTTCACTTCCTCGTGTGGTGAAATAGCCCCAAAATGTATTAGCATATGATAATATTGCACATAAAGATGGGAGGCAAATTCATATTTAATGAACAACAAAATTCAGAAGATTCTGGAGCCCTATTTTAACAGCAAAATATGACAACCTATTGTCAAACCACAATTCACGATAATCACTGGACTCTCTTGCACATCAAAATACAGTGCGTGCATTCGGAAAGTATTCAGAACCCCTGACTTTTTCCACATTTCTTATGTTACAGCCTTATTCTAAAAATGGTTACATTCTCATTTATAGGGTGTTAAATGTAGATTGATGATGAGAAAACACTTCGCAAAAACAGGTTTTTGTACATTTGGGCAAATGTATACAAATAAAAGAAAAATGAAATCTCACATATACACAAGTATTCAGACCCTTTACTCAGTACTCTGTTGAAGCACCTTTGGCATCAATAACAGCCTCAAGTCTTCTTGGGAATGACGCAATAAGCTTGGCGTACCTGTATTTGGGACGTTTCTCTCATTCTTCTCTGCAAATCCTCTCAAACTCTGTCAGGTTGGATGGGGAGCGTCGCTGCACAGCTATTTTTAGGTCTCTCCAAAGTTGTTCGGACAGGTTCAAGTCCGGGCTCTGGCTGGACCACTCAAGTACATTCAGAGAATTGTCCTGAAGCCACTCCTGCGTTGTCTTGGCTATGTGCTTAGGGTCGTTGTCCTGTTGGAAGTTGAACCTTCGCGGCAGTGTGAGGTCCTGAGGGAACCAAGCTTTGTTTCTTCAGACCAGAGAATCTTGTTTCTCATGGTCTGAGAGTCTTTAGGTGTCTTCTGGCAAACTCCAAGCGGGCTGTCATGTGCCTTTTACTGGGGAGTGGCTTCTGTCTGGCCACTCTACCATAAAGGCATGATTGGTGGAGTGCTGCAGAGATGGTTGTCCTTCTGGAAGGTTCTCCCATCTCCACAGAGAAACACTGGAGCGCTGTCAGAGTGACCATCGGGTTCTTGGTCACCTCCCTGACGAAGGCGCTTTCCCCCCTGATTGCACAGTTTGGCTGGGCGGTCAGCTCTAGGAATAGTCTTGGTGGTTCCAAATGTCTTCCATTTAAGAATGATGGTGGCCACTGTGTTCTTGGGGACCTTCAATGCTGCAGATCTTTATTGGTACCCTTCCGCAGATCTGTGCTTCAACACTATCTTGTCTCTGAGCTGTACGGACAATTCCTTCGACCTCATGCCTTGGTTTTGCTCTGACATGCACTGTTAACTGTGGGACCTTATATAGACAGGTGTGTGCCTTTCCAAATCATGTTCAATCAATTGAATTTACCACAGGTGGACACCAATCAAATTGTAGAAACATTTCAAGGATGATCACTGGAAACAGGAAGCACCTGAGCTCAATTTCGAGTCTCATAGCAAAGGGTCTGAATACTTACGTAAATAAGGTATTTGTTTTTCATTTGTAATACATATGAAAAACATTTGATAAAACATTTTTTGGCTGTGTTATTCTGTGGTATTGTGTTTAAATTGAGGATGAGGATTTTGGAATAAGGCTGTAACGCAACTAAATGTGGAAAAAGTCAAGGGGTCTGAATACTTTCCGAATGGACTGTATCTTCAAATCATGCAATCCTGCTTAGACATGTTAGATTAAACATATTTATTGAATAGTCTACCATCTCAGTAGCCTGTTACACGGTCTAAAACACTGCGAATTACTTTATAAAAGGTGATTCATATTTTTTTCTATTACGTGATGCCGTGGAAACAAATTGATGCGACCAGACCACGGGCTGGTGACACAAACTTAAGCGTTTCAAGGACTTTGGCAAGAACAGAAAGTTTCGAAAGGGGACAGTAGTATAGACTAGAAGGATCCCCATCAGTTAACACTGGGATCTTAAATCATCTAAGAACTTCTACACTAGCCAAAGAAAATCGTGCACATGGCAAATGCATAATATTTTCAATGAAGAGTCCATTTCTGCCTTTCTTATGTAATAAATTATCCTGCATCAGCTTCCCAGTTTATGTAACAGCGTTTTAGAGGCGAAAGGGTATGCGTCTTTGTTAAGATTTGTGTAGGACTAAAGGAATATTAACTGAACAAAAATAAACGCAACATGCAACAATTTCAAACACTCTACTGAGTTACAGTTCATTAAAGAAAATCAGTCAATTGAAATCAATTCATTAGGCCCTAATCTATATATTTCACCCAATACAGACATGCATTTGCTGGTCACAGATAGCTCTAAAAGAAAGGTAGGGGCGTGGATTAGAAAACCAGTCAGTACATGTTGGGACCACCATTTACCTCAAGCAGCACGACACAGTTGATCAGGCTGTTGATTGTGGCCTGTGGAATGTTGTCTCACTCCTCAATGGCTGTGCTCAATGGCTGTGCGAAGTTGCTGGATATTGGCGGGAACTGGATCACGCTGTCGTACACGTCGATCGAGAGCATCCCAAACATGCTCAATGGGTCACGTGTCCGAGTATGCAAGCCATGGAAGAACTGGGACATTTTCAACTTTCAGGAATTGTGTACAGATCCTTGTGACATGGGGCAGTGCATTATCATGCTGAAACATGAGGTGATGGCGGCGAATGAATTGCACGACCATGGGCCTCAGGACCTCGTCACGGTGCATTCAAATTGCCATCGATAAAATGCTATTGTGTTTGTTGTCCATAGCTTATGTCTGCCCATACTATAACCCCACCGCCACCATGGGGGACTCTGTTCACAACATTGACATAAGCAAACTGCTCGCCCACACGATGCCATACACGCTGTCTATCATCTGCCGGGTACAGTTGAAACCGGGATTCATCCATGAAGAGCACACTTCTCCAGCATGCCAATGGCAATCGAAGGTGAGCATTTGCCCACTGAAGTCGGTTACGATGCAAATTGTAGTCCGGTCAAGACCATTGTGAGGATGACGAGCATGCAGATGAGCTTCCCTGAGACGGCTTCTGACAGAATGCGCATAAATTCTTTAGTTATACAAACTCACAGTTTCATCAGCTGTCCGGGTAATTGGTCTCAGATGATCCCGAAGGTGAAGAAGCCGGATGTGGAGGTCCTGGGCTAGTGTGGTTGCACATGGTCTTGGATTGTGAGGCCAGTTGGATGTACTGCCAAATTCTCGAAAACTACGTTGGAGGCGGACTATGGTAGAGAAATTAACAGCAGTGTTGGACAGTTAGTATGCCAATTGCACGCTCCCTCAAAACTAGAGATAGCATTGTGTTGTATGACAAAACTGCACATTTTAGAGCGGCCTTTTATTGTCCCCAGCACATGATGCACCTGTGTAGGGTTACAAAGGGTTATAAACTCTGGAATTTGTGTTTGTCCACCCACCTCTTGAGGATTGACCACAAATTCTCAATGGGATTAAGGTTTTCCTAGCCATTGACCCAAAATATCTATACTTTGTTCCCCGAACCACTTAGTTATCACTTTTTCATTATGGCAAGGTGCTCCATCATGCTGGAAAAGGAATTGTTCGTCACCAAACTGTTCCTGGATGGTTGGGAGAAGTTGCTCTCAGAGGATGTGTTGGTACCATTCTTTATTCATGGCTGTGTTCTTAGGCAAAATTGTGAGTGAGCCCGCTCCCTTGGCTGAGAAGCAACCTCACACATGAATGGTTTCAGGATTCTTTACTGTTGGCTTGACACAGGACTGATGGTAGCGCTCACCTCGTCTTCTCCAGACAAGCTTTTTCCCAGATGCCCCAAACAATCGGAAAGGGGAATCATCAGAGAAAATGACTTTACCCCAGTCCTCAGCAGTCCAAACCCTGTACCTTTTGCAGAATATCAGTCTGTCCCTGATGTTTTTCCTGGAGAGAAGTGGATTCTTTGCTGCCCTTCTTGACACCAGGCCATCCTCCAAAAGTCATTCCTGAGCAAGCTCTGTACTGGTGGTGCCCCGATCCCGCAGCTTAATCAACTTTAGGAGACGGTCCTGGCGCTTGCTGGACTTTCTTGGGCGCCCTGAAGCCATCTTCACAACAATTGAACCGCTCTCCTTGAAGTTCTTGATGATTCGATAATTGGTCGATTTAGGTGCAATCTTACCGGCAGCAATATCCTTGCCTGTGAAGCCCTTTTTGTGCAAAGCAATGATGATGACAAGTGTTTTCTTGCAGGTAACCATGGTTGACAGAGGAAGAACAATAATTCATAACCATGGTTGACAGAGGAAGAACAATAATTCCAAGCACCACCCTCCTTTTGAAGCTTCCAGTCTGTTATTCGACCTCAATCAGCATGACAGAGTGATCTCCAGCCTTGCCCTCGTCAACACTCACACCTGTGTTAATGAGAGAATCACTGACATGATGTCAGCTGGTCCTTTTGTGGCAGGGCTGAAATGCAGTGGAAAAGTTTTGGGGGGGATTCAGTTCATTTGAATGGCAAAGAGGGACTTTGCAATTAATTGCAATTCACGTGATCACTCTTCATAACATTCTGGAGTATATGTAAACTGCCTTCATACAAACTGACGAAGAAGACTGAAAATGAATAGTTGTGTCATTCTCAAAACTTTTGGCTATTGACTGTACAGCTGATTCTCAAGATCTTGCACACTAATGAGATGATATTGAGTCCACACTACTACACTGTCTGAGCCAAGGACTACATGCTTTCTGGTAAGTTTTGATTAGAATACTGGGTGGGGTGAATATATTTCATCTGACATACATTACTTTTTGTTAACTAGTAAATAGCCTACAGCAAAGTGTGTTTAAATCATTTCTAACAATTTCTGCTAGATAGTTTTCTACCACGTGTGTTTTAGCTTGCTTGAAACTGCTAACTCAGGAGAGTTAATTCACCTGTTTCCATACATGTTTCATTTTAAAACATGTATCTTACAAAGGAGTTGTCTAATCTAACTGCTTAACTTATTGGTGACAGGGGGCAGTATTTTCACATCCGGATGAAATGCATGCCCAAATTCAACTGCCTGCTACTCAACCCCAGAAAATAAGATATGCATATTATTAATAAATTTGAATATAAAACACGCTGAAGTTTCTAAAACTGTTTGAATCATGTCTGTTAGTATAACAGAACTTATTTAGCAGGCGAAACCCCGAGGTCAAACCATTCAGATTTTTGTTTTGAGGTCACTCTTTTCAATGGCTTTTCATTGGGAATCCAGATTTCTAAGGGACCTTCTTGCAGTTCCTATCGCTTCCACTGGATGTCAACAGTCTTTAGAAATTGGTTGAGGTTATTCCTTTGTGTAATGAAGAAGTACGGCCATCTTGAACGAGGGCACGCGACCAGAAAGCTAGCTACAGTTTGTTTTCTTCCTGTATTGAATACAGATCATCCAGTCTTCAATTTTATCTATTATTAACATTACAAAACACCTAAAGTTGTATTACAAAAGTAGTTTGAAATGTTTTGGCAAAGTTTACAGGTAACTTTTGAGATATTTTGTAGTCACGTTGCGCAAGTTGGAACCGGTGTTTTTCTGGATCAAACACGCCAAATAAATGGACATTATTGATATATATCGACGGAATTAACCGAACAAAAAGAACATTTGTGATGTTTATGCAACATATTGGAGTGCCAACAAAAGAAGCTTGTCAAAGGTAAGACATTAATTATATTTTTATTTCTGTGTTTTGTGTCGCCCCTGCAGGGTTGAAATATGGTTTCTCTCTTTGTTTACAGAGGTGCTATCCTCAGATAATAGCATCATTTGCTTTTGCCTAAAAGCCTTTTTGAAATCTGACATGTTGGCTGGATTCACAACAAGGGTAGCTTTAATTTGCTATCTTGATTTAATGAAAGTTTGATTTTTATAGTAATTTATTTGAATTTGGCCTCTGCATTTTCCCTGACTTTTGGCCAGGTGGGTCCACAAATCCCAGAGAGGTTAACTATTTATCTGTACATGGAATTATATTTGTTGTTTTTTTTACTCATTTTTATTCTAATCTTTACTGGAAAATGCCACGGGCACTATCTGGATGTGTGATGACATTTCACTGCAGCTAATGTAGAAGGAAAAGCTGTGTACATTTGCAAATACTGTGCCAAATCATATGTGAAGAATGCAAACAAGATGCAGAATCATCTGGACAAGAGCATAAAGTTCCCTCAGAACAAGCAACCTCTGACAAAGGTCCCTCTACTCCTATTCGAGGTGAAAATGATGAATCAGACACCTTATTGATAGCAACAGCTCATGGTCCTCCTAGAATCAGAAGGTTTTGACTCAATAGAGGAACATAGTCAGAGAAATGCTGATGAATGTTTTGCTCGAGCTGTGTATGTAACTGGTTCACCTCTGATGCTCACAGACAATGTGTATTGAACTGAAGGCAGTCATCATTTATCTTGGACCACAGAAGGTATTTGCATGAAGGCCGCTTGGTCTAAAGTGGAGGAGTCCTACCCTCACATCATACCCATTGGCTGTGCTGCTCATGCATTGAATCTGCTCCTCAGGGACATCATGTAACTGACAACAATGGATACACTCTACAAGAGAGCCAAGGAAATGGTTAGGTATGTGAAGGGTCATCAAGTTGTAGCAGGAATCTACCTCACCAAGCAAAGTAAGAAGAATAGAGGACCACATTGAAGCTGCCCAGCAACACCCATTGGGGTGGTGTTGTCATCATGTTTGACAGTCTCCTGGAGGGAAATGAGTCTCTCCAAGAAATGTCCATATCACAGTCTGCCGATATAGACAGCCCAATCAAGAGGATCCTCCTGGGTGATGTATTTTGGGAGAGAGTGGTAAGCAGCCTGAAACTCCTGAAACCTATAGCAGTAGCCATTGCACGGCTTGCGGGAGACAGTGCCATCCTGTCTGATGTTAAGACTCTGCTTGCAGATGTAAGAGAAGAAATCCGTACTGCCCTGCCCACTTCACTGTTGCTCCAAGCAGAGGAAACTGCAGTTCTGAAATACATCAAAAAGCTTGAAGACTTCTGCCTGAAGCCCATACACAGCGTACATGTTGGACCCCAAGTATGCTGGCAAGAGCATCCTGTCTGGTGCAGAGATTGACAAGGCCTATGGTGTCATCACGACCGTGTCTCGCCACCTTGGCCTGGATGAGGGCAACGTTCTTGGCAGTCTGGCGAAATACACTTCCAAGCAAGGGCATTGGGATGGAGATGTAATATGGCAGTCGTGCCAACATATCTCATCAGCCACCTGGTGGAAGGGACTTAGTGGATCTGAGGCTCTTTCCCATGTTGCCTCCATCATCCTCCAAATCCCACCAACATCAGCCGCCACAGAGCGCAACTGGTCCTTGTTTGGGAAACCACACACCAAAGCATGCAAAAGGCTGACCAATACAAGGGTTGAAAAATGTAGGCTTTTTGAGCCTGACAACAAGCCATCCTCAACAAGGTTGGAAAGTGACAGTAAAGATGAGTCTGATGTTCAAGGGGTGGACATTGAGGAGGTCCAGGGAGAAGACGTGGGAGCCTGAGAGGAAGACAATCAAAGCTTTAGTTTGTAGACTCATTTTACAGATGTTGAAAATGTTTTTTGGAGATGCGATGGATCATTGGGGATCATTCAATATTCCCTTTCTTTTGTTGTCCAGTGATATCATCCCATGTGAAGAGTCAACTAATTTAATTAAAGTTAAATTCATAACTAAATAGTATTTTTTATTATTGGAAGGCTTTAAATCATTTGCAATTATGTCTACTCATTAAAGGTAAAAGGTTTGTTTCTGTCTCCATATTATATGGTAAATATAGCCAATGCAAAAAACATCCACAATAGTATTAATATTACATTTGCATATATTTCTGTTAATTCCCATATATTCCTGTTAATTCCCACCTTTGAATATTCCCCAAAATGTGGAACCCTACACCTGTTTAAGGATCCTTGCAAAAGTAAGAGCCTTGCAAAAGTATTCATCCCCCTTGGCGTTTTTCCTATTTTATTGCATTACAACCTGTAATTTAAATGGATATTTATTTGGATTTCATGTAATGGACACACACAAAATAGTCCAAATTGGTGAATTAAAAATACAAATAAATATTAACAAAAATTCTACAAAAAAATGGAAAAGTGGTGCATGCATACGTATTCACCCCTTTGCTATGAAGCACCTAAATAAGATCTGATGCAATTAATTACCTTCAGAATTCACATAGTTAAATAACATCCACCTGTGTGCAATCTAATTAAGTGTCACATGAGCTCAGTATATATATACAGCTTTTCTGAAAGGCCCAGAGTCTGCAACACCACTTAGCAAGGGGCACCACCAAGCTAGCGGCACCATGAAGACCAGTGAGCTATCAAAACAGGTCAGCGACAAAGTTGTGGAGAAGTACAGAGAAGGGTTGGGTTATAAAAAAAATATCAAACTTTGAACATCCCACAGAGTACCATTGGATACATGATTTTAAAAATTGAAAGAATATGGCACCAAAACAAACCTGCCAAGAGTGGGCCACCCACCAAAACTCATGGACCATTTAATCAGAGGCAACAAAGAAACCAAAGATAACCCTGCAGGAGCTGCAAAGCTCCACAGCAGAGATTGGAATATCTGTCATGTAATGTAAATGTAAATGTAAATCTGTCCATAGGAACACTTTAAGACATACACTCCACATTGCTGGGCTTTACGGAAAACTGGCCAGGAAAAGCCATTGCTTAAAGGACAAAAATAAGCAAGCGCATTTGGTGTCGCCAAAAGGCATGTAGGAGACTCCCCAGACCTATGGAAGACGGTACTCTGGTCAGATGAGACTAAAATCGAGCTTTTTGGACATCAAGGAAAATTCTATGTCTGGCGCAAACCCAACACCTCATCACCCTGAGAACACCATCCACACAGTGAAGCGTGGCAGCATCATGCTGGGGGGATGTTTTTCATCGTCAGGGACTGGGAAACTGGTAAGGGATGGATGGCGCTAAATACAGGGAAATTCTTGAGGGGAACCTGTTTCAGTCTTCTAGAGATTTTAGACTGGAACAGAGGTTCACCTTCCAACGGGACAATGACCCTAGGCATACTGCTAAAGCAACACTAGTGGTTTAAGGGGAACATTTAAATGGCCTAGTCAAAGCCCAGACCTCAATACAATTGAGAATCTGTGGTATGACTTAGATTGCTGTACACCAGCAGAAACCATTAAACTTGAAGGAGCTGGAGCAGTTTTGCCTTAAAGAATGGGCAAAAATCCCAGTGGCTAGATGTGCTGAGCTTATAGAGACATACCCCAAGAGACTTGCCACTGTAATTGCTGCAAAATGTGGCTCTACAAAGTATTGCATTTTTGGGGGTGAATAGTTATGCACACTCAAGTTCTGTTTTGTCTTATTTCTTGTTTGTTCCACAAAAAATATTTAGCATTTTCAAAGTGTTTAACTCAAACAATACAAACTCCCCACAAAAAATGGCAGGTGGATGGATTATCTTGAGAAATGCTAAATAACAGGGATGTAAAAAATGTGTATGCACAATTTGAGAGAAGATTTGTGCATATGGAAGAATTCTGGGTTATTTTATTTCAGCTCATGAAACATGGGTTAACATGTTGCGTTTATATTTTTGTTCAGTGTAGAAAAAAACGTTTGCAGCATTGAGGCACGTTAGACCATTCCTTCTGGGAGTCCAACTTTTGCTTTCACAAAGTAATGTGAACTTAGCTAGCTACACGTTCACAATTTAAAATACATTCAAAATAGGTGCCTACAAGAATGGCAGTATGTTTTATTGTTTTGCTAGCTAACGTTAGTTGCTATGACAAATTTCACTTGCGCGCGCACACTTTATTTAGCAATGGTCTGTAAGCTAGGCTAACGTTGCGCACACACACCATTTACACGTCAGCTAAGTCATGGATACTAGCTAGTTGGAAATAACTTTTTAGTTAGATAACATTCATTCCTCACGCCTATCGAGCACGCTAACTTGTGTGTTTACAACAAAGATTTACCTAGCTAACGTTAGCACTTAACGTTACAACTACTCACTTCAAGTCGCGATTCACAGACTGCAGGTTATCTTGAAACTCGGTAATAAAAACCTTTTCGCGTCCTTCGAGGGTTTCTTTGTTTTTCATCCCATCTTTCAGAGAGTCAAAAACCCTTGTTACACTTGAACGAAGTGCCTGAATAGCACTTATTGCTTGAGAAAATGCTTCTAAATTCACACCAACGTTCATTGCGTCCGCCATTTTTTTCGCACGCTAGGATGAACGACGCATAAACACCGTCATCGAGATGCAGTGCGTAGCAAGGGAAATGTAGTTCACGCTTTCCGTGCCTGCTGTCTTCTCATTTGCTCACTGCCAGTATACATTTGCCCATTCAACTACTTCTTAAATCATTTTTAACTACCTTTTATATTGCTGTCTGCAAACATTGTGCATTGTCAGTGCCCGTGTCTGTCTGTGACAATAATTTGGCCTCGGATGACCTATAGTAATGTGGAGGCTGTTTACACCCATTGGTCTGTGTGGCCACGCATCAGGACCATGGACAGCTCAACTTAGTGTTCTTCCATGGGAAGCCCCCAGGCTTGCGGCTTTGATGTTGTTACTTCAATTACACCCATCCAAAATTGGCAAAAGAAGGGTTTTGGCTGCTTTTTAAAAATGTGTTTTTACTATCCAGCTTAATTGGGTATTAAGTGGCTAATGTAATTGTCAACAATGTAAATAGCATAAGTTAGTTTGCTAAAATTATACATAAAAAATATATAGCCAATTTTATAGGCTATATATGCAATATATGTTTTGCTCAGAACTTGAGTGGCCAAATTAAAATCAACCACGGCCCAAATTTGCCACAGGCTCCCTGTTGGGGATTGGTTGTGGTAGATTTTATTTGGCCACCCAAGTTATCTGAGCTATGTATATATCCTATAAATTGGCTATATATTTTTTTCTATGTATAATTTTCACTGTAAAATCACCAGGAAATCAGCTCAAATGGATTTTAACTTTGGAAATCCGTTCCCAATTATTCCCACGCATCAATAGAGGCATATGCGATTGTATCCCAATGTAATCAAGGTTTGAAATGATTCTGTTTTTGTCAAATCCTATATCTGTTTGGGATTATTGCAGTCAATTTGCAGAGTACAAATTATTTATAACTATGTTCTGGCCGCTGACCATCCGCTCAAGAGAAACCGTTACAAAATTGGGGACGCCAGCACTGTTGAAGATGCATGCGCTATGCTTTAAGAGCCATATAGGAACTTCAAGTTGTTTAACTGTTAAACAGTGTTGTGTTAGCCGATTGCTTAGCGAAAACTAGAGATCATTATGTCTGCCTTGAGTGATTTTTGAGCTGCTCCTTTAAGCAGGGCGGATAGCCCGATCGGCTCATGGGGTGGTTATATTTCTGACGGGTAAAAGTTGCGTACCTGCTTCACACACACGTAGTTTGCAAATCAGATACTGAGAGCTAAATGTGGAAACGAGAAGAGAGCAGGAGAACAATGGCAGGAGGGAATTTATGAAATAAGCGAGTGTGTTTATGCATAGGGGAAAGTGAGGTCGAGAGAGAGAGAGAGAGAGAGAGAGAGCGAGAGTGAGCTCTTTCCTTCTGCCCTTGAGCGCCTAGGACAAAACCGAAATCGCAAAAAGTAACGGAACATTAATTGAGGCAGTACCACTTCTGGAAAAAGTATTGAAATATAATATATTTCGAACAAGAAGTCAACTATTGTGCGTACGGGATGTATAGGATACCATCCTAACGCACTGCTTTCCTCAAAGTATAAAAACAGAAGGGAAACAAACAGAAGGGGAGAGCATCTCATCTAATCCTCTTACAGAAGGGAATACGGTAACGTTAAGCTTTATTTCAACGACGAACCAATGCTGAGGCTTTTGAATGCTGATAACACTTTTGCAAAGGATGCACCCATGACAGAATGATCATATTTTCCCGGAGCAATTTGGTAAGTGTTCGAATTCCACCGTGAACATAGAGGATAGTAACTGTTGTAACCGTGCACCTTCAAAATTGTATAGGACTATAATGCTTATAATCTTGCAACCAGTGACTTGCTACAGTTGTTTCTTATAATCAAGCATTATAGCCTACATTTGAAGGCAGCATTAAGCTACACACTTCAGAGAATTTCAGAGCTTTGGAAAGAGTATCAACGTAAAGAACATCAGTTGTCCACATTATAGGACAAATCCAAACATGATACAAGTTGATCAAATTAGTTATTTTTATTTGCCAATTGTAGACTACAGCCTAGGTCTGTCACCATCTGCCTGTGAGAAGTTCTCGACAGGTATGGTACCTCTGATGGCAATAGTTGGCAAAGCCAAGAGCGCAACAGACATCCGTCTGTGGGGACGAGGGTATATATTTTTTTACTTGCAGTTATGTTTGGGAAATTCCTTAATTAGGGTAGTTTTGAGAATATAGATTGGTTGTGAAAACAAACATGAAAGGTTACAATATTATTTATTTATAAGCTACGGTATAGCCTACCGATATTAATTTGAACAGATTTCAAATGGGTTCAAGTTCCTCTAATGAAAGATATGTTTAACCTAATTGCTAGTTGTAAAAACGAAATAAAATCATCTGTATAGTAGCAGTAGCCTATTAGATATCGTTTTACTTTGCCTTTTTTTGTGTGGAAATGTGTGTGGCAATTTCCCCCCCCAAAAGTTAAATGTTTAATAAATTATTGTATTTTTTCCTTCTCAATATAGCCAACGATGGAGCATGTAAATACTTCCTTTGACTGACGTGAAAACACAACAAAATCTCATCTAGAGAGCTTCTGAGTGGACAGCGGGAATATTCTCAATGCTCTACTCATGGACATATCGACTGCTTTTAGCATGGCTTGCCTGGAGTGCCAAAGGGGGTCGATCTGAGAAAGATTTAGCGTTGTATACATTTCTAATAAAATAAGTTATTGTAACTATAATTTAAAGTAATACTTTAATTTGAATTGTTTTTAACATAAGATACCAAATACTTCAAAACAGAAGTGTAACTTATTTAGGCAGGCATACATTTGTATACAAAACCAGCAGAGTTGTAAGGCTGTATCCTGCAAGCGGCAGGTGTCTCTCCCAACATGAAAACCAACCGGATTCCAAGCTGATCCTCTCCCTGTGTGGACCGACGGTGGCACCACTTCCCTCTTCCCTCCGGACTCTCGGTCTTGGACCATGGGTGTGGTCTCTACGAGTGCCATGCTCTCACAGGTGCTTTTTCATTTGCACTTTGTTACTCTGACCCTTGGCCAGTATGATATATGCAAGTCGCTGTTTAGTACGGACGATGGACCAACATGGGAGTTTTATGCTTGTCAGCCAAAACCAATGGCTATGAAGGAGTTCGTGCAAATTAGGGTGGATCCTCCTGGCATCACTTGCGGCAACCCCCCGGAGAGGTTCTGTACCCTGGTAAGTTTAAGTTTGAATTCAGTTGGTGTAACCATCAGCACCAGTTTTATACTTAGAGTATTTTTATAGGCCTACACTTTGAAGTTTTGTCTATCAAAAAGAGTGATGAAAAACGGACATGGAAGGTTTTCTAGATATTAGGATATCGTTAGGGTATCTGATCCTAGATATGAGATGAGAAACTTTGATCTCGAACAAGATGGCGGGAATATGTACCTTTTCTATGAGACAACTCAGGACATAAGAGTTGAAACCTACTTTCAGTAGGCTACGTGTTATTATAGTGAAAATGCAAACAAGACTTCAAGACACAATTACTTTTATTTTGGAATCACTGCCTCAATAGATACACTACATGGCCAAAAGTATGTGAATACCTGCTCGTCGAACTTCTCATTCCAAAAATTATAGGTATTAATATGGAGTTGGTCCCCCTTTGCTGCTGCAACAGCCTCCACTCTTCTGTAAAGGCTTTCCACCAACATTTCTGCGGGGAGTTGCTTCCTTTCAGCCACAGGAGCCCCCCTCCCCCTCCCGACAGTGGATTGCGCACTGAGATGGAACAGAGCAAATAGGCTTTTCAACGCAATAGCTTTAGCTGGTGGTAATTTGTGGAATAGACATCAGCTGGAATGCGGTTTTATCCAATCAGCATCCAGGATTAGACCCAACCGGTGTATAAACCAATAAAATAGATTAGAACAGAACAGAATAGTGCTATAGAATAACTTAAATAATAAAATAAACATGCTATTTATAGTTTCTATAAAGATTAAATATGACTAAATGAAAAAATATAGCAGCAGCAATATTCAATAAAACGAATCATTTCTGCTTTGGCCTGCTGTTTTCATAATGAAACACACTAAGTCTACACGACAGTATATCAGGTTATTTAACCAAGTTAATTTTGTTTGTCTCAAACAATATCATTAGATTAGGTTTGTTATTGTGTTTGTGCCTCCCTACAGGGACTCACACCTTGAGTGATACCGTTTATTTATAACGCTGTTTAACACCATGAGCTCATATGAATAGTAACTTTAGGGTTATAAATGTACATGTATATGTATTATTTTGTATCCTGTAAAGCTGTAAGCTTGAGTGTACTATATATACACTGCTCAAAAATAAAGGGAACATTTAAACAACCAAATGTAACTCCAAGTCAATCACACTTCTGTGAAATCAAACTGTCCACTTAGGAAGCAACACTGATTGACACTAAATTGCACATGCTATTGTACAAATGGAATAGACAACAGGTGGAAATTATAGGCAATTAGCAAGACACCCCCAATAAAGGAGTGGTTCTGCAGGTAGGGACCACAGACCACTTCTCAGTTCCTATGCTTCCTGGCTGATGTTTTGGTCACTTTTGAATGCTGGCGGTGCTTTCACTCTAGTGGTAGCATGAGACGGAGTGTACAATCCACACAAGTGGCTCAGGTAGTGCAGCTCATCCAGGATGGCACACCAATGCGAGCTGTGGCAAGAAGGTTTGCTGTGTCTGTCAGCGTAGTGTCCAGAGCATGGAGGCGCTACCAGGAGACAGGCCAGTACATCAGGAGACGTGGAGGAGGCCATAGGAGGGCAACAACCCAGCAGCAGGACCGCTACCTCCACCTTTGTGCAAAGAGGAGCACTGCCAGAGCCCTGCAAAATGACCTCCAGCAGGCCACAAATGTGCATGTGTCTGCTCAAACGGTCAGAAACAGACTCCATGAGGGTGGTATGAGGGCCCGACGTCCACAGGTGGGGGTTGTGCTTACAGCCCAACACCGTGCAGGACGTTTGGCATTTGCCAGAGAACACCAAGATTGGCAAATTCGCCACTGGCGCCCTGTGCTCTTCACAGATGAAAGCAGGTTCACACTGAGCACATGTGACAGACGTGACAGTCTGGAGACGCCGTGGAGAACGTTCTGCTGCCTGCAACATCCTCCAGCATGACCGGTTTGGCGGTGGGTCAGTCATGGTCTGGGGTGGCATTTCTTTGGGGGGCCGCACAGCCCTCCATGTGCTCGCCAGAGGTAGCCTGACTGCCATTAGGTACCGAGATGAGATCCTCAGACCGCTTGTGAGACCATATGCTGGTGCGGTTGGCCCTGGGTTCCTCCTAATGCAAGACTATGCTAGACCTTATGTGGCTGGAGTGTGTCAGCAGTTCCTGCAAGAGGAAGGCATTGATGCTATGGACTGTTCCCCTGACCTGAATCCAATTGAGCACATCTGGGACATCATGTCTCGCTCCATCCACCAAAGCCACGTTGCACCACAGACTGTCCAGGAGTTGGCGGATGCTTTAGTTCAGGTCTGGGAGGAGATCCCTCAGGAGACCATCCGCCACCTCATCAGGAGCAGGCCCAGGCATTGTAGGGAGGTCATACAGGCACGTGGAGGCCACACACTACTGAGCCTCATTTTGACTTGTTTTAAGGACATTACATCAAAGTTGGATCAGCCTGTAGTGTGGTTTTCCACTTTAATTTTGAGTGTGACTCCAAATCCAGACCTCCATGGGTTGATAAATTTGATTTCCATTGATCATTTTTGTGTGATTTTGTTGTCAGCACATTCAACTATGTAAAGAAAAAAGTATTTAATAAGAATACTTCATTCATTCAGATCTAGGATGTGTTATTTTAGTGTTCCCTTTATTTTTTTGAGCAGTATATATATGGTATGTTCCTGTTTTTTGGGAGAGTGCTGACATGAGTGAGGTTCATATAAGAGAGGCTGACAATGTTGCTGTGGGATATCCAGCCGAGGGCTTGATTGTAAAACAAGCAAATATATGATTTGTCCAGCTGGGTTGTACTTTTGGAACCCATGAAGAGAGGACGATCAAACCATGATCACAGAGCATACCATGTACAATTTTATAGTGTGTTACCTGAAACTCCTGGTTATCAATTGTTATATAGCCTTAGACTTGTCAATCACTCACTCTGATTTGAGCATCTGTCTTTGTGGTAAGAGACAAGTCACTTTTAACATCCTAAATATCACCAATGGTAATTATGATCATCACATTGCAACTAAACATGCAGCAATATGTAGCATCCAGCTGTGTAATGCTAATCGCAGCTTTTTTTTGTGCCAGATTACTAACCACACATTGGATGTCATAGTGGAGAGGTTAGCCTGGATTTTGCCAAATTCAAGCTGGGGATAATTAGAGAGAGCTATGATAGCATGAGCCAGGTTGGGACTTTAGTCAGGACATTGGTACCATCCAATCTCTTTCCATGAGTGTTAAGAGATCTTTGGAGACCACAGGATGTCCGGACAGACAGTCAGGGTTTATGTCTCGTCCAATGAAAGGCACCCTGTGCAGGGTAGCTTCCTCATCACTTTCCCCCCGGGGGAATTTGTCCACCTTACACCCCTCAACTGGCTCTCCAACATCAATTCCAGCAGCAACTTGATTTTGCCATGCATTCTCCCATCCAAGACCTGACCAGGTCCAACCCTGCTTAGCTTTAGACGGAAGCCAGGGATGCAGCAGGGTGGTTTGGCTGTTGGCATACTGGTAAGCCTACTACTTCAAGAAATGCTGATCAGCCACAATATGATTCTTAATGACCATTGACCAGTTTAAAGTGAAATACTTGTTGGCCTCTCTTTAGCCCCAAAGTAGTCTAGTCATGAACATTTTATGAAATGTAAAGTGGCCTCCTGTTGACTGTGCTGTTGAAGAAGGAAGACTCAGTGTCGACGTGCTTCTATGGCAAGAAGCTCTTTGGTAAATTATCGTTCCTCCAGTGATCTGACCATTCATCTTATGGAAAGGTAAATGTGCCATGAGTGGCCCATTACCAAAAGGCTACCCAGTACAGCTAGACACAGTCACATATTTAGACTTGCCATGACTCTTACAGTGCAATATGATAGTGTTCTGTAGCCCATTTTACATCAATTACATGCTTTGGACTTGTCAATTGAGTGCACTCAATTGACAACGTTTTTCATGCTTTCCTTTTGGAAAGCAACATCATTGATTAGAATAAGCCATCCCCAGAATGAGTATGCTGGCTTTCGTTGGAAAGCTTTCTGGCTCATGAATGATTTAGAGCACATTTCAGCCACTAGGCCCACAGGAGATGCCGTTGCATTTTTAGTCAGTGCTCCCCCCTGCCATGCATGATGTTAGCTGGTGCTGGGAGAGGGGTGCACTCTGTGTGTAGCATTGCTTAATGAGCAGAGGAGGGAAGGAGGGAGGGAGCTAAGCAAAACGACAAATCTCGACCCACTACTGATGTGATTACACACACATTGAAAGACGAAGAGAGGAGCCAGACCTTGTCCATAACTGAAGTGAGGCATCACTGCCACTCTCCATCCTGTGACCTCAAATCATTAATTACAAGTACTCTTTTCAACAGTAATGGTCGCAACATATTAGATATAATCCTGCCCCACATTGCATTTGCTTATTTTAAAATGCCCAAACAGCCGGAACTAAAAATAGCAGTGCAGATTGCAGCACAGCAGTGGAGTGCACTATAGTAAGGACTTCAATTTGGTACACTATTTGCAGTAGGTTAAAACACATGTTCAGATTAGATCATGTGAGGATATGTCACCATATTTATCCTACCGGTGGAGAGTTAATGTATTGTCACTAACGTGCCGCTTTGGTCAGTTCTGTCCTGTGTCATTCATTTTACATGAGTCCTGGCAGCTTCAGCCCCTTGTCCTGTGCTCCCAGAGGGTAGCGATTTCATTCCGTTTCTCTATGCCCACATGCAATCATCTCCATTAGCCTGTTTTCATGCCACTGCAGGTCCTGGATGATTCTTCAAATTAAGTTGTGCGTATGGTAATCCTCTGTCATCCTTTCAGGGAGATACAATATTTTTCAAGAAAGGTTTTTGATTGATTACATTCTAATTTATGCTGATGACCACAGATGACCAACTTTTTTTTAATGGTGCTATGAACATAATACAGTGTGAAATGGTGTGTGTGTGTGTGTGTGTGTGTGTGTGTGTGTGTGTGTGTGTGTGTGCGCAGATTTAAAACAGTAGGCAGTGGCCCATGCTGGGACAGGTGAGGGTCTTGTGCGGCCTGTTTTGTCTCTGGTATAATTAGGCTGCTGTTTTCCAAATGTTGTATCAGGAGCTTCCTTCACATTAATTAAGTCAAGCGAGGAAACGTATCTCACCAGCTGAGGGAATAGCAGCTCTAAACACTAGCTTCCCATACAGTACATGGCTCAATGCTCCCCATCTACACCAATGCAGTTGGGCATGTTTGTGGACTGAGGTACCGTCCAAATCTCTGGGCTCAACTGCCTTTCTAGTTTTATCATCCTGGTCCTCTCGTCTCGACTCGTCTCCTCTTACATGACCTCTCCTCTCCATTTCCGCAACACACACTTTCTGTCTCTTCCTCATCCTTCCCATCTATTTCGGTCAGTGCAGGTCCACAGATGTCCTTCTGATTGGACTTAACAATGTCAACTGGACTCTGACTCAGTGAATAAACTGGCCAGGTCATCTTCAGGAGAGAGGTCAGTGATCCCCAGCCACTCACAGTCAGGGTGTCTGAACCTCATCGATGGAGCTGCCTTCCTAATGCCATCAAACCACAGCTTAAAGGTGAGATCAGTGGAGGGCTTCCACTATAGCAGAGAGGAAAAATCCTCTGTTGTCATTGAGGATAGAATTTTGGATTATCTCAAACACAAAGAAACCTATTGGTCAGTGAAAGGGGATCAAAGTTTGTGGTTCTCCTCCAGTGTGTGTGCGAGAGAGAGAGAGAGAGAGAGATCCATTCTGAATTCCCTGAGGCTGTCACTGAGAAGTGGGCAAACAGTCTACTTAGCACTGGGTTGCTCTTTAACTGTGACAGGAATCCAGTGTGGATAATTGCTGGAGCGGTTTAGTGGTGAAAGCCACCTGGTGTAGCAGTTGAACTGGATTTGTGTGCTCTGCAGAAGGAGGCAAGGATTGTGGGCTAAAGGTAGAAGAAGCTGAGGCTCTGGCTTGGGCACCTGTTGTGTGTGGCTCTCATAACACCATTGACATAAAGGGGAAAGAATGTACAGTACATTTCCAAAAGTATGTGGACACCTGTTCATCGAACATCTCATTCCAAAATCATGGGCATTAATATAGAGTTGGTCACCCCTTTGCTGCTATAACAGACTCCACTCTTCTGGGAAGGCTTTCCACTAGATGTTAGAACATTACTGCGGGGACTTGCTTCCATTCAGTCATAATTAGGCCTGGCTCGCAGTTGGCGTTCCAATTCATCCCAAAGGTGTTTGATGGGGTTGAGGTCAGGGCTCTGTGCAGGCCAGTCAAGTTCTTCCACAATGATCTCGACAAACCATTTCTGTATGGACCTTGCTTTGTGCATGGGGGCATTGCTATGGTGAAACAAGAAAGGGTCTTCCCCTGACTGTTGCCACAAACTTGAAAGCACACAATCATCTAGAATGTCATTGTAATGCTGCAGTGTTAAGATTTCACTCCACTTAAACTAAGGGTCCTAGCCTGAACCATGAAAAACAGCCCCAGACCATTATTCCTCCTCCACCAAACTTTGCAGTTGGCACTATGTTCTCCTGGCATCTGCCATACCCAGAGTCCAATGGCGGCGAACTTTACACCACTCCAGCCAGTGCTTGGCTGCTCAGCCATGGAAACCCATTTCATGAAGCTCGCAAAGAACAATTCTTGTGCTAACGTTGCTTCCAGAGGCACCTTGGAACTCAGTAGTGAGTTTTGCAACCCCAGAAAATATGATTTTTTTCTCGCTACGCGCTTCAGCACTCGGCGGTCCCGTTCTGTGCGCTTATGTGGCCTACCACTTCACAGCTGAGCCGTTGTTGCTCCTAGACGTTTCCACTTCACAATGACAGCTCTTATATTTGACCGGGGCAGCTCTAGCAGGGGAGAATTTTGACAAACTGACTTGTTGGAAAGGTGGCATCCTATTAAGGTGCCACGTTGAAAGTCACTGAGCTCCTTAGTAAGGCCATTCTACTGCCAATAGCCTGCCTGGAGTGCCATTTAAAAAAAATATATATTGGTTAAATTGCAACAGGCTAGTTCAATCAAATACAGATACTATTTGAAATGTTCTCAAATACTGTATCTGAACCCAGGCCTGGAAACCGTGTGAGTGAGGATGACTGTTGATGACAAGACGTGTGACAGTTTGCACTCAGGCCGACCAATGTGACACTGGGATTTAGAGGTCAGGGATGACCACTTGGTAGGCAACCCCCCATGTTAATCTATTCTGTGTGTAATCCATGTGTGTCAGTAGAGCAGTGTTACAGCTTCGGGGTAAAGTGAAACATCTATGACACTGTTGAAGCTATATAATGTCGGACTTTTAGGTATGCAACGCATTTCAGTAGTCTCGCTGATCTTTTTTGGAGTGATGATGAAATTTGATTCAATGCAACACTGTAATTTACAATGTGCATTAAATTAGTGTCATTGTAACCAGATTATGTGCAATTATCACCCTGTATGTAGGAATTCCCAGATGGCTATTCACCAAACAGAGCTCACAAACTGTTTCATGGGGACATATGGTGAGCATGTTGGGACAAGCACACAGACATGGTCTCAGGGGGACCTGAGGTTGACCAGATTGTTTTGGAAAATCTGTTTCCTGGTTGTTTCATGTTGCTTGGGTGTATTTTTTTTGGTGGGGCTCGTAGCCTATATAAGATAATGAGTATGTAACTTTATTTTATTTTATCTGACTTATTTCTCATTAGCAAAGACATGCAAAGAACCAATAAATACTATGAAAAACATCAGTTGTATAGCCTACTTTGAGTATGCGGGAACCTTTTAGGGAGTCATTCTTCTGAGTCATATATTCTATGCTGAATACTAACAAAGAACTCGCTCAGTGTGGATTTAGAATGTTAACAAGTGATGAGCTAGTAAATGTTTTCTTTTTTCTAATGGGGAAGGGAGATGAAAAGTGTTTTCCAACATTGACCAGTTTTCTTTCCCCTCATCTCCCTCTTTCAGGAGAACCCCTACCTGTGTAGTGACGAGTGTGACGCCTCCAACCCGGACCTGGCTCACCCTCCCCAGCTGATGCAGGATCGTGAGCGCAGCGGCCTCATCACCTATTGGCAGACGGTGACATGGAGCCGCTACCCGGAGCCCCTGCTGGCCAACATCTCCCTGGCCTGGAACAAGAGCCTGGAGTTGACCGACGACATTCAGGTCACCTTCGAGTATGGCCGCCCCACCATGATGGTGCTGGACAAGTCCCTAGACAAAGGGCGCACCTGGCAGCCCTACCAGTTCTACGCCGACGACTGCATGGAAGCCTTCGGCATGCCCGCTAAGCGGGTGCAGGACCTGTCGGCTACCAATGTGACGCGGGTCATCTGCACAGAGCAGTACTCTCGCTGGGTGGGCTCCAAGAACGAGAAGGTGCTGCGCTTCGAGGTGATGGCACGCTTCACTATCTTCACGGGGCCCAAGCTGCTCAACATGGACAGTCTGTACACACGCATGGAGAGTATGAAGGGCCTGAGGGACTTCTTCACTTTCACCAACCTGAGACTGAGGCTGCTGAGGCCGGCCCTGGGGGGAACCTACGTCCAGAAAGACAACCTCCTCAAATACTTCTACGCCATCTCCAACATAGAGGTACCAGCCAGGTAAATACACACACCTACCTCTCTTTGCCTTATTGGACAATATCTCTTGCAAAGATATTTGAGTCACAGTCTATTTTGTGATCAATTGAGAAAATGCACAGTCCTAATGGTATACTGTACAGTATCTTACGCTGTACACCAGAGGAGGCTGGTGGGACGAGCTATAGGAGGACAGGCTCATTGTGATGGCTGAAATGGAATTAATGGAACAGTATCAAACACATGACCCATTCATTCCATTCCAGTCATCACAATGAGTTCGTTCTCCTATAGCTCCTCCCACCAGCCTCCTCTGCTCTATATTAGTGAGAAAAGAGTGCCCAATATTTTAGCTTCTGATAAGGAGCTGTGGAGGAAGTTGTCTGAAACAAAAACTGTTTTGATTCTGTTAAAGAAACAGTCACTCTCTTCCTGCTGACAGTCAATTCTATAGCAATCCAATCTCAGTGCTTAATTCAGTAACCTTTGCGAATATAAATATTGATAAATTAATGAATTAGTCTCTCCTGGCAACATTGCATTGCCCAAACCTCCGGTAATACGAGCCGTCAATCAATAGTTATTCCTGTATGTCAAATAGCAAATTGTTTTAAAGGGAGTTGGGGATGGGGTTTGGAGGAGTTGAGTGGTCAAATGGACACATGGAGATAAGGTAAAGAGCCCATGACTGATGTTCACTGGTTTATAATGATCAGGGAATAGAGGAGAAATGTTAAGCTAATTCCTACCGGAAAATGGTTGTTGGATATTTTATCCATCCCTTAGTATTGGGAAGCGCTTGCAGTGTTTGAATGATTGGGATGGGATGGCCTCCCTGATGGCTGTGTGTGTGTGTGTGTGTGTCTCAATAAATGGACTGCAAACACTGAGAGAAATGGCCTAGGGCTCTGTAATGATATCAGGCCCATCAGCACAGGGACAGAACTGCCGCCGTTGCCTCCTCCACCACCTCCTCTGCTCCTCCTCCCATTCCTCCTCCGCCTCCCCTCCTCCTCCCCCTTTTCTCTCTCCCCCTCCTCCCCCTCTCCACGGCTCATTTCCCCTTGACATGAGGAGCGCAGATAATCAACCCTTGATTAAACCTAATCGGGTAGAGCAACAAAAGCCAAGGCCCCCTAATTGAGTAAGATGCAATGCTACTTGTGAAAGGCAGGCTAAATTGTTTTATCATTTCCTATTTTGATGAAATCTGATTTGAGCCTTGTTTCATGGATTTTGTTCTGAACTCTTCTGATAATGCTTGGACATTTAGATTATGCTTGTTCACAAAGGCTGCCGTGGTAATTGATATTTCCACCGGATAGCACTCTATTTATAGCCCCATACAGAAGGAATATAGACAATTCAGAATCATACCACGCGAAAGATGTATCATTAGTCAGAGCAACAAACATCCTCATCAGGTTCCTTTGGCAAAGATTCTCTGATGTCGTCCGTTCTAAAGTGGCAGTTTGAAGTGGCCCCAAGGAGAAAGGACCGCAGCTTGCATGTCCCTTCGCTCGCGCAAACTTCTTTGAGAAACACCCCGGACGAGAGCAAACCAGATGTATCCGTTTGTCCCATTCTGTCCTTGCGCCGTTTTTTAAAAGGATAGAACAACAACAAAAAAACGAAACATAAGGAAACCATCCTCAGACCTTCGCTCTGGTCACTCTTAGCGTACGTGGGGTCTTTATTTTCCCACCGGGCTCAAGCCTGATGCGGCAGCATCTAAATAATCACCAGCTGGGTTGGATTAAGTTGAGTAGAAAGTAGAAACATTACAAGTAATAATGGTGTGAAGCCTGTCTGTGTTCAGAAGGCATTTGAAAACCCTCGGTTTGTATTGTACAAACACATGTCGAAATGAATATTATTGTTACAATCAGGAAACACTTAAATAAGGGGTGAAAATAGGGTTCTGTCCCTGATAGGTGGATTAGGGTGAGAGTGACCCTGGTGCCCATTCTCTTGTTTTGGGGATGGAGCCGTGTCAGATGTGACGGATGACTCCAGTTGTTGGGTATAATATATTGGCATAGCCATTATCCCTCTGACCTCCTCGCCCACCTTCCTCTACTACACAATGATAGGAGACATGTCAAGCTGTCAGGAGAGACCACAGTGTCAGAGAGACAGAGGCCCCACTAATGCTGTATTCATTTGCCTGTGGTCCTGTCTCAGCACCCATCACAGTGGGGGAAAAGGACCTTGACATGAACAACTGTTTATCACATTGAACCATTCTCTGCTAAAGTTTAAGTTTCACTCACCTGTCTCAAGTTAGAGTTCCAGGGGCCAACTTTTGGCTGTTCAAATTCTTCAGAAACCACTGGGAAAATCCTTCCACACAATCTCACTGTCTAACTGAGTGGAACAGGTGATTTTCTTTGGCTGGGACTATGGAGACACATGGTCAACCTGATTTATACAAGTGTGGAGGAATACTTCTGCGTGCTAACAGGATTGATTTATTTTTCCACAACAATGATCCTGTGGGCAGAGCCTGACAGTGGCATTTTGGCCTCTCTCCCTTTAACCTCATTCCTATCTGTTTCCTGCCACCACCTCTCTCATTGGAAAACAGCTCCATGTAAAAACAAAAAATAATAATTAAAGTCCAAATTGAATAAAATAAAATAAAAAGTCAATACAGAAAGATAAGCTCTTACAGAGTAAATGGATTAGTGGGGGAGACAAATAGGACGGGTAGAAAAAGCGCAATATTTTCCTCCCGATCCTCCGACATAGAACCACCCACCTTTACACTTGCACCACCCCAGCCCACAATCCCTGTTAACTAATAATGCAGTACTATACAAAACACAGACGTGACTTTGTGAAATGTGTTTGCCAGTCTTGGAAGAGAGTTGTCCAGCCTAACATTTATTTGAGTTGTTAAGGAGACTGGGTGGATCAGAGAATCCCAGAGCCCCCAGACGAGAGTCTGTCACACCTGACAATTGCAGCAGTGACCCCCTCAGCCTCAGGGGCCTGTCCAATCACAGATGTGAAAAGTATTATGGGATGTATCCTTTCACTGTCATTATGACACGGGGCTGGTCTCTGACACCATCATTCTAACTGCCGATGCCCTTCTTTATTTATTTAACCTTTATTTAACTAGGCAAGTTTAAGAACACATTCTTATTTACAATGACAGCCTACCCCAGCCAAACCCTAACCCAGACGATGGTGGGCCAATTGTGCACCGCCCTATGGAACTCCCAATTACAGCCGGTTGCGATACAGCCTGGAATCGAACCAGGGTCTGTAGTGTTGCCTCTAGCACTGAGATGCAGTGCTTTAGACCGCTGCACCACTCGGGATTACCCTTGTATATTTTGAGTGTGTAAAAAGGACACGTGTATCCGGAACTGACTCAACTCACGGCACACTCTGAATAGAACTCTGTAAAGCAAAGAAGAGCAAATTAGATTTAAGATGATGCAATTTCGGTATAATCTTCCGCACGACTCTATTGTCTTGGGTATAGTAAGATTAGGGATGAAGTTAGTGCACTGCCGCTACTGTATGTGTCTATACAGTTTTTCTGTAATTATTTTGCTTTGGTCTTCAAATTCTTGTGTATGATGCAGTCTTTGGCCTAGTTTTGGAACAGCCTGTGCTTCTAGAGTGGAGTCACGTGCTGTCGAACAGTAGTATGAGGAAACGCGGTATGAATGTAAGGGTTGCAGGGTGGGGGTAAAGGGCCACTTAAACAACTCATGAGAGTCTAGTGAGTTTGCTTCTAAGCCCTTAAACCATCACCATCAGAGCTGTCCGTCAAATATCCAGCTATGGGCCTTGGCTATGGTGAGGGCAAGGTAACATGATCAGTGCCGCTTTGTCTGGAGGAAATGGATGCCTGCCCTTTTCTGGTCTTTCTCAAAGTATTTCGGCAGTTAATGAGTGGATGAGTTCAGGGTTGGGAAGGTTACTTTCTAAATGTAAACCATTACCGTTACTAGTTAGCTGTCCAAAATTGCAATAAGTAACACATTTGGATTACCCAAACTCAGTAAAGTAATCTAATCTTACTTTTAGATTACTTTCCCCTTAAGAGGCATTAGAAGAAGACAATGTATGTTACCAATTGAACGACATCTATTGCAGGATAAATCAATGTTAGAGTTTAGATAACTAGCCATAAATGGATGTTGCATTTTACTTTATGGGTTATGTACATAGCTGCGGTAGTTTGGGGGTGGGGATGCCGCGATTTTTGATTGAAGGTGGAAGGGGGATGCAGGGAAAAAAATATTGCCCGCACAGAAGACGTCTATATCAGTCCGCTAATACAAGACTAGTAAAGGCCTTTGTGTTTTTTTTATTTTTTTTTACTAAATATATATTTTTGTATTTACCAGCATTTGTAACTTCTGTCTGATAATTATCTGTACAGAACAGCTCATCTAATAATACTTGTGGAATATAAAGTGCTTGCTTGATATATGTTTTCCATGGGAATCGAACCCACAACCCTAGCATTGCAATCATCATCAGCCAACTGAGCCATAATATCAGATCAGATCATCACAAACCACTTGATGTCTCAATGTACTCAATTACTGTGTTGTGCGTTGTTTTCCATCATGGTGATGCAAAGTCTACAGGTACAAACCTTGATGACAATACACTAATGTACTACTTTTTGTGCAGTATTAATTTACCATCCTTACAAACCACATTAAGTGGGTTGGAAGGATGGTAAATTAATACTGCACAAAAAGTGGTTGTTTTCCATGTTATTTGATCCAAAAATAATAATAATTTGATGTGGATGTTTTGTGTCTTTGCCCATTACCTTTTGATGTAACTGTTTGAAGACAGGGTTTTGTTCTTTCTGGATTCCATTAGAATGATAATCACAGAGAAAGAGACAGGGCAATAACTCGTACAATTCCAACTATTGAATCCTGCAAGATACTGTTCTTTAATTATACAACTACCACGGGGAGATGCTGAAAAATGTGTTTGCCCACGCTACGTATATCTATATTGGTCCTCTAATAGTAGTAAAGGACTAGTGCACTACTTTTGTGAAAAATATTTTCAACAAATAATAATATATATTTGTATTAATATGTGACCGACCGCCTCGATTCGGTATTATGTAGCAACATTTGAAATGGTGTTTTTATCATTGGATAAAAGTAGAAACTCAGCGCTAGAAAATGGTATATCATACACTGCACTTGAGGAACAATGGGAAAGTAATTCTGCTTTGAAAGATGATAAATGTGCAAACCCCACTTTTGAGAAAATGGGCCTTGAATGTTTTGGTACACCTACTGGAGAGCACTTTGTCTACTCCCATCTCTTTAAGCATTCACATGTGAGGCCATGTGGTAAACATATGCTATATCAAATCAAATCTAGGTTTATTTGTCACATGCACAGGATACATAAGGTGTAAATGGTACGGTGAAGTGGTTGCATTATTAGATGACGCTTACGCGACACATCGATGGGTCATGTGAAGGAAATGCTATAACCACCCCCCTCAGCCACATCTAGCTTAGTGGATGGGTCACTATTGTCCAGCCAAAGTGGAATCTTTTTGTTTAGACATGAAGCTAGCTAGTTAAACAATGAACTGGAACAATCCCAACTCATACTACTACCAATACAAACATTGTCATAGCTGTAGTATGAATCTGCAGGTAGCTAAAGCTAACAAACTATGTTCAATGTTAGCTAGCTAACATTAGGCTATAACTAGCAATGCAAGTGGATTTCTGATTAGAATCATATTTCTACACAGATCATACATGTAACGTTAGTGAGCCAGAAAGCTAGCATTTTCTAGCTAACAAACAGTACGCTTTAACATTAAATAAGAAAGAACAACTTTCTGACAAAATTAGAAACGTATCTCAAAGTGTAGCGAGACTCATACTCATATACAGTGGGGCAAAAAAGTATTTAGTCAGCTACCAATTGTGCAAGTTCTCCCACTTAAAAAGTTGAGAAAGGACGGTAATTTTCATCATGGGTACACTTCAACGATGACAGACAAAATGAGGGGAAAACATCCAGAAAATCACATTGTAGGATTTTCTATGAATTTATTTGCAAATTATGGTGTAGTAATGTAATAGTAGTAATGTAACATTCAGAGGTGAATGTATCAAGCCAGTTGTCGTGATAAGTGTTTTGTTGTTGTGCACTGTCCTCAAACAATAGCATGGTATTTTTTTATTGTAATAGCTACTGTAAATTGGACACTGCAGTTAGATTAACAATAATTTAAGCTTTCTGCCCATATTAAACATGTCTATGTCCCAGAATTGGTTGTTGCTTACAACATCGTTCTAGTCACATGATTGCATATTGAGCAACTACTGTCCCGGTTTAGGGACACCAATCCCATAGAGGTAAAATATCTGACATTTTTCAAGTACATGTTTTTTTTTGTTGGTGTCCTTCACCTGGCTAAACGCTTGCTTGCTAGCTAGCCTAACTTCACTTTTATTGGCAATGTTAGCTAGTTAAAATGACATCTAGCTACATACTGAACATACTGGGTGGGGCACATTGTATGAATTTATGGTTGGATCAGAATGACCGTTATAATTATTGGCCAGTATGGAAAATGTAGTAAAACCACAAGTCCAAAGCCATCGATGGGGATAATTTAGGAAAGGGACAATTTTGGCTAGCTAGCCACAGGACAACAGCGCAACGAGATGCAACAATTAAAGTTGTTTCTGTCAATGATGTATGTGATTGGAGAGAATCCAAATCCAAACTGGCTTGCCTTTTTTTTTTGGTGCGCCAGGACAATTCACAGTTGAGCTCACTCAATTTAGCTCAATGCTGATTGGCTATTATTTTATACTTTTTTATCAAGGGAGGCCAAATGCTCGCTGGCTTCCTTCCCTTGCATTCAATACTATGGGCGGCAACAATGTCATACTCTTTTTGACCAGACGTCATCAGATCGATGGCCTACACATACAGAGACGAGGGGCGTTGTTTTGCTCGCTCAGATGCTTTCTCCGGTGAGATACATTCAGGCTCTTTAGAATTGATGGAAATTATGAACAACCGAGAGACAAAAGATACATTATTTTATATGTTTCTCTTTTTTCCTTGGGGATTTTTTTGGGAAGCCTGGCTTCCCTTGGCATCCATGAATACTTGCCACTGAAAATCCCTACTTGTGGTCTTCTTAAATTAAAATGGTTTTTCCATTATGTGTGGAGCACAATACCACAGAGGAGTTTACAAAGGAGGAACTCCCTCAAACTTGTATTCCATGATTCACATAATTTCTGTGTAGATATCAATAATAGGCATAAGTGATATACATATCGCCAATAGGCTACACCACTGCTGTCATCCTTATCTCCGAACCAGCTCCAAGCGTTTATTCAAATTGGTCATATAATCTTTGATGCCAACAGCAGTCGCACCATTGGAAGATGTAGCCTACAAAAAACCTATTCCTGCTCTTTTCCACAATCCATCAAACGCATTTGGTGTGTCATCATAGTGGTCATAAGTTTAAATAATAGGACTAGATCGAATCAACCCTTAAATGCACTTGAAATAAAGTTTCATCTGATTTAGTCCTATTTCTTTAACAGATCTTTTGTTGAGATGGAGACTTGAATCCAACATATTAATGATTAACTTGAAGATTACATTTGAAATCAACCAAAGCTTGTATCCCTGAGGCATATGTGTATTGTCTATTTTAGTTGAACCTTGGGTTGAATTGATGACTGCAAATGCTATATAGGCCAAATATTGATGATATATGACTTATAAAGTATGGTCACATTTTAATTTGCTCTCTTAAACGTACCCTTCGGAATGAGTTCGATAGCAACAGTGAATATTTTTTGTGAATAATAATTTCTCAATAATCATTCTCATGATAGCATATTGGTAGTAGTCAGTGACAAATATGAAAACTAAGCAAGGCTGGGCTTGGTTAAAAATCTGTATGGGAGACCAAAGGGTAGCTGTTGATAGGCCAATTGTCCAGTAGTAGGTGCTACCCAGCCTATTGTTTTGATAGTGGATATAACGTTGTTTCAAAGGGAAAAAAATCAACCTATTATATACAAGGTTTATCTATGTTGAAAATTGGTTACCATGATGACATAATCCTGTGGTTGAAATTTCGCCCTTAAAACAACAGTTTACATGATAACATTTTTTCAAATCCAATGTACAGTATTGTCCACATAGATTCCACGTCACAATACGTTGACAAAACACTTTGAAACAATGTTGATTCAATGTCGATACCTGTATGTTGAAGGTGTCTTTTGAAAAGAGGGAAATGAACAATGTGTCTTGAGGAAACTGCAAGGCATTACTTAGTTAGTACACATACAGTATGTTTGTGTGAGGGATACTGTCGATAGAGCCAAAACCTGGCTGGCATGATGACACCTGTGCACTGCACGCACACACACACACACACACACACACACACACACACACACACACACACACACACACACACACACACACACACACACACACACACACACACACACACACACACACACACACACACACACACACACACACAGTTGCACAGTGTGTAGTAACAGTTTGTGGAATTACGTTGACTCAGCACATGATATTGCTTGTGAACTTTGTTGCTGGTCTTGGTCAATATTATTTTCTTTAACAAGGCACATGCTCTTCTCATTGATCTTTTCCTTAGTATTCTCAACAATTTGTCTTCAGAAATGGACCATTCTAGACAATGTAGCAATGTGAAATGCATTATGTGCATGTTTTTTTTATTTAATTTGAAATCATTTTAAGGTTTGACTGTCTGGTCCCACTGAATGTATAGTACAGTATATCAGCATAGTAGATACTGTATGTTCACAAATGCATCCATTTTTTTCTCTCTCTCTAAAGCCTAGTTTTTCCACCAGTTCTTTTCTCACTGTGTTCTCCTGTAGGGGAGTAGCCTATTGTATGACTGATGATGCTCTGTCCAGGCTTAGGAGGATAACAGAGTTAACCCGTCCATGCTTTCTGCGCTGTTGGTCTCAACTTTGCTTTGGGTTGCAGATGAATTATGAAAATAGAAAACCGCTGCTCGTGGTCTGGTACTCCAACACTTACAGGACAACCCTAATGCGGCTAATGAAATTAACATTTCAGGGGGCTGGAATATGAGTAACTATTGCTGTCATCTCAGGAAGTAAGCTCTGTATGAGTAGAGAACAGCACCCTCCCTTCCTCCTTCCTTCCCACCCTCGCTCTCAACCTCCCTCCCTCACTCCTTCCCTCCCTCGCTCCCTCTCCCCAGTCCCCCTGCTCTGCAGTGTTGTCTATTTCTGTAGGATCCTCATTACCCAATGAGATGAAACAGCCCTTTTAAACTGTAAGCTTCTAGTGTGTCAATTTATTAGAAAAATTGTGATCATTTGACTAGCTTTGCATTGTCACTCAGCAGGTTAGTGCTAATTTTAGGTCTTTTATCGTTATAGTTTACCGTCAAACTCTCTATCCTCCAGGTAGCTCAAGTAAGAGGCAACGCTAAGGGAGGACATCGGGATAAGCACAGTTTTTATTTGTAGGGTGAAATATTTATACATACATTTACAAGGGCCAAATTGAGGGAGTAAAACATAATTTGAAATGAAGAGCGGTTTGTTTCCCCAATGATGCCAGTATCTTCAAAGGTTACTGGGCGGGCAATTTGTCTCTGAGGAAAGAGCTGGGATATCTGGGTGTTATGCAGCAACGTTTGCGGGGATGGGATATTTAAAAGGCTGCTGAGTGTGGGATCCTCCTTGTATGCAAACTGCACCTCAGGCGTAAATATTGTGTCAGCCTGCATGGATCCCATGCCTCCAGGGTCCCAAACAAAAATGGGGTGTCCTTGCCAGGCAAACAGAATATTTCAGCAGCACGATGTCCCTCATCAAATTTTCATCTGCCCATTTCAATGATGAGGCAGACTCATTTTTGGTGCAGCTCCATCACAGTAGGAGAACTGTGGTCAGCCAACCTGTCCATCCATCCTTTAATGAACAAGAGCATATGGTTCATTATCATTACTATCACCCTTAATGCCAGGAAGTACTGTATAGCTCAAAGTTGTGATAGGCCTCATACTGAACCCGGTAAGGTTGTGGTCCGGTAAGGCCATCAGCTTCTATCTCAAGGCCATCAGACTGTTAAATAGCCATCACTAGCCGGCTACCATCCGGTTACTCAACCCTGCACCTTTGAGGCTGCTGCCCTATATACATAGACATGGAATCACTGGCCATTTTAATAATTGGAACACTGGTCACTTTAATAATGTTTACATACTGCTTTACTCATCTCATATGTATATACTGTTTTTTTATTCTACTGTATTTTAGTCAATTCCATGCCTACATTGCTCCTCCTAATATTTCTCTTTTTCTTAATTCCATTATTTTCCTTTTAAAATTTTCTGAATTGTTAGATACTACTGCACTGTTGGATACTACTGCACTGTTAGATACTACTGCACTGTTGGATACTACTGCACTGTTAGATACTACTGCACTGTTGGATACTACTGCACTGTTAGATACTACTGCACTGTTAGATACTACTGCACTGTTGGATACTACTGCACTGTTAGATACTACTGCACTGTTGGATACTACTGCACTGTTGGATACTACTGCACTGTTAGATACTACTGCACTGTTAGATACTACTGCACTGTTAGATACTACTGCACTGTTGGATACTACTGCACTGTTAGATACTACTGCACTGTTGGATACTACTGCACTGTTGGATACTACTGACTGTTACTACTGCACTGTTAGATACTACTGCACTGTTGGATACTACTGCACTGTTGGATACTACTGCACTGTTAGATACTACTGCACTGTTAGATACTACTGCACTGTTGGATACTACTGCACTGTTGATACTACTGCACTGTTGGATACTACTGCACTGTTAGATACTACTGCACTGTTAGATACTACTGCACTGTTGGATACTACTGCACTGTTGGATACTACTGCACTGTTAGATACTACTGCACTGTTAGATACTACTGCACTGTTGGATACTACTGCACTGTTGGATACTACTGCACTGTTAGATACTACTGCACTGTTAGATACTACTGCACTGTTGGATACTACTGCACTGTTGGATACTACTGCACTGTTAGATACTACTGCACTGTTGGATACTACTGCACTGTTAGATACTACTGCACTGTTGGATACTACTGCACTGTTAGATACTACTGCACTGTTAGATACTACTGCACTGTTGGATACTACTGCACTGTTGGATACTACTGCACTGTTAGATACTACTGCACTGTTGGATACTACTGCACTGTTAGATACTACTGCACTGTTAGATACTACTGCACTGTTAGATACTACTGCACTGTTGGATACTACTGCACTACTACTGCACTGTTAGATACTACTGCACTGTTGGATACTACTGCACTGTTGGATACTACTGCATACTACTGCACTGTTGGATACTACTGTTAGATACTACTGCACTGTTGGATACTACTGCACTGTTAGATACTACTGCACTGTTGGATACTACTGCACTGTTAGATACTACTGCACTGTTAGATACTACTGCACTGTTGGATACTACTGCACTGTTAGATACTACTGCACTGTTGGATACTACTGCACTGTTGGCGCTAGGAACCCAAGCATTTCGGCCCTCAATAACATCTGCTGAATATGTGTATGTGACCAATCAAAGGTGGTTTGATTTGATGTGTCTGACTCGGGCATACAGATGTTCTGCGTGTTCTTGTGTCACATAGGCGGCAGGTAGCCTAGTGGTCAAGAGTGTTGAGCTCGTAACTGAAAAGTTGCTGGTTCGAATCTCTGAGCCAACTAGGTGAAAAACAACAGTTTGCTTAAGCAAGGTACTTAACCCTAATTGCGCCGATATGTCACTCTGGATAAGAGTGTTTTCTAAATGACCTAAATGTAAAACGTCGGAGGGGGTTCAGAGACTGTGTGTCAAATCAAAACAATAATAATTCCTTTGTCACATTACTCTTCATTTACTGTAGATAGAAATAGTACAGATTCCACATTGTGTTTTTACGGGAGTAGTGAAATGGATTCAGTCCCTAACGGTCCCTGCTGTGGACAGTTGCGCTGCAGGTGTTTTTACAACATTCTGGTCATAATTGGCAGAACCCCCCCCACAGAGCCTCAACCCACGGAGCCCACAAATGAATTATGCAAAAGGAGCCTTTTATTTTCCCAGTGTCCTTTAACTTTTTTGATGTGCTCAGAGAAATTTGAAAGCCAACTCCCTTTCTACTGCTCCACTTTGTCTACACTTCTCACTTACACTAATGTGTCTATATCTCTGCCTATCTGCATACCCCTTCGGGAAAAGGAGCTGCGCTTCGCATTTGACTCCCACCCTTGTTCGTTGGGAGTGCAGGGGAAGGTGTTTTTTTGTGTGTGTTTTTTTTCAAGCATCCTGTGTAAATAATTTACAGGAGCTGTCCATGCCAAAGCTTTCAAGGTCATTTGAAATTGGTAGTTAAAGAGCCAGCCGCGTGAAGGGCTGCTGCTCCCCTCATGGGGAAGTGCTCCACGGGCCGTTCTGGTGCTCACCAACCCTTAAACTGCACAATCCTCCAGGAGGGGGCAAAGGTGGAAAATGTTGAAAAAAGGTCTCCTGTAGCTGTCTCTGAGTTGGTTGGGGATCCAGTGCTCTCGCGGGTATTGGAGGGAAACAGCAGGGTTTTTATTTTCTCCTCATATCATAAGTTCCTCAGAGCACAGTGAAAGAGAAACGAGAGAAATGGCAAAAAGCATGTGAAGCAATGAACTCTGTGTGACTGCATCTGCTGTCAAGGGGCTAGCAGCAGTCTGGAGCTGCAGTACCTCAGAACCCCTATAGGAATGTATAGTAGATATAGGGAAAGGGAAGGGGCTGTTAGTGAGGTGAAATGGTACCCCCATTGGAGAGCTGTTGTGTGAACCCTGAGTAGCTTTATCATTAGCGGAGGTCAGAACTCGTCCGGTCCCAGTCACGGATCAGGACCAAACAGAAAAGGATGTTTGAAGCCAATTACACATGTTTGGCTCTTCAAAGCCTATGGAGACAACCTGTACACCTGCAAACCAATATCAGGAGCCATACAATGTTGCTCCTAGACTACCAATACAGGCCTACAGAATGAAGTCATGTTATTTTTTTTTGACCCTCTCTGATTCATTGATAATCCCAATAGTCAGGTGAAGCCCACTCTATAACTGCATCATGGTGGTTATGAGCCTAATTGTCCCAGCTGAGTAGTAGGTCAGAAACAGTCATTGTTTTTCAAAGAAGAAGTGAGTCTTAACAGCTGTAATAATGACAGATGTGGCCCCCTCTGTGCAGGAGGGTACCTCGCAGGGCACCATTTGTCCCCGTCTCCTCTCCATCCATTCTTATTTGGGACTAAGCTAGTCATCATGAGTCACTGGCAGTGAGCGCCCGGCAAATGAAAGTAAATAGTGGGGGATTCTCACGAGAGAAGTTGAGGAAATAAATCAAGCTCCCATTAACTGCAGCTCCCAGCTGTAAGTGAGCAGAGCATGCCACTCTACACCAGCCTTTTATCTGTCTATCCACATTTGTTTAGCGCTTGCTGTTATTTACTCACCTAAATGCTGCATTTCTCCAGCAGATGCAAGCTTTTTTTTGTTTATATCGTCTTGAAAGGGGGGCTGGTGGCTCTGGCTCGCCAACGCTAATAAACATTCAGCTATTTATAGGCCGTGATTATGTCATTATATTCGGCCGATTTAAAAAAAACAGTATTGTTCAAGTCTTCCTGTGTTTGCAATTGCAACTGACTTAATACGTAACGTCTCCTCCAGTCAACCTGTCCTGTGCGTGGTAATCGTAGTGTGTCCGAGGCATATGTAGAATGTACGGTACTGTTCCTTCTTCCACTCCAGATGGCCGGATGGGGGTTTGATGCTGGCCCAATAGCAGGGCTTGGCTGGCCTGTAACATGAGCTCATGAGCCCAGACAGTGGGGGGGTTTGCCCTGCAGCAACCGGATATAGCTGCCCTGGTTCTAGGACGGAAGGAGGGCATTTTCCTCCGAGAGCATACTAGTGAGGCTCCATCCACACTCATAAGGGGGACAGAAATTGACAACAGTGCAATTTCCGCACACTGATTTTGCTCTTGAAAATCTAACATGGTCTCAGTAATGAATGACTCACTATGGATAGATGGTCTATGAGTGTGTGGGGGTGCGTGTGTGTCTGACTTTGTGTGTGTCTGTGACACCCACTGCGTGAAGGCAGGATACTTCCTGAATGTAGAGCGCAGTGTGAACAGAGCCATTAATATACAGTATATTCTCTTTTCCGCAGCCACCCCCATGCTTCAGTGACTTATAGGCTTTGAAGGCCTTAAAGGAAAAGAGGAAAACAGTGTTTTTAGTCAAAGATAGAGCCACCTTGTCCATATTGTCCTTTACAGTATAACAGATGATTCCTTGGCTCGCTCCCCTTTTTTAATCAAGGGGCTTTACTGTCCACTTTGCACTTTTTGTGAGGCATCAATAATTTAGAATATTCACTGTGATGCATACCAATCTGCCTACTAGTGTGTGTGCGCATTGCATAGAGTTTCACATCCCATAACTAAGCACATTTAGAATATGCCAGTAGGCATTTATTCTGCCATCAGACAAGACAGGTCTCTTTTGCATCCGATTTCTTTTGTTTAGAGTGCCCTTTCTCCTGGAAGCGCTACAGTCAGGGATAGGGCTTGGGTCGGGTCTGTGTCATTAAATATGCAACAGTGGCTTTCTTACAGAAATTGGGGACCTGCCAGTGGATGCAAATACCCTGTACATTTAACATGTTCGACGTTCATGCATTATTAGTAAGCATAAATGGTGGAGGAGGATGGAAAATGTTCCTGTGAACGCCGGAAATAGCTCGGGAAGGACTCCTGTATTCGGTTCAGACATCTGTGGTGGCTTCAACATGAAATGTTTCGAGCTGTCTTTCTGAAATAGTTGGCAAGGAAGTTCTATGAGCATGTTAAAGGTTCAATGCAGCCATTTAAAAAAAATCTCATTATCAAATCATTTCTGCTTAACAATGCTAGCACAGATTGGAATATGTTCCGTGATTAATCTGACGGCATTGAGTAGTTAAGCACATTAGTCACCAGCTTCATTAATAAGTGCATCAACGACATTGTCCGAACTGTGACCGTACGTACATATCCCAACCAGAAGTCATGGATTACAGGCAACATCTGCACTGAGCTAAGGCTAGAGCTGCCAATTTCAAGGAATGGGACACTAATCCGGACGTTTATTTAAGAAATTGCACTACGCCCTCCGACGAACCATCAAACAGGCAAAGTGTCAATACATGTCTAAGACCGAATCCTACTATACTGGCTCTGATGCTCGTCGAATGAGGTAGGGCCTGCAAACTATCACAGATTACAAAGGAAAACCCAGCCACGAGCTGCCCAGTGAAGCACCAGCTGTTCCGGATGACTGTAATCAAGCTCTCCGTAGCCAATGTGAGTAAGACCTTTTAAACAGGTTAACATTCACAAAGCCGCAGGGCCAGATGGATTACCAGGACATGTACTCAGAGCATGCACTGACCAGCTGGCAAGTGTCTTCACTGACATGTTTAACCTCTCCCCGACCCAGTCTGTAAAACCTACATGTTTCAAGGAGACCACCATATTCCCTGTGCCCTATAATGCCAAGGTAACCTGTCTAAATGATTATCGCCCCGTATCACTCACATCTGTAGCCATGAAGTGCTTTGAAAGACTGGTTCAACACCACAGTACCCTCAAAGCTCATCACTAAGCTAAGGATCCTGGGACTAAACACCTCCCTCTGCAACTGGATCCTGCACTTCCTGACGGGCCACCCCAGCTGGTGAGGATAGGCAACAACACATTCACCACGCTAACCCGCAACACGAGGTGCGTGCTGAGTCCTCTCCTGTACTCCCTGTACACCCACGACTTTGAGGCCGCATGCGGCTCCAACAACATTATTAAGTTTGCAGACAACACGACGGTGGTAGGCCGGATCACCAACAACGATGAGACAGCCTAAAGGAAGGAGATCAGACACCTGGCAGTGTGGTGCCAGGAAAACAACCCCTCCCTCAACGTCAGAAAGACAAAGGAGCTGATTGTGGACAACAGGAAACGGAGGGCTGAGCACACCCCCATTCAACGAGATAGGGCTGTAGTTGAGCGGGTTGAGAGCTTCAAGTTCCTCAGTGTCCACATCACTAAGGACCTATCATGGTCCAAACACACCAACACAGTCATGAAGAGGGCAATGCCTCTTCCCCCTCAGGAGGCTGAAAAGATTTGGCATGGGCCCTCAAATTTTCAAAAAAGTTCTATAGTTGCACCATTGAGAGCATCTTGACTGGCTGCATCACCGCTTGGTATGGCAACTTCTTGGCATCCGACTGTAAGGCACTACAGAGGGTAGTACGTACCGCCCAGTACATCACTGGGGCCGAGCTCCCTGCCATCCAGGACCTCTATTCCAGGCTGTATCAGAGGAAGGCCCTAAAAATGGTCTAAGACTCCACTTACCCAAGTCATAGACTGCTCTCTCTGTTACCGCACGGCAAGCGGCACTGAAGCACCATGTCTGGGGCCAAAAGACTCCTGAACAGCTTCTACCCCCAAGCCATAAAACTGGGAATGGTTACCTGGACAAATGGTTAATTAAAATTCAAAATTAAAAAATTAAAACACTATCCTGCACTGGCTCTATGCACACTCACTGGACACTACCCACACACTCACACATACTACACTGTCACTCTAACACACACATACACATACTGTACACACACGCACACACACTACATATGCTCACACACACACACACATATTGACGCCACACACTCACGCAGACACACTTTCACACTCTTTCACACCCTTCACATACGCTGCTGCTACTCTGTTTATTATCTATCCTGATTGCCTAGTCACTTTTTACCCCTGCCTAAGGTACATGTACATACAGTGCATTCGGAAAGTATTCAGACCCCTTCACCCTTTTCACATTTTGTTACATAACAGCCTTATTCTAAAAATAGATTAACCATTTTTTTCTCATCAATGTACACACAATAACCCATAATGACAAAACAAACAAAAAACATTTCTAGAAATGTTTGCAAATGTTTGCAAATAAAAAACAGAAATGCTTTATTTACATAAGATTCAGACCCTTTGCTATGAGACTCGAAATTGAGCTCAGGTGCATCCTGTTCCCATTGATTATCCTTGAGATGTTTCTACAACTTGATTGAAGTCTTCCTGTGGTAAATTCAATTGATTGGACATCCACTCACCTGTCTTCCTAAGATCCCACAGTTGACAGTGTATGTCAGAGCAAAAACCAAGCCATGAGGTCGAAGGAATTGTCCGTAGAGCTCCAAGCCCGGATTGTGTTAAGGCACAGATTTGGGGAAGGGTATCAAAACAAGTCTGCAGCATTGAAGGTCCCCAAGAACTAAATGTCCTCCATCATTCTTAAATGGAAGGAGTTTGTAACCACCAAGACTCTTCCTAGAGCTGGACAACCATCTCTGCAGCACTCCACCATTCAGGCCTTTACGGTAGAGTGGCCAGATGGAAGCCACTCCTCAGTAAAAGGCACATGACAGCCCACTTGGAGTATGCCAAAAGCACCTAAAGGACCATGAGAAACAAGATTCTGTAGTCTGATAAAACCAAAATGCCAAGCGTCATGTCTGGAGGAAACCATGCACCGCTCATCACCTGGCCAATACCATCCCTATGGTGAAGCATGGTGGTGGCAGCGTCATGCTGTGGGGATGTTTTTTGGCAGCAGGGACTGGGAGAATAGTCAGGATCAGGGAAGAGATTAAAGGAGAAAAATACAGCGAGATCCTTGATAAAAAGCTACTCCAGAGTGCTCAGGACCTCAGTCTGGGGAGAAGGTTCACCTTTCAACAGGACAACGACCCTAAGCACACAGCCAAGTCTCTGAATTTCCTTGAGTGGCCCAGCCAGAGCCCGGACTTGAACCTGATCGAACATCTCTGGAGAGACCTGAAAATAGCTGTGCAGCAACATCCATCCTGACAGAGCTTGAGAGGATCTGCAGAGAACAATGGGAGAAACTCTCCAAATACAGGTGTGCCAAGCTTGTAGTGTCATACCCAAGAAGACTTGAGGCTGTAATCGCTGCCAAAGGTACTTCAACAAAGTACTGAGTCAAGGGTCTGAATACTTATGTAAATTTCAGTTTTTTAAATTTTAATACATTTAAAAAAATGTCTAAAAACACGTTTCCTTTGTCATTATGTGGTACCGTCTGGAGATTGAGGAACCTTTTTTAAAAATACATTTATTTTAGAATAAGGCTGTAATGTAACAAAATGTGAAAAAAGTGAAGGGGTCTTCACTGTATTACCTCAACCACCGTACCCCTGCACATTAACCCGGTACTCCTTGAGTATAGTCTTGTTATTTTATTGCATGACTATTTCCTTTTTTTTATTGAGCAATTCTTTCTGACTTTTTAACTCTGGGAAAGGGCTCGTAAGTAAGCATTTCACAGTAAAGTCTACACCTGTTGTATTCGGTGCATGTGCCAAAACTTGATTTGATGAAGTACCTTCCTGTGATTGTTCTCAATTAAAAGGGTCACAAAGAAAATCACGTTTTTGACTGCACTGGACCTTTAAGGAGTGAATAAAATTATCTTTGTGCAAAGAGGTTTGGTGGACGATGATTGCTAACTGCCCAAAGAGTACTGTAATTGATTAATAGTTGGGCTAAAGTGGAGGATCCAGTGATAAGCTGGAGAGCCGTGGGTTTTCCCAGCAAGGGCACTGAGACGAAGTGGGCCACTGATTAATTTGTCATGAAGAGGTGCTTGATGGGAGTTCTGTCTCCAGGAGCACTGGGATGAAAAAGCCCCGTGATTGTCGCCAAGTTTTTAATTATGGCTTAAAGGTCTTGAGAGGGTGGAAGAAACTCCAACTGTTTCCAAGGGGGCTTTTGAAAACAGACTTAATTAAAGTCAATGGGATTGGAATGAAACCGGGCTCTGTCTGTCAATTATCCTCCTCAGTGTGTTGGGTAGGAAATGAGAAAGAGCCACATCCTCATATTATCCCCTTTTGTATATATCTTTACCAGGATGAGCATATACCTAACCTTTTAAAGTCAATATTGAAGTCGGTGTGACGAGATATCCACTGGTTAAAACACACCTGAGAAAGTGATAGCCTACTGTACATCGTTATGGTATCAGAGTGTCACTATTTGGATAATTCCCCTTTGATACAATTGAATTTTCCCTCATAATTGAGAGGAGCGGCGAGGAGAGGAGGAGAGGAGACATCCTTTTGGAGATGTGGAGGTCCATTCTATGAATATTTCATGCAAATGGAGGGTGGGTGGCTCACCAGAGTGGAACACAGGGTATTGGAAGTCACTCCCTCATTTGATTAGGGAGATTGTTATTCAAATGTCACCATTTCCATACTAACCTGCCTGCCACCTCAATCCTACCCCCTTGAAAAAATAATTTAGATGTACATGGCCAGGTAATTTCTCGAGATTGGGAAGTGTTGGTTGATCTGGGAGTGTACATTTTCTTATCTATTTATTTGATTCTGTTTCCCTGAAAGATTTTGTCTCTTGCCATTCTAAAACATGCAAATATGTCCTGCAGATTGTGACTCACGATCTTCATACTCAGCTTTAACAATGTAATTTATATCTTACTCTTTCACCTTACTACTGTATTTAAGACCCCTAATTATCCAGGTAAGCAATTTATCAAGCAATATCTTGATCGATAACTACCTGCTCATTTCTACTGTACATAGGGGGCATAAGCATTGATTGGCTGGTCTACAGTAATGTCAATTCCCACAAGGTATACATGATCATGCATGATTAGCATAGCAGTTGTTCAAATTCAAGCGAGGCATAACCGTGACATGTTGTGGACTGACATTGATTATACCTCTCTCCCCCAACTAACTTGCCATAGGTGTAAGTGTAACCTCCATGCTGGCCAGTGCACCTTTCGGGAGGGAAGCCTGCAGTGTGACTGTGAACACAATACGACGGGCCAAGACTGCACTCGCTGTGAGAGGGGCTTCAAAGCCAAGTCATGGAAACCTGGATCGTACCTACCCACCCCCAACGGATCCCCCAATACCTGTACGTAACCTACAATATAGCTACTAGGGATTAACATGGGTAACCGGGATCCCGGGACTGTCCCGTGAACACTCTTCACATTTCCTGAAAAAATTCAATGACAAGACCCGGGAAATGACATCTTCCCCCAATACCGGCACTAATGCACAACATGCGCAGGATCAGATTAGCAAAAACATTTATAGCACATTATCCAAACAGGTTGTCACATGGAAGCCTTTAGCCTAGCTTATTTACTTCACACGAAGTCGCCATAAATTCAAAGCGCACACACAATTGACACTGCCGGACTGCACACACGACCCGAATGCAGTTAATACACCTGACAGGAAACCCATACAGTAGGTTTAGTCTATAAAAGAATGTGTGCCTTTATTATTATTATTATTATTGTGAATATTCTGATAGTCACAAATGTGATGGGCCTATGCACAATTCCCTACATAAGGCATCTCTGCCACTGACATTACGTTTGTTAACAATGCAGAGAGGCACGAGGGAACATTCCCTCTTCTCCTGTCCTAGAGCCTTGGCTATTTTCCTAGCCAGTCCCACTCCTGTTGCGCATGAAAATGCACTGGGAATCTAAGATAAAGTAACTATCATTAGGAAATATCGGTGTAATTTGCTCTGAAACCTTTACATAGTGGCAGAGCCAAGCCGACAAGGTGGCTCGGGCGCTTTAAATTGGCACTTCTGAATAAAAAAAATTTAAATGTTGGCGGTATTTCGAGGTATAGATATGAATTATTCCCGGTATTGAAACTTGGTAGATTTTCGGGGAAATATTCATCCCTAATAGCTACTGTATAGACTTCCAACATGATACCATCCATACCATACTGTATCAACCATACTATACCAGGCACATACTAGATGGATTAAGTAATGGTTGAAGAGGAATTTGGGTTATCTGCTCTACACAGCCACAGAGGGGAGCAGCTGAAGCTGTCACATTTCAAAGGAGAGATGTCAGCAAGTTTGAGGAATCGTACAGATGTACACATATACATATGCAGAAGCACCCTATGCTATACTCACAAACTACAGAGGGAATGGGGGGCCTGCTGCTTCCAACGGCATCGGAAACCTCCAGCTCTCTTTTTTCCCCCAGACGTATTCATAAAAACACTGTAATTCTCAAAGATAACTGAGTAAACCTCAAGTATCTCTCTCTCTCTCTCTCTCTCTCTCTCTCACTCTCAGGTGATGCTGCTGGGACTCTTGGCAGTAAGTAAAGTCCTAATCAAACGGGGTAGAGCTTGGTGTCGCTTATTATTCTTTTTTTATTCTCTGTTCATATGCTATCCTTCTTTTGTCTTACTTATAGCACACTATCTTCTATAATGTGTCCCTCCCCTCTGATGTTGTGGCGGGGTCCCTTCATTCTGATCACAACGATCCCACTCACAACTCCCATTTTTCCACAGTTGTATATCCCTTACTGCTGGTCTATAACTTAAAAGGGGGAGGGGATTTAAAGTGTGCGGATGAGGGCTAATCCAGGGACATGATGTGAGAGGGATTGTGAGTGTATACACCAGAGTCTCTCATAGGGATTCTTTGCAGACCTATAGGAGATACTGTACTTCTACAGCTGTGGTGAAGTAACCATATTGTTTTGGGAGATGGCCAAAGGATGATTTCATGGTATATCCACGATCAGCATTTTCCCATGTTAGTGCATCTGATATCATTTGACTGTTTTTCTCTACCTTCTTGGTGTGGTGCTCTCTCAGCACCCACAACAGTCCAGACTCCGCCAACAACCACACCTGCGTTGGCGACTACCACCAAGCCACCCACAGACCAACTGCCCACAATTACCACTATTATGGCAGGTGGGAAAGCAACTACGGTTGTAGTTTCTGACGGCCAGGCAGAGTGCCTGTCTAAAAGGAACACCGTCTGTGTCTGAAATGGCAGCGTATTGCCTATATTCAGTATATTGCCTATATTCAGTATATTGCCTATATTCAGTATATTGCCTATATTCAGTATATTGCCTATATTCAGTATATTGCCTATATTCAGTATATTGCCTATATTCAGTATATTGCCTATATTCAGTATATTGCCTATATTCAGTATATTGCCTATATTCAGTATATTGCCTATATTCAGTATGTTGCCTATATTCAGTATATTGCCTATATTCAGTATATTGCCTATATTCAGTATATTGCCTATATTCAGTATATTGCCTATATTCAGTATATTGCCTATATAGTGCGCTACTACAGAGCCCTATGGGCCCTGGTCAAAAGTAGTGCACTACATGGAATAAAGTGCAATCGGACGCAGCCATAGTCTGAGGGCTCATCAACCTCCTGCTTCCTATTGACTTTTAAACCAGAGTACACTTACTAAAGCAGTACATACAGTAGAATGTGTCTCTGGTGCATTCCTGATGACCAGGAAATGTGTTGTCCTGCACAGCTGAAAGGGAAGGCAAGGCTATAATGTTGATGAAGCACAAAGGCAATGGAAGAGAGGAGTTGATGAGTCTTTGTCTCGGTTAGCTTGGTCATTTAGCATGTCGTAAAGTGGCTGGTTGAGTATGTGTGTTATACACTGTCGCTCACATACGTTTTTTTTACCAACCACCCTACAGTTTGTGATGTATTGCATGTTAGAAAGAATATAACATATCTGCATTTGTGTTATCAGATAAGTAACAGTATTGTTTTTTTGTAGTAAACAGTCGCTTCGTGTGTGTGTGTGTGTGTGTGTATGTGTGTCTGTGAGAGACTTTTTGGCAACTAGGTTGTACTTTCACTAGATATCCTTCACTTATTATACTTCCATGGAATCTCCCATAATGTCAGGCTGGATAGAGAGTCTCCCATGGCCCAGTGATTTCTGACCTGTGTGTGTGTGTGTGTGTGTGTGTGTGTGTGTGTGTGTGTCTGTGTGTGTGCGTGTGCGTGTGCGTGTGTGTGTGTGTGTGTGTGTGTGTGTGTGTGTGTGTGTGTGTGTGTGTGTGTGTGTGTGTGTGTGTGTGTGTGTGTGTGTGTGTGTGTGTGTGTGTGTGTGTGTGTGGTTCAGCAGAGTGGACCCCCCCCATGTCTCTGTCTCTACTGCTGTGACATGACACAGTCCTATAGGCTCTGGGCGTGTGTGTGTTCCCTGTTAGTAGGGACTTCAAAGCCTCCATAGTAACAAATGTCATTTTCGAATGCAGATAAAGTGCCCTTAGAAAGTATCACACCCCATGAGCTTTTGCACATTCTGTTGTGTTACAGCCTGAAATTGAAATGGATTAAATTGAGATTTTGTGTCACTGGTCTACACACAATATCCCATAATGTCAAAGTGGATTTATGTTTTTAGACATTTTTTTTTGTTGTTGAAATTAATTAAAAATTAAAAGCTGAAATGTCTTGAGTCAGTAAATATTCAACCACTTTGTTATGACAAGCTGAAATATTAGTGTTTAACATGATTTTTGCATGACCGCCTCATCTCTTATTTTTCTCTTTTTTGTTGTTGTAAATTTTTACTTATGAGCTTAAAAACTAAATATACACATGCAAACGACAACATACAGATGCACAGAAACATCCACAACATCACCCCTGCCCACCTGCTCACACCCCCATCTCCAGCGCCCATATCATTCTCCACCACATGGCCTCAAACTGCACCCTTTTGTTCCTCTCCATAGCCCACTTTCAACATTTAGATAATAAAGCATTTGACCTTTCCATTGTGTTAACGATGGAGGATTGGTTGATGTATTGTTTATAAGTGCGTACATGTTTTTTCAATATGATTGGCGAGAAGCGTTTCGTCCAACCCATCGGGTATCTCACTGCACTCTCATATGCCATGTCTTTAAATATGTAGACAGATGGATTATAAAGTACATTTACATTGCAATACTTCTGACAGCCAGCTTTCTAACTCCGCCCATGACGTTTGGACTTTATAGACTTCCCAGAAGGCCTGGATTATTGAGTCATTGTTAGTTTTACACTTAAGACACGACTCTGCCGTTGTGCTGTAGAATTTGGGAATTCTGTCTCATTGAATAAATTCTATACATTAGTTTACAGTGCATTCGGAAAAAGCATTCACACCCCTTGACCTTTTCCACATTTTGTTACGTTACAGCCTTATTCTAAAATTGATTAAATATATTTTTTTCCTCATTAATCTACACACAATACCCTATAATGACGAAGCAAAAACATGTCGTTTAGAAATGTTTGCAAATTTATTTTATAACAAGTCAACTGAAATATTACATTTACATAAGTATTCAGACCCTTTACTCAGTACTTTGTTGAAGCACCTTTGGCAGTGATTACAGACTCGAGTCTTCTTGAGTATGACGCTACAAGCTTGGCACACCTGTTTTGGGGGATTTTCTCCCATTCTTCTCTGCAGATCCTCTCAAGCTCTGTCAGGTTGGATGGGGAGTGTTGCTGCACAGCTATTTTCAGGTCTCTCCAAAGATGTTAGATCGGGTTCAAATCCGGGTTCTGTCTGGGCCACTCAAGGACATTCAGAGACTTTTCCCAAAGCCACTCCTGCGTTGTCTTGGCTGCGTGCTTAGGGTTGTTGTCCTGTTGAAAGGTGAACCTTCTCCCCAGTCTGAGGTCCTGAGCACTCTGTACATTGCTCCGTTTATCTTTCCCCTCGATCCTGACTTGTCTCCCAGTCGCTGATGTTGTAAAAGATCCCAACAGCATGATACTGCCACCGCCATGCTTCACCGTAGGGATGGTGCCAGGTTTCCTCCAGAAGTGATGCTTGGCATTCAGGCCAAAGAGTTGTTTCTTTTGGTTTCATCCAGTTGAGGCGCTTCAGAAGAGGAAGGGGAGGACCATCCTCCTCAGTGAATTTCATAAATGTCCTTGTAAAATATTTTAAAATGTATCCTTTTTAGATAAAACTATACTAAATATATTCACGTCACCAAGTACCCGATTTAAAACACTCTATTTTGCAAAGGTCTGCAGTAGCCTCAACATCACTCGAGAAGATGGCACCGTGGTGTCGCCGGAGGAAAGCTAGCGTCCGTTCTCCTCTGGGTACATCGACATGGTTCCCACCCCCACAAATAGACTTACACAGTAATTATGACAACTTCCGGAGGATGTCCTCCAGTCTATTAGAGCTCTAGCAGCATCAACTGACATGTTGTCCACCCAATCAAAGAATCAGATAATGAATCTAGTATAAGCATAAGCTACAGCTAGAAACCACTGCAGTGTATAAAATGTGGTGAGTAGTTGACTCAAAGAGAGAGAAAGACAATAGTTTAACAGTTTTTAACAAATGAATTTCTTCCAAAATGAAGGCCGAAGCAAGAGAGAAATAGAAAGAGAGTATCATTTTTTTCAGTTTCACCTACTTAGCTAGCAAATGCAGCTCACTAGTTTAGCCTACTGAAACATCCAGCTCAAACAGAGGGATGCTATGTTAGCTAGCTGGCTATGACTTTTCAACACAACACTGGGTCAAGGTAAGCTTTTGGTATCACAAATGTATTGCCACCGGGGCCCACCAGTGTAACTGACTATACACAGTAACGTTACTGCTTGATTGTAGCAGGTTTACTAACGCGTTTGATCTATTAGCTATATTGACTATGACTTTACTTTAGCTAATATGGTGACAACGATGTAGGCTGTTTGGCTTGGAACTGAGGAGTGGCGTCCGTCTGGCCACTCTGCCATAAAGGCCTGATTGGTGGAGTGCTGCAGAGATGGTTGTGCTTCACAAAGGTTCTCCCATCTCCTAACCCTAACCCTATCTCTAGAGCTCTGTCAGAGTGACCAACAAGTTCTTGGTCACGTCCCTGACCAAGGTGCTTCTCCTCCGATTGCTCAGTTTGGCCGGGTGGCCAGCTGTAGGAAGAGTCTTTGTGGTTCCAAACTTCTTCCATCTAAGAATGATGGAGGCCACTTTATTCTTTGGGACCTTCAATGCTGCAGAAATGTTTTGGTACCCTTCCCCAGATCTGTGCCTCGACACAATCATGTCTCCAAGCTCTACGGACAATTCCTTCGACCTCATGGCTTAGATTTTGCTCTGATATGCACTTTCAACTGTGGGTCCTTATATAGAGAGGTGTGTGCCTTTTCTAAATCATGTCCAATCAATTGAATTTACGACAGGTGGAGTCCAAGTTGTAGAAACATTTCAAGGATGATCAATGTAAACAGAATGAACCTGAATTTCATAGCAATAGGTCTGAATACTTTTTATTTTTGTTTTATTATACTTTGATTTATCTCGGCAAGTCAGTTAAGAACAAATTCTTATTTTCAATGACGGCCTAGGAACAGGGTTAACTGCCTTGGTCAGGGGCAGAACGTCAGATTTGTACCTTGTCAGCTCGGGGATTCGATCTTGCAACCATTCGGTTAGTAGTCCAACGCTCTAACTAGGCTTGGTATTTATTTTATTATTTTAAAAAATATAGCTGTAAAAATGTCTAGAAACATGTTTTCACTTCGTCATTATGGGTATTGTGTGTAGCTTGATAAGGACAATGTTTTATTTAATTGATTTTTAGAGTAATTTGGAAAAAGTCAATGGATCTGAATACTTTCCGAATGCACATAGCTCTGTAACTGTTTAAGGCACCATTGGCATCATGGTGAAATCTCTGAGCGATTTCCTTCCTCTCCAGCAACTGAGTTAGGACGGTCGCCTGTATCTTTGTAGTGACTGGGTGTAATTGATACACCATCCAAAGTGTGATTTAATAACTTCACCATGCTCAAAAGGATATTCAATGTCTGCTTTTAGTTTTACCCATCTACCAATAGGTGCCTTTTTTGCAAAGCATTGGAAAACCTCCCTGGACTTTGTGGTTGAATCTGTGTTTGTAATTCACTGCTTGACTGAGGGACTTTACAGATAATTGTATGTGTGGGGTACAGAGATTAGGTAGTCCTGGAACTTAAGTTTAATTAAGACATTTCAATTTGAAATCTTTTGGACATCAGAGCAATGTTGAGGGAATCCTATTTGAGTCAGACAAGGATGTTCCTATGATAGGTAAGAGCTGGTCATGGGTGCACCGCAGCTACGCTCAAGGTCCTAAACAACATCATAACCGCCATCGATAAGAGACATTACTGTACAGCAGTATTCATCGACCTGGCCAAGGCATTCGACTCTGTCAATCACCACATTCTTATTGGCAGACTCGACAGCCTTGGTTTCTCAAATGATAGCCTTGCCTGGTTTACCAACTACTTCTATGATAGAGTTCAGTGTGTTAAATCGGAGGGCCTGTCAGGGCCTCCCGGGTGGCGCAGTGGTTAAGGGTGCTGTACTGCAGCGCCAGCTGTAGCCCTATACACTACCCCATACACTACCCACCACCGCGACCTGTACGCTCTCGTTGGTTGGTCCTCGCTTCATACTCGTCGCCAAACCCACTGGCTACAGGTTATCTACAAGTCTCTGCTATGTAAAGCCCCGCCTTATCTCAGTTTACTGGTCACCATAGCAGCACCCACTCGTAGCACGTGCTCCAGCAGGTATATCTCACTGGTCCCCCCCAAAGCCAATTCCTCCTTTGGTCGTCTTTCCTTCCAGTTCTCTGTTGCCAATGACTGGAACGAACTGCAAAAATCTCTGAAGCTGGAGACTCATATCTCCCTCACTAGCTTTAAGCACCAGCTGTCAGAGCAGCTCACAGATCACTGCACCTGTGCATAGCCCATCTGTAAACAGCACATCTATCTACCTACCCATCCCCATACGGTTTTTATTTATTTCTTGCTCCTTTGCACCTGTAACGACCGTTGGTGGAAGAAGGTGAGGACCAAAGTGTAGCGTGGTAGGTATCCATAATACTTTTAATCCAGAATGAATGCACAAACAAAAACAACAAAACGATAACTGAACAGTTCCGACAGCTGCAACAAACACTAACCAGAAAATAACTACCCACACCCAACAGGCTGCCTAAGTATGGTTCTCAATCAGAGACAACGATTGCCAGCTGCCTCTGATTGGGAACCATACCAGGCCAAACACATAGAAATAGAAAACATAGAATGCCCACCCCAACTCAGGCCCTGACCGAACTAAAACAAATACATAAAAAAGGAACTAAGGTCAGGATGTGACACTACCCCCCCCAAAGGTGCGGACTCCGGCCGCAAAACCTAAATCCATAGGGGAGGGTCTGGGTGGGCATCTGTTCGCGGTGGCGACTCTGGCGCGGGACGTGGACCCCACTCCACCATAGTCTTGGCCCACTTAAGTGGCGCCTTTGGAGCGGCGACCCTCGCCGCCGACCTCGGACTAGTGACCCTTGCAGCGGGCCCCGAATAGAAGTGAAGTGAAGGGCGACTCTGTCAGCGCCGGAGTGAAGGGCGGCTCTGGCAGCGCCTGACTGAAGGGCGGCTCTGGCAGCGCTTGACTGAAGGGCGGCTCTGGCAGCTCCGGACTGACGGGCGGCTCTGGCAGCTCCAGACAGGAGGGAGACTGGCAGCTCCGGATAGGAGGCAGACTCTGGCAGCTCCAGACAGGAGGGAGACTCTGGCAGCTCCGGAACAGGAGGGAGACTCTGGCAGCTCCGGAACAGGAGGGAGACTCTGGCAGCTCCGGAACAGGAGGGAGACTCTGGCAGCTCCTGAACAGGAGGGAGACTCTGGCAGCTCCGGAACAGGAGGGAGACTCTGGAAGCGCCGGACAGGCGGGAGAACCTGGAGGGAGGAGACGGAGAGACATCCTGGTGTGTGGGGCTGCCACAGGAGGCCTGGTGCGTGGAGGAGGCACCGGATGGATCGGACCGTGGAGGCGCACTGGAGGTCTCGAGCACCGAGCCTGCACAACCTGTCATGGCTGGATACTCCCTGTAGCCCGGCAGGTTCGGCGGGGTGGAACAGACCGCACTGGGCTGTGCTGGCGAACCGGGGACACCGTGCGTAGGGCTAGTACCATATAACCCGGGCAGAGGAGACCCACTGGAGACCAGATGCGCTGAGCCGGCTTCATTACTCCTGACTCGATGCCCACTCTAGCCCGGCCGATACGAGGAGCTGCGATGTAGAGCACCAGGCTACGCGTGCGCACTGGGGACACCGTGCGCCTCACGGCATAACACGGTGCCTTCCCGGTCAACCTCTCGCCATGGTAAGCACGGGGAGTTGGCTCAGGTCTCCTACCTGACTTAGCCACACTCCCTGTGTGCCCCCCCCAATACATTTTTGGGGCTGCCTTTCATCCCCGTTGCGCTGCCGTGCTAACTCCTCATATCGCCGCCGCTCGGCTTTAGCTGCCTCCAGCTCTTCCCTGGGGCGGCGACATTCTCCAGCCGGTGCCCAGGGTCCCTTACCGTCCAAAATCTCCTCCCATGTCCATGAGTCCATTCCACGCTGCTCCTGGTTACCACGCTGCTTGGTCCTTTTTTAGTGGGTAGATCTGTAATGATTCTCCTCTTTGTCTGAGGAAGAGTAGTCAAGATCGGACTAAAATGCAACATGGTACATGTTAAATTTATTACAACTGAACACAAAATAACAAACGTGAAACAACGAAAATCGAAACAGTTCTGTATGGTGAAAACACAGACACAGAAAAAACTACTACCCACAACCCATAGTGGGAAAACAGGCTGCCTAAGTACGGTTCTCATTCAGAGACAACGATTGCCAGATGCCTCTGATTGGGAACCATACCAGGCCAAACACATAGAAATAGAAAACAGAACAAAAAACAGAATGCCCACCCCAAACTCACGCCCTGACCAAACTAAAACAGAGACATAAAAAAGGAACTTAAGGTCAGGATGTGACAGCACCCCAGTATCTCTACTTGCACATTAATCTTCTGCACATCTACCATTCCAGTGTTAAATTGCTATATTGTAATTACTTCGCCACCATGGCCCCCTCATTTGCTGTATATATATATGTATACTGTATATATATACTTTTTGTTTTATTTTGTTCTACAGTATTATTGACTGTATGTTTTGTTTATTCCATGTGTATCTCTGTGTTGTATGTGTCGAATTGCTATGCTTTATCTTGGCCAGGTCGCAGTTGCAAATGAGAACTTGTTCTCAACTAGCCTACCTGGTTAAATAAAGGTGAAATATATATAAAAATTCAGATATACAAAACATTGCACTGCATAAAACGTACATTTTTGTCAAATGTATTTTTGTTAGTTATGTTTCAACATTCCCTCCATCTTGTGCCAATATCAGTTCTCTTTAAGTCTTCGTACCAGTGGTATATACACTGCTCAAAAAAATAAAGGGAACACTAAAATAACACATCCTAGATCTGAATGAATGAAATACTTTTTTCTTTACATAGTTGAATGTGCTGACAACAAAATCACACAAAAATGATCAATGGAAATCAAATGTATCAACCCGTGGAGGTCTGGATTTGGAGTCACACTCAAAATTAAAGTGGAAAACCACACTACAGGCTGATCCAACTTTGATGTAATGTCCTTAAAACAAGTCTAAATGAGGCTCAGTAGTGTGTGCGGCCTCCACGTGCCTGTATGACCTCCCTACAACGCCTGGGCATGCTCCTGATGAGGTGGCGGATGGTCTCCTGAGGGATCTCCTCCCAGACCTGGACTAAAGCATCCGCCAACTCCTGGGCAGTCTGTGGTGGTGGATGGAGCGAGACATGCTGTCCCAGATGTGCTCAATTGGATTCAGGTCTGGGGAATGGGCGGGCCAGTCCATAGCATCAATGCCTTCCTCTTGCAGGAACTGCTGACACACTCCAGCCACATGAGGTCTAGCATTGTCTTGCATTAGGAGGAACCCAGGGCCAACCACACCAGCATATGGTCTCACAAGGGGTCTGAGGATCTCATCTCGGTACCTAATGGCAGGCAGGCTAACTCTGGCGAGCACATGGAGGGCTGTGCGGCCCCCCAAAGAAATGCCACCCCAGACCATGACTGACCCACCGTCAAACCGGTCATGCTGGAGGATGTTGCAGGCAGCAGAACGTTCTCCACGGCGTCTCCAGACTGTCACGTGTGTCACATGTGCTCAGTGTGAACCTGCTTTCATCTGTGAAGAGCACAGGGCGCCAGTGGCGAATTTGCCAATCGTGGTGTTCTCTGGCAAATGCCAAACGTCCTGCACGGTGTTGGGCTGTAAGCACAACCCCCTCCTGTGGACGGCGGGCCCTCATACCACCCTCATGGAGTCTGTTTCTGACCGTTTGAGCAGACACATGCACATTTGTGGCCTGCTGGAGGTCATTTTGCAGGGCTCTGGCAGTGCTCCTCTTGCTCCTCCTTGCACAAAGGCGTAGGTAGCGGTCCTGTTGCTGGGTTGTTGCCCTCCTACGGCCTCCTCCACGTCTCCTGATGTACTGGCCTGTCTCCTGGTAGCGCCTCCATGCTCTGGACACTACGCTGACAGACACAGCAAACCTTCTTGCCACAGCTCGCATTGATGTGCCATCCTGGATGAGCTGCACTACCTGAGCCACTTGTGTGGGTTGTAGACTCCGTCTCCTGCTACCACTAGAGTGAAAGCACCACCAGCATTCAAAAGTGACCAAAACATCAGCCAGGAAGCATAGGAACTGAGAAGTGGTCTATGGTTATCACCTGCAGAACCACTCCTTTATTGGGGGTGTCTTGCTAATTGCCTATAATTTCCACCTGTTGTCTATTTCATTTGCACAACAGCATGTGAAATGTATTGTCAATCAGTGTTGCTTCCTAAGTGGACAGTTTGATTTCACAGAAGTGTGATTGACTTGGAGTTACATTGTGTTGTTTCAGTGTTCCCTTTATTTTTTTGAGCAGTGTATTTTTTTCTAAGAGGTTGTCAGTTGGATAGGCTCTCTGCAAGGTTTTGTATATCTTACCTATCATATGAATAAAAACATGTTTTCCCTTTGTAATTATAGAGTATTGTGTGTAGATGGGTGAGAATATCTATTTTTTTTAATCCATTTTGAATTCAGGTTGTAACACAACAAAATGTGGAGTAGGTCGAGGGGTATGAATACTTTCTGAAGGTATTTAAAATTCCAAATTTGTTTTGTTTAGGTCTCTGACAAAGCGAGAAATTCTTTGCATCTCATATCCACCAATTGCGTCAAGCAAGCTGTGTTTGTGCTCAGTTTTAGTATGGAAGAGGGGCTGGATTCAATCCGTATTCCCAAAATATCGCGGAAGGTCTGCCTTTAGCTATTTTGACATTTAAAGGCAATGTTTCTGCGTTTGAGGACACTGCATTCATGGTGTGTCTGCTCAATCGGAAATTACCAGGACATTTTAATGCGGATCTTCCTTGATACTTCCACGTTATGGATTGAATCGAGCCCTTAGTTTGTAAAGTGCACTTAAATCTAAGGGCCATCCCCACAGAAGCAGCTTAGGACAGGGTACTGTGAAGTCAGCTACTCTACATAGCGAAAGTGATACACTGTTGTCCACAGTGGAGCACTACAGGGTCGGTTGTCCATTTCGCTGAGATGGGTCTTTATAACGCCATGGGTTCAGTTACCGTTTTAGTCGGAGACTACCTGGCCTATGCTTAAAATATTCATGATAGCTTGAACTATTCTATGGGATGAAAGGGATGAAATTTGTAATTTTTTTATTTCATCATTGGAAGCCTATAGATGTGTCACCAGCCATTTGTCCTGATGAATTCTGGAATATTCTCAATATTACTATGTAAGAGGAAAGGTCATGGTTCTTTATGAGCGCCTTCTTCTGATACCTTTCTCTGCGGTGTCACAAGTATCAGAGGGAGATTTGAAAACCGTCATCTACTGAGTACTGAGTTATGAATGTGCTCAACATTGATGATAGCGGCTTCTAGGCAGCATCCACTTAAGGTGCTTTTCAGTAAAAATAAATGAAGGTTCCATATTTATTCAGCATGCTTGTTCTTTAGACAATTCTCACTCATTCTCACCTGCTTGTTTGTCAAAATGGCTGCCCAAAGTACCAAGGCAGCCTTTTCTCGACCAGGAGGGCTGATCCTTTTTCTTCTTTCTTTTTCTTTTTCTTTTACCAGGCAGGTCAATTTACAACAAATTCAGGAAAAGTTCAGACTTAGATTGTAATGAATATGATTATGAACAGTGATTATTACCTGCCAATGTCTACCCCAAGGCTTCTCTTGGGTTGCATACATGCACACACAACAGTGTAACTCCACCACCAAGAGGCTGAGAGTGCTCTCTGATCTAGATGAACAAGCTGTCTCATCAGGGAGCAGATCTTCTCTGGGAAACCTTCTCTGAATTGGTTGGCCATTGTGACAGATGGTAAAGGGGGGTAGGGTAAAGCTGTACATGTCCCAACCTCTGTAACTTCCGTGTTACCCCACAGCTGCAGTACATTGTGACTTGCCTCAGTGCCCACCTCTTGTCCACATACGTACACGTACACGTACACGTACACGTACACGTGGTTCCAATGTAGCCCAGATAGTTTACCCGAAGGTAAATCCACCTCCAGCACTCATTAGGTTTCAACATGGCTACTACCGCACCCGAACAAAGCCATGGTGTTCAGACATGTAAATACAGATCATCAGAAAGCGGAACATGACCGACTTGAATTCCCCACATTGATGCCACAAAGATATGCCCCAGCAAGTGTCCCTAAGTACATGCATAAGCATTTCCTTAATGATATGAGGTTGTGTGTGTGTGTGTGGTACCCAGCGTGTAAAAACCTGTCCCGGCCGATAATTGGGTTTCTTTTTATGTAAAGATTGATTTGGGAGTTTGTCCCTTTGGCCATGCGCTAATGATCAACCACTGGGGAGGGATACAGACTTAATAAAACATCAGCATGCCAGACAGCAGGAAAGCTCCCACTGTTCCAAGTGCGCCCCGCTGAATCCCAATGCGCCCATCAGCAGGAGGAGGCCGAGTCGCTCACTACAGGGAGATTCTACACTTTACGCTACACCTGAAGCACGTTGCCGCATAATATTAGTGTGATTTAAATATTGAGCATACGGGAGAATGAAAACATGATTTGGTTATTTGGCAAGGGCAAAGATTTGTGTGTGTGTGTGTGAGAGCGGTGTGTGTGTCGGTGTGTTTACTAGAGTACTTGCTCGTGTGTTTATTAGTGCGTGCATGCTTTTCTGTGTACCTGTATTTCTGTCTCTCAGCCAATGTACCTTTGTTTTTGTTAGAAGCTTACATTCATTGTTAGAATACTTCAAAACGTCAGACCCTAACGAGATACTGTATGACTCCGATTTGTCTTCTGTGCCAAACAGACATCACCACCTTCACTGACATAGTGACAGCTGTGGTGGGTCCCACATCCAGCACAAAGCTCAGTGACTCCCTAACTGACACACCAGGTTGGAAACTAGTGAGATGAACGCTAGGCATTAGGCATTTGATAGTAGGTAACGTAGTAGTAGTAGCTAGTGGTACAGTGCGGAGAACAAGTATTTGATACACTGCCGATTTTGCAGGTTTTCTTACTTACAAAGCATGTAGAGGTCTGTAATTTTTATCATAGGTACACTTCAACTGTGAGAGACGGAATCTAAAACAAAAATCCAGAAAATGACATTGTATGATTTTTAAGTAAATAATTAGCATTTTATTGCATGACATAAGTATTTGATACATCAGAAAAGCAGAACTTAATAGTTGGTACAAAAACCTTTGTTTGCAATTACAGAGATCATACATTTCCTGTAGTTCTTGACCAGGTTTTCACACACTGCACCAGGGATTTTGGCCCACTCCTCCATACAGACCTTCTCCAGATCCTTCAGGGTTTGGGGCTGTCGCTGGGCAATACGGACTTTCAGCTCCCTCCAAAGATTTTCTATTGGGTTCAGGTCTGGAGACTGGCTAGGCCACTCCAGGACCTTGAGATGCTTCTTCACTCCTTAGTTGCCCTGGCTGTGTGTTTTGGGTCATTGTCATGCTGGAAGACCCAGCCACGACCCATCTTCAATGCTCTTACTGAGGGAAGGAGGTTGTTGGCCAAGATCTTACGATACATGGCCCCATCCATCCTCCCCTTAATACGGTGCAGTCGTCCAGTCCCCTTTGCAGAAAATCATCCCCAAAGAATGATGTTTTCACCTCCATGCTTCACGGTTGGGATGGTGTTCTTGGGGTTGTACTCATCCCTCTTCTTCCCCCAAACACGGCGAATGGAGTTTAGACTAAAAAGCTCTATTTTTGTCTCATCAGACCACATGACCTTCTCCCATTCCTCCTCTGGATCATCCAGATGGTCATTGGCAAATTCAGATGGGCCTGGACATGCGCTGGCTTGAGCAGCGGGACCTTGCGTGCGCTGCAGGATTTTAATCCATGACGGCGTATTGTGTTACTAATGGTTTTCTTTGAGACTGTGGTCCCAGCTCTCTTCAGGTCATTGACCAGGTTCCTGCCGTGTAGTTCTGGGCTGATCCCTCACCTTCCTCATGATCATTGATGCCCTACGAGGTGAGATCTTGCATGGAGCCCCAGACCGAGGTCGATTGAACATCATCTTGAACTTCTTCCATTTTCTAATAATTGCGCCAACAGTTGTTGCCTTCTCACCAAGCTGCTTGCCTATTGTCCTGTAGCCCATCCCAGCCTTGTGCAGGTCTACAATTTAACCCTGATGTCCTTAAACAGCTCTTTGGTCTTGGCCATTGTGGAGAGGTTGTAGTCTGTTTGATCGAGTGTGTGGACAGGTGTCTTTTTATACAAGTAACGAGTTCAAACAGGTGCAGTTAATACAGGTAATGAGTGGAGAACAGGAGGGCTTCTTAAAGAAAAACTAGGTCTGTGAGAGCCGGAATTATTACTGTTTGGTAGGTGATGAAATACTTATGTCATGCAATAAAATGCAAATTAATTACTTAAAAATCATACAATGTGATTTTCTGGATTTTTGTTTTAGATTCAGTCTATCACAGTTGAAGTGTACCTATGATACAAATTACAGACCTCTACATGCTTTGTAAGTAGGAAAACCTGCAAAATCAGCAGTGTATCAAATACTTGTTCTCCCCACTGTATGTGTAAAGTCTGATCACCTCAAACTGTATATCAATGCAAACTCCTTTTATTAGTCTAGGCACTTTTAGTACCCACACTTAGATTAGTCTCAGTGGTTTTGTAGAATAGATTTTTGTAGAAAAGACTATATATACAGCATGTTTGTCTATGATGCTAGACAACATCTGGAGAGCATTGGTGTGTAAATGCAATAAGCCTCTCAATTACCTAAATTACCTCATTGCTGGCTCAGTAAATGCTTTCCAATTGTTCCCTCAAGTGCTGCTTCTGGCAACAGATCAAACGTCTGTGCCAGCGACGATACCAGCCACTCTTCCAGCCAGTATGTCAGACACTGTGCCAGTCTCTGCCAGTCCCGACCAGACAGACAGTCCATCCTTAACCACAGTGAACTTTCCCCCAATGGAGGTAAATCCCCCCACAACCACAGTGAGAGCGCAGCCGAAAGGTAAGTACCCTGAAACACCAGTCGAATCACTGACCTCTGACCTCTCACCCTTACACTACATGAGCTTTAACACCTCAAATAATACTTTTTTCTCCAAATGTCTTTTGATATTGTTCAGGGATCTAAATGTATGAATATTGGTTAGACTATTCTTGAAACATATCCACTTTGGACATATCGATGGTCACATGGATTTTCTGTGACTTAATCATTTAGTACATTTTACAAAAGTTTGGGACTATAAGAATAGCAAAGCAAACCTGGGTTATGATACCATAAAACATCATAACTGACTAGCAATTTTACATTGATGTAATAATAGAAATGTTGATTGTTGTCCTTCATCCGTGTTAACTAATGAGCGCAATACAAGACGGGACACATGCTGAACTGAGCACAGTGGCGTAGTAGTGTTTGTGATCTTACTCCTACTAAAACACTTTGTCCGTCTCACAATCTGTGTCTCGTAAACCATCTGTTTTAAACCGTCTTGCCTGTAAGCAAAACTGAGACCAGGGGTTAACAGCAGATTAAACTGTGGTTTAATGGGAACAGTCAAGTGACGCACTGGGTCCTTGAAACAGACGCTGAAGAGAGACCGGCAGGAGAAACAAAACGTCTTCATTGTTTGGCAGAGGAAACCCAAAGAAGCCTGTAGACTGTCATATTTACCCTTATTAACCTCTGCCGGTGTGAATCAGGTCTGCCAGAGGCCATAGAGTGCTTTATTCTCCCCAGAGGTTGCACTTGGGTAAAGAGATTAAACATGATTACTGGGCTAAAGTAGTCCTGAAGGCAAGGTATGGTATAAGGGCCATGATTACTGACCTCTTAACATCTCCATGTGCTAGGCTACTTACACTTTAGGATTCCCTGTCTGGTGCCAGCTACTAGCTTAGTAGTGTCCCTCAGTGCCAGGTTGGAGTATTAGAACAGAGCTTTGCTGTTGTATTCACTGTACAAATGCTACATGAAAGAGACAGTGAATGTGGGAGTGAATTGGGGTGTTTGGAGAGTATGGAATGCATACTTTGAGAGGACCAATGATAAAAAAAAGTTTAAGTCATGATATCATTCCGTGCTGTGTTTTGGTCTATTGACAGAGACGTTTTGGGTAATACATTTAAAAAAAATACAGAAGGTGAGAAGTTGGCCAAGTCTTTTCTACTCTCTTGTTTGGAAGATAAAATACCCAGCAGGCTCACTATCCCTCAGGCTCTGGCAGCATGTTGAGTTCATCCCAGGGCTTTCCCAGAACACAGATTAAACTGCCTACTTTGATTCCCTCGGGAATGTTTGATAGGAAAAGGAATGCAACAGAACATTTCACACCACCTGCGATAGAATGGCACCAAAGTGCTTTGTGGCGCTGGACTTTTGAATCAAATGGTCATTCTGTTTGTTGCTCTCTTACCGCCTTCCTCCTGCCGAGCAAGGGTCTGATGATATCCACTGTTCACAAGGAAAGTGCTGCCACTGGACACAATCAGCAGCCAGGAGCGATAAATCATTAAAAAAACGCTATCATTTGTGTAGCATCATCTTTTTCTGGAGCACAGCATCGAGCCAGCAATACTGGTGCTGGGGGCCAAAGCTCAAGCCTTTTCTGATCTATTTCTGAATACCAATTGAATGAACAGCTGCTAAATATTTCACAAGCCGGGAGAAGACAGGTCGTGGTAAGGGAGAGCAAACCAGGCAAGTTACGGAGCCTGTGGAGATAGATACAGTAGATAGATACATGAAACCATAACAGGATGGAGGCACGGAGCCGTGTCCTTGAGGAGTAGCCACAGGGCAGATGCAGGGGAAGTGATGATATCTGGGCATGGGGTATCCCATTTCTACTGATACTGACAGAAATAGGGGAAAGTTGAATGCTGTAGATATCACAAGACGATGCCAGAGAGCGAACATCAAAATATTATAAATATAGCGGTGCAGTGGTTAGTATGCCATCTTAACAACTGATTGGTGTGATTTTTTTCTGTACACAATTGCAGTTACTGAATCATCTGATGCAGCTGATGCCACATCTGACTCAGTCACACCATCATCTGATGCAACCACTCCAACATCAGTTGGATATACTCTCACACCTGACAGCACAACGACAACTTCTTACACAGTGACTTCTGACACCAGTACCACAGCATCTGACACAAGTACTACTACATCTGACACAAGTACGGCTACATCTGAAACAAGTACTACAACATCTGAAACAAGTACTACTACATCTGAAACAAGTACTACTACATCTGACACAAGTACCACAGCATCTGACACAAGTACCACAGGATCTGACACCAGTACCACAGCATCTGACACAAGTACCACAGCATCTGACACAAGTACCACAGCATCTGACACAAGTACCACAGCATCTGAAACAAGTACTACAACATATGACACAAGTACCACAGCAACTGACACAAGTACCACAGCAACTGACACAAGTACCACAGCATCTGACACAAGTACCACAGCATCTGACACAAGTACCACAGCATCTGACACAAGTACCACAGCATCTGACACAAGTACCACAGCATCTGACACAAGTACTCCAGCATCTGACACAAGTACTACATTTGACACAAGTTCAACAACAACTGAGAGAAGTACTACAATATTTGACACAATTACGACACTATTTGACATTAGTATTACACCTTCTGTCACTAGTACTAACACAGTTGACACAAGTACCACAACATTTGACACAAGTACCACAACATTTGACACAACCACCACAGTATCAGACACAAGTATCACAACATTTTACACAAGTACTACATTTCTAACAAGTACTAAAACATCTTACACAAATATTTATTTTGACACAAGTTCTACAACAACTGACACAAGTACTGTATCTGACTCAAGTACTACAATATTTGACACAATGACTTCAACATCTGATATATTTACCACAACTTATGGCACAATTACTTCAGCATCTGATGTATTCACTTCAACATCTGGTGTGCCCTTTCTGGCATCGGACACAGTTACTCCAGCATCTGATGTAGTAACACCACCAACAGATGGATTTACCTCACCCCCTGATGATACATTTATTCCAGCATCTGAGGGAGATACAGCCGCCTCTGACGTGGCTACTTCAGTATCTGATGGACTGACCTCACAACCTGATGACGCTCCTTCAACACCTCAAGCAGTTCCTCCAACTCCCGACACGGTTTCCTCAGCACCTGATCCTCTATCCCGTACACCGGGTAGAGACACCACCCAAGCTCCAGACAAATCGACTCCAGCACCTGACACAGATACCTCAACATCTGATCCTGCTACCCTGGCACCTGTTGTAGCTACTACAGTTCCAGACTCATCTTCAGCAGCTCCTGATCCTGCTACCCCATCTCCTGATGTAGGACCAGTTCCTGATTCAGTTGATCCAGCTCCTGATGTAGGACCAGCTCTTGATTCAGTTGATTCATTTCCTGATTCAGTTGATCCAGCTCCTGATGCAGGACCATCTCCTGATTCAGTTGATCCAGCTCCTGATGTAGGACCAGCTCTTGATTCAGTTGATTCATTTCCTGATTCAGTTGATCCAGCTCCTGATGCAGGACCATCTCCTGATTCAGTTGATCCAGCTCCTGATGTAGGACCAGCTCTTGATTCAGTTGATTCATTTCCTGATTCAGTTGATCCAGCTCCTGATACAGTTGATCCAGCTCCTGATGATGCTGTTGATCCAGCCCCTGATGCAGGACCAGCTCCTGATTCAATGTATCCAGCTCTTGATTCAGTTGATTCAGCTCCTGATTCAGGACCAGCTCCTGATGCTGCCGCTCCAATGCCTGATGCTGGGGTCGGTGAGAAAGTGGAAAATAAAGAAGAAAATGTTAAAGAGGAAAAAGGTACACCGTGATATAGCAACAATACCCTCTTATTTTTTTCATTTACAAGTGTATGAATATTCCATCAGTAAACTATGGTAAAACTGCAAATATTGAAGGAACTATCCCACTGGGCACAGAAGTAATTTCAACGTCTAGTTTTGATTTTATATTTGGTTGACCAATCAGTTTTCTATATTGATTCAACAACATGACATAGCAAAAATATTCTAAAATTATGTGGAGCCAACGTTGAATTAACCAATATTTGCCCAGTGGTATATTTAGAATGAACAATGTTATCCTCTAATGTACAGTTGTGTATGCAGTCTATATGCTGCTAATAGGCAGTTGTGTCAGTAAGGTTTTATGACCTTCACACGAGCTGTTGCCTTATTGTCTCAACCATTTGACAAAGCCATTGTCTAAAGGGTCATTCAGCATGAATAAAGAATGAGTAAAAAGTTTGAAGTTGCTTTTTTTCTGATCTCTCAATCTCTCCGGTGTACACAGTTACCCCCATAACTGAAGCCAAAGGGGAAAGCAAAGAGGAAGAGAAAGAGAAAAAAAAATATTTTCAAACGAAAGACAATGAGAAAAAAGGTATATTGATTAACAGTAGTCTAGTAGTATTTGTACTGTATGTTGTGTGTGTTACAAAATATAGTTGTGTCAGATTTAAAAATAGTTTAGTATGATCCAACAACTCAACTCTGTTATGGAAGCAGATGGGGATCTGTGAAACTCACTCCTCAGCCTGAAGTGAATTCACTTGAGCTGCTGAACAGTTAGCTTTTTGGTGGAGCAACTGGGTAGACACTTCAGAAGGGGGGTTATGTGTGTTTGCGAGGCAGAGGTCCTGGGTTCAAGCCTTGATATGAGCTGAATCAGGAGGAAGTGGCAGTCGTTAAGCAAGCGGCGTGACATCCTTTACAATGGTGCCAATTGACTCAGATCTGCAGTTGCGCTCAGCTCAATGCTGGGTTCCCCGTGGAGGGAATTTGGGGGGGGTGAAGGTAGCAGATGGGGATCTGTGAAACTCCACTCGCGCTGCCGAACAGCTAGCTGGGTAAGACGCTTCAGGAGGGCGGCCATGTTTGTTTGCGAGGCAGAGGTCCCGGGTTCAAGCCTGAATCAGGAGGGAGAGGTAATCGCTAAGCAAGCAGTGACCTCCTTTACATTAGCGTTAGCATGTCAATTTGTAGTGGTGTCAGTAACCATTCATGTTGAATTCCCTGAACCAACTCAAGGGGGTTGAAGTTGGAGTGTTAGTCACCTGGTTGCTATAGGAAAACATCCCCACTGGGTGTCAGAGCGCAAACAGATAATTGATGGACAAAATAGGTTGCGGAAAAGCCATTTTTGGATGAGCCCATGTCCCAGTAGGATACCTGATCCATGGTTTCAGGAGGCTATTGACTCAAAGCACCAGGCTGCTAACAAGCATTAGAAGTCGTCTGTGTGTTTTGTCAAACCTAGAGCAGCTAATGTATTTTTGTTGTTGACAAGGATCATTTGGTACAGAATATGCCACATAGTATTGTGTGGGTGATTCTGTCACCACTCAGACTCCACTCATCAGCTGTAGCCGAACCAGTATTGCAAACTAAACATCTTTGCAATGGACTATGATTCCAATCACTTGATTTGGCACTAAACGGGAGAAACGGACTGAAGCTCATTTCGTGTTATGTTTAAATGTTCAAATAAAATAATTGTTACGTTTCCCTAATAAACACAACCCAGGTAGACATTTTATTGCTGGTGAGATGGATTGTCTGAATGGGACTGAGATGTTGTTCTTGTAGAGGAATGAATAACTGCACTTTGTGAATGACTAAACGTTGTGGTAATATAAAATACTGTGTGTTAATGTGTAGATTTCAATGGTTTATGGAATGTATGAGGTCTTTCTCTGTGAATCATGCAAGATGTCTGAGCAGTTGGCACCCTATTGTGTTTCAGGATTCCTTTGGCATCAATTGTATATTTTAGTAGCCATGATATTTCAGACACTGTGTAGTAGAGGCTTGTACACATTGGCATGTCAGTATTATCTATAACACAGTTAAATAGATCCTTTATTTCCCAAGCGGTTGTAAAACTGTTGATTCCTGGTGGGTCCAAATACAGCGAGTCTAAGGTTGCATACGTCCAGTTTCAAGGTAAGACATGATTCACCACACTGAAGCTTTGAATCTGTTTGGACTAGAGAACTGTGGAAAAATGACCAAAGTTTGTCCAGTCTTTTTCCTTCCTTCATTCATTTGTCTTTTTGTTTTTTTTCCCCCATGCGTTTTTATGTTGCACGTTTGGGTTTTGTTTGCTTCGTAAGGTAAGCAACTTATTTCCCCTCCATTTATAGTATTACTGTCGTTACCTTTTTATTGTGAACTTGTAATGAAATCTCAGAACCTATAGGGTCTGTGTCGCAACAGATTGTATAGTGTCATTTGTGTGGATGACTGTGTTAACTGTGGATTCCTTTGTGAGATAGTGACCATTCTTTCAACAATCTGTAGGGTAATAGGCCCATTAATTTGTGATAAGCTGTTTTTGCCCCTCCCCCCGTCCCACTGCTCTACTCTGTGGTACAGCAGGTCTTCATATTACACCAGCAGCATCTTTTTTAAATAGCGTGTCAATAATGAATCCCCTCTAAGCAAAGAGATGTAACATGATGCCTGATTAAATAACTAAACTGTCAGCTAAATCGTCTTGTACATTAGCATTAAAAACAATTTTATTCAGATTCTTGTAGTATGATGTAACAAACTCCTAAAGCATTATAAGCTTCATTGTGACATCATATATATATATATATATATATATTGATTTACACCTAATTAAAATAATTACACCTAATTAAAATATTATATAATATTTTAATTGGGTGTAAATCAATGAATCAATCAAAAAAATATATAATGCAAAACTAAATTGACACCTTGGTGTATTTGCTCTACCAATTGTTTTTATCCCTTGGTAAATCAATGTGCAGTACTCAGAGGCTGATTGTTAGCTGGTTGAATACGGCAGATTTGAGCTTATTGAGGTCAAGTGATTTCCCATGGGGCCACAAAGTCAGGAACTGGTTTCTGAACTAAGCATACTTCAGCTCTATGGAGCTAGCTATGTCTTGCCTATTTGGCTTTTGTATGATGAGTGAAACAGTTTTGGGGTATACCTAAATCTCTGAGTGCTACCTCTGCATTTGAATAGGACTCCATTCCTCCTCTTCCTCTTCCTCATCCTCCAGCACCTTGTACTAACCCTACTCTGCTCTTCCCCCCCTGTCAGACTGCGAGTGCTATGGCCACTCGAACCGCTGCAGTTATATTGACTTTATCAACATCGTGACTTGCGTCAGCTGTAAACACAACACTAGGGGGCAGAACTGTCAGCACTGCCGACTGGGATTCTTCCGGAATGTCTCTGCCGAGCTGGACGATGAGAACGTTTGTATAGGTCAGTTAGGATCTCTCCTCACTGTCTCACCACGCAAACTCCACCCTCAACGCACTCACTATAAACAGCTATGAAGAGTTTAACCCGTTTGCCCATCACTGACATGTCCACACATACAGCATTTTACTACTGACTTTCTTCATGAACATTTACACATGGATATGCACGGTGGAAAAGGTTGATGAAGACGTTGATAAAGGCATAACAAGACAGCTTATCATTTTTGTATTGCCTTCAATCCCTACTAATTGCCTGCAAACCTCTGTGACGTGTCTCCTGTATGACCCCGTTGTAGCTCAACAGGATTAAAAGCCCGATCCTTCGACCATGCTAACGGCTAAAGAGAATCGTAGAAGCTTAGCTGATCATTTATTTAGAAATGCTTTGAAAACATACCATAGCAGCCTTTATAAAAATGCTAAGCAATTACAATTACACATGCAGGATATAAAGAGGTCAAGTGTCAGTGTACTTTCACATATCTTCTGCCATACGTATTAGAATTGTGCTTGGTGGTGCCCATGCATCCTATTCCACTCCCCACTTATCATTGGGTAAGGTGAAAGTAACTGTACACTTAAAGAATACAGCCAGTGCCAAAATTGCATTTAACAATCACCAATTTTAAACAACATGTAACATTCGGGTGCATTTATAAACTATTTATTTGGACAGCAAAAAAATGACAATTTCAACCAATGAGTTTTAATGGTTTAATTACTGATTTTTATACACATTTATAATAAATAGTCTTACCTTTGTTAAACCCATTATTATGTTTACCTTAAAGTAATATCAGAGCCATTCATCAGTGTAGTAACATTTTACTACACAAATACCACTACACATACCATTGAACTACCACAGCACAGTACCGAGCAGGAATGATACAATGGCATACTGACACCTACTGGAGGCTCACTCAAACACAACTGGGTCGTGTTCATTTGGACATGCAACAGACAATGTTTTGCAACCGAAATAAAAATCATAATTTCTTACTTGGAAACTTATTCTGTTTGGTGCCAAATGAACACAACCCTGTTTTACCGGTTTCCGCTTGGGCAAATCTGATATTTTTCTCAATGATTAAACAATGACGTCAGCTGAACTCTTAAAACACACGTTGTATGACATTTTATCCAAATAGGTTTGCCACAGAATTCAGTGCCAGTGTTATAAGACACAGCTGTGAATTGGGCCTGAAGTCTTCAGGCGGAAATCAAGACATACACTAGAGAACATGGCTTGAAGCAGGTATTACAGAGAAATAGTGAAGCAATGCCTCATGCTGTCATAGTTTCCTCAGGGTGAGAGAGACGCATTAGGGAACAAGTCAAAACCGACAACGCCTACATTTTCCCTTCAGGTAAAGAGATGAAATGTTCATAGAATCGTCAGTATCAAACGGATAGCCTACCACTGACCTGTTCATCTTTATATGAGCACATGTGACCAGGACTAGTGAAACTGCTGTTTCAGCTAAATTGATGAGTACTGATCTTAGATGTACTGTATTTCTACCCTTACTAAAGCAGTAATGTGTTGTTAATCCCTCTTGTGCAGAGTGTAATTGTAATCAGCTGGGATCCTTCCATGCTCGCTGCAACGACACAGGGTTCTGCCAGTGTAGAGATGGCTCCATTGGGCCGAAGTGTGAGGACTGCCTCCCTGGATACAGCTGGAGACAAGGTTGCTCCCGTAAGTCGGGGTGTGTGTTGAGTGTGTGAAGGTGAAGTTAAATGAAAGGTAAAGTTAAGACCAGTAGCCTACAGTTGAGCATTTTGCCAATTGAATGGGAATCAATGCACAGTGAGCTCCATGAGTCCTTTCAAGGTCATGTAACAATCTGGCAAGCTTCACTGTATAATCAGTCCTTCAACAGAAAATATCAACCGTACAGGTAAGGTCAAAACAGGTGTCTTGTTAATGTATAGTACTCGTGGCCAAAACCAGTGAACGTTTCTCAGGGTGTCCTTCAGCGACTCTAGGCTTGAGTCATTCAGTTTTCACACTGATCCTATTCCCTTTGTTTCCTCCCTCCCTCTCCTCCCTGTCTCATCTCGTAGCCAACGTCTGCGATGATGAGTTCCTGCTGTGCCAGAATGGAGGCACCTGCTTCCAGAACCAGAAGTGTCTGTGTCTGCCAGAGTATAAGGGGGTGCTGTGTGAGCAGCTGCTCTGCGAGGGAGAGAGGGGCTGCAGCGGTGCCTCTGCCTCCTACGTCAGCCTGGCCGCCATGCTGAGCTGCCTTCTAGCCAACGCCCTGCTTAGAATAGTCACTGCTTGCTGAGCCACAACCAGTACAGCTGGAGCACACCTGGCTGTAGTATTGGGACCCTCCACCCGCCGCGCTAACCTCAGTCTCACGGTGCCGTTTGCATTCTGAAACATTGTTTGCGGGCACCAAGCCTCTCGTCGCCTCGCCACAATGAAACAAAGAGAGAGTTCCTCTCTGGCTCTCATTCTGAAAGCCAGTGCTGAAAGAATGTATACCAAAAAAAAAAAAATCACTATCTAAGAAAAGTTTAAAGAGCGAAGAGTATTCTTTATGAAACAGTTTTTTTTGTTCTTGTCGTACATCTAAGTTTGTTCTCACTGAAATACTGCACTTAGCCAACTTGTTTTCTGAACAGAGATGGTTGTAATCACTGCTGAGGCCTACTAATGCCAAGTTTCTCTTACTCTCAAATTCACGTTTCCTTACTTTGCTGCATAGCCTGTTTGTTTCCTGACAACCATCATTGAACTGAAAAGAGCGGGGAAATATGAGTAAAACATGTTTTAATCAGAGTTGGTGTTTCAGTGGCTTGTGGTGGAGAATCAATTGTTGCATGGAAATCATGAAGCAAAGAGAGGGAGTATGACCTATCCAAATTGAACAAATCTATGTATATTTCAAAGGAAATATATGACTATTGTATATTAACATTGTTTGAATATTTTTGGTAGAAATTGTTATTTTTGTTCTAAGTAAACGTTATCATTCTAAAGAAAATGACCCATGATGAGCTTTTTACTACTGTAAACCTTTCTGAGAATGTGACTGTTAGAAGAATAGGATGATGTTCCTGATTCCATTGGATAAAGACAGTTGAAGGAATAAAGCGTGAAGGTTTGAAAGTTCAATCATTTGACTCCAGGGTTTTATCGCAACACACACACTCGCTCTCTCTAACACGTGAATATAATATTTCCCGGAAGAACACATTTCTGTAACATAGTTTTAGGCACTTCTTATTATATTGGATCTTGGGATCACGAACAAGAGCATTATCATTAATCCCTTATCAAATGTCTATAACAAAACATGTACAGTTGCAAGAGCTGCATTGATATATTAGTTGATCATTTTAGCTCGCACAACATGAAATCGTGGCGTTGATACTACACTATTATGATTTTATAGGTATACTTATAGTGTGCGTCACAAGCCTGCTACGTAAGTGAAATCAGAAATCAAATCTGGATATTTGTCATGAAATTCTGTTTGAAACTGCATATGGAATGTAAAAACCCATATCCAAAATGAACGTCTTCCCAGATCTGGGTTTTAGCAGCCAATGATATTAGAGGACAGAGCTGTGGAGCACAATATAGGATTGATACACGACAAATCCTCAACGGAAGAGGAGCACCGCAGTTGGAAATATTTTGTGCTTGTGACCCAGTTTGGTTCTATAAAATGTATATGATAGAGAGCCTACTAATTCAAAATGTAAATGTTTGCTCATTAACAGAAACACGACAAGTTAGGTCTTAGTTGTGTAAAGTGCTTCAGTAAAAATGCTTTAAACTGCTACTTAAGTAGTTTTTTTTGGGGGGGGGGGGTAAATGTAATTTACTTTACTATTTATATTTTTGACAACTTTTACACTTACTTCACTACATTCCTAAAGAAAATAATGTACTTTTCCCTTACATTTTGAATGCAGAAAAGGAAAATGACCCAATTCACACACTTATCAAGATAACATCCCTGGTCATCCCTTGCCTCTGATCTGGCAAACTCCTTAAACACAAATGCTTCATTTGTAAATGATGTCAGAGTGTTGGAGTGTGCCTTTGGCTATCCATATTTTTGTCTTAATTGTGCCATCTGTTATGCTTAAAATAAGGAATTTGAAATGATTTATACTCCTACTTTGAATTTTGATAATTACGTATATTTTAGCAATTGCATTTACTTTTGATACTTAAGTATATTTAAAACCATATACTTTAACACTTTTACTTCATTTGTATTTTACTGGGTGACTTTCACTTTTACTTGAGCCATTTTCTATTAAGGTATCTTTACTTTTATTCAAGTATGAAAATGGGGTATTTTTTCCACCACTGTTAGGTCTTCGCGGTTAGCCATCAGGACTCCAGCTACACTAGTCTTGGGTAAGTGAGCACACAGATCTTGCACTTGAAGGAATAGTGGTCTACTGATACTGAGTTATTAGTGGTGAGGGACAACGTTCATTTTAAATTGAATGAATTATGTTTGTTTGGTCGACTTTTAGGTATGGCTGTTAATATTCAGCATGAGTAAAGAATTTTGAATTGGTAACACTAACTTCACTGTGTGGGTATGTGGCCAACTCTGAAACAGAGACTGCATCCTCAGCAGGTACAATACTACTCTCTCTTATAGCCCAACAGCATCACTCATCTCAAATCTCTTCAACTACTACAGGGTAAGTGTGCACTCATAGGGGACACGCTATAACACCTGAGTGTGGAGTTCCCTTCTCAACTTTCTCTTCCACTAAATGATATGCTTAACATTCAAGCACTATGGCCATCGTTGACATTTTTCAGTCAGGTATCAATCGGTCATTGGGCAAGGAAACAAAATGGATGTCCAAGAAAACTGGAGACAAATACAAGTAGAGGTCACGTCTCCTGATGGATGAGTCTTTAGTGGACTCTTTTTCTGTAATACAACACCTCATTTCCATTATTGGAATGAAATCAACCATTTTCTTTTTAGACATGTCTCAACAAAGCCCACAATGACGAATCAAAGGTATTCACTCTGTTTGCAAACATACAATTATCAATTCCCAAAAACTAATAGAAAAAGAAAAGCAATATATCAAATGTAAAAGATAGTGTTTTCCATGATCATCAATCTCTGTATATGACTTCCTTATACACTGCAGGAGAGCAGACCTTCTGACAGTGATGCTGTGGTTGGCACCTATCATCTTGGAGGGCACCTTCAATCCAGACATTAATGACCAACCCTAAACCTCACCATAGCAACTTTCGGTTTTCATTGTTGGAAAGTAAAGAGATTGATGAATTCAAATACAAATGATAATACCTGCTTTTCTTATTGAAACTTCACTTATTGAACACCTCTGATTGGCAGGTACATTCGCTTCCTTGATACATTTTTAGGCAACAGCAGAGTATTTTTCTGGGCTCAGACTCCACTATTATATCTTCACTGACCAACCCCAGGATGTTCCACCCTTTGGAAGGTCCCTTACCTTCGTCCTGGTACCCAGGTTTAGGTCTCTCTCTAGAGGATGGAGTGTGCAAAGCTGTCATCAAGGCAAAAGGTGGCTACTTTAAAGAATATCAAATATCAAATATATTTGGAGTTGTTTAACACTTTTTTGGATACTACATGATTCCATATGTGCTATTTCATAGTTTTGATGTCTTCCCTATTATTCTACAATGTAGAAAGTAGTTTTAAAAAATGGTAAAACACCTTGAATGGGTAGGTGTGTCCAAACCTTTGGCTGTTACTGTATATATATTCCGGAGATTACTCATTCTGCTATTTCTTAAGAGCAATTGGAGGCCACGGAAGGAGAGTTGTATTGCATTGAAGCTTGCCTGGAGGGTTGTTAACACAGTGTCCAAAGAAGGGCCAGAAGTATACAGAATAGTGTCGTCTGCATAGAGGTGGATCAGAGACTCACCAGCAGCAAGAGCGACCTCATTGATGTATACAGAGAAGAGAGTCGGTCCAAGAATTGAACCCTGTGGCACCCCCATAGAGACTGCCAGAGGTCCGGACAGCAGACCCTCCGATTTGACACACTGAACTCTATCAGAGAAGTAGTTGGTGAACCAGGCGAGGCAATCATTTGAGAAACAAAGGCTGCCGAGTCTGCCGATGAGGATGTGGTGATTGACAGAGTCGAAAGCCTTGGCCAGATCAATGAATACGGCTGCACAGTAATGTTTCTTATTGATGATTTCTTATCGATGAAGATATCGTTTAGGACCTTGAGCGTGGCTGAGGTGCACCCATGACCAGCTCTGAAACCAGATTGCATAGCAGAGAAGGTATGGTGAGATTCGAAATGGTCTGTAATCTGTTTGTTGACTTGGCTTTCGAAGACCTTAGAAAGGCATGGTAGGATAGATATAGGTCTGTAGCAGTTTGGGTCAAGAGTGTCCCCCCCTTTGAAGAGGGGGATGACCGCAGCTGCTTTCCAATCTTTGGGAATCTCAGACGACACGAAAGAGAGGTTGAACAGGCTAGTAATAGGGGTGGCAACAATTTTGGCAGATAATTTTAGAAAGAAAGGGTCCAGATTGTCTAGCCCGGCTGATTTGTAGGGGTCCAGATTTTGCAGCTCTTTCAGAACATCAGCTGAATGGATTTGGGAGAAGGAGAAATGGGGAAGGCTTGGGCGAGTTGCTGTGGGGGGTGCAGTGCTGTTGACTGGGGTAGGAGTAGCCAGGTGGAAAGCATGGCCAGCCGTAGAAAAATTATTATTGAAATTCTCAATTATGGTGGATTTATCAGTGGTGACAGTGGAAATAGTTTGTCCTAATTATTTTGGTGCGTAAAACATATTTGATCTGTTCTAAATGGTTTCTCACTGGACATGGATGTCATCGGTGTTGCTTGTAACATCAGACTGTTACCATGGTTACCATGTGACAGAAATGTTATTGTTTGTGCTTTTTTAATAACCAATTTCTGTGTTCTATTCATGTGCTTTTCTTATAACTATTTTTGTGTTCATGCAAGTGACTGATTGAACGAATCTTCACTATCAGTATTTGCAATTTAGCAGTACGCCCAGACCCTTGTTTTGAGAACGATATCTCAATTTCACTGTCTCAGCTTAGAGAGAAGATGCCTCGTGAGGTATTGGTCTGTCACATGCATGACCCAGTTTTGGTCGTTCACATGAATGAAGCAAAAATGAATGATGAATTAATTATGAATAAGTTAAATCATGCAAATAACTTGTCTGTATATAAGAGAACTAACGGGACTGCCCCGGGAGAGCTCCTCATCGACATGTGTACTTGGTGCATTGAGTTGGTTTGAACCTCTCCAGCACGCTGTTAATAAACAATGATTCATTTAAGATTGACCTAGAGTGTCAATGTGTAGAATTTCAGCGACAATTTGGCTTCATGAACAGCGATGATTGATTCGGCATGCGGAGCGTTCGAGTGGGGGTCTGCTAGGAAAACAGGTGGCGCATTTTGTGAAGCGTGAGGGAAATTCCCGTCTGACCAAAAGAGGGACCAGACCCTTACTGTGAGCTGCCGAGGAGGAGACACATCATCTGTGAACAATTGAGAGACATGTCTTCTGATTTCGGTAAGTCAATTGAAATAAATGTATATAAAAAAATGTGAAACATAAAAATAATTAAACTAAACATAATATGTAGAAGGGGGTACCACTAAGTCAAGTAATAGCACGAAGTGAATGTGGATGGGAAAGCTGTGTGAGTGTGGAGTTACTGAGTGAATGTGTGAAAGTGTGTGTTATTCATTATGTATGCGGCAAAACTATACAATCTATAGGGACCATGGTATTTATGATTACAAAAACTACTGAGATACGCGAGACTATAGATACTATAGAGAGTATAATGTTTACATACGCTACATTACTCATCTCATATGTATATACTGTACTCTATGCCATCTACTGGATCTTTTTTTATTTTTATTTATCCGTTATTTTACCAGGTAAGTTGACTGAGAACACATTCTCATTTGCAGCAACGACCTGGGGAATAGTTACAGGGGAGAGGAGGGGGATTAATAAGCCAATTGTAAACTGGGGATTATTAGGTGACCATGATGGTTTGAGGGCCAGATTGGGAATTTAGCCAGGACACCGGGGTTAACACCCCTACTCTTACCATGGGATCTTTAATGACCTCAGAGAGTCAGGACACCCGTTTAACGTCCCATCTGAAAGACGGCACCCTACACAGGGCAGTGTCCCCAATCACTGCCCTGGGGCATTGGGATATTTTTTAGACCAGAGGAAAGAGTGCCTCCTACTGGCCCTCCAACACCACTTCCAGCAGCATCTGGCCTCCCAACCAGGAACTGACCAGGACCAACCCTGCTTAGCTTCAGAAGCAAGCCAGCAGTGGTATGCAGGGTGTTATGCTGCTGCCTTGCCTTTGCTGTTCGGCCATCGCTCATCCATATATTTATATGTACATATTCTTATTCATTCCTTTACACTTGTGTTAAAAGTTAGTTGTTGTGAAATTGTTAGATATTATTGCATGGTCGGAACTAGAGGCACAAGAATTTCGCTACACTCGCATTAACATCTGCTAGCCATGTGTATGTGACCAATACATTTGATTTGATTTGTATAGCTACTGTAGAGACTATGGCGACTATAGAGGAAATGCTTCAGTGATACATATGACAGAAGAAGGCTAGAGCTAGTCTTATTAAGACGTCTAGAGCGAGGGAAAGTCACAGTACCATAGAAAGCCCCGCTGACAGCTGCCTGTTGGCATTTATAAAAGAAGTGTCTACATGGTCTGCAGCTAGAAAAAATAACATGTGGTGTTATAATATATATGTATGATATAATATATACTGTATGTTTAAAAAAAAATCCCAGCCCCCTTCCCCGCAGGAGGCCTTTTGCCTTTAGTAGGCCGTCATTGTAAATAAGAATTTGTTCTTAACTGACTTGCCTAGTTAAATAAAATAAAATAACAATAATAATTTAGCTCATTTATATTCATTATTATATGAAAATCATTATTTACAACTTAATGGCGAGCCAATTACAGAAAATAGCTTATGGTTGTGAGTGTGATGAAAAAAAGCAGGGCATTCTACCGGAGAATTTTAGAACTTGGACACTGTCTCGTTGGCCTAATGTTATATCCTAATATGACGTTGGTGCAGGTCATGGTGTTCTTCACATTACCGTCTCTGGTAAACACACTATATCAAATAAACTCTAAGTATATATGTCACATGCACAGGATACAGAAGATGTAAACGGTACAGTGAAATGGTTACTTGCATAGTGGAGTCTTTTGTTTAGACATGTAGCTAGCTAGCTAAACAATGAACCATAGTCCCAACTCATAACATTTACTACCCTGCATTAATCTGTTTGTAGCTAAAACTAACCAACTTAGTTCAACGTTAGCTAGCTAGGTAATATTAGGCTATAACTAGTAATGCAAATGGCCCGGAGATGAGAATAATGCTACTACACAGATCATACACGTAACATTAGCTAGCTAGCTAGCTAACAATACGCTTTTACTTTGACAAATTTAGAAACATATAATATCTGAAAATGTAAACTCTCTTACCCTAATACATGGATGAACTCACTGTCACAGATGCCATGGTTGCCCTTAGTTTGAAGATGTTATCCTCATACAGGTGTTTTATACAGCAGCCTTCTTTCTGTTCTCTTTTCAACTTCCTCCACATATTTATAATTAAACACAATAATTTTCTCCATCTTCTTTGCTATCATACTCTGCTTCCACCGGACATTCCACTGATTTCAAAACTCGGTCCTCCAGAAAGTGGAGAGCATCTTTCAAAAAATCTGCATTAGAAAGTATTACCTACATATGCTGAGCAGTTTATGTTATAGACAGAAGCGTTCTACATGGCAGACCAATCCGAACTCATCTCTCGGCATGTCCAGCTTATCCATTATCTCAGCCAATCATGGCTAGTGAGAAGGTCTTTTTCTGTGGCTAAACCAACCAGGCTCGTAATTTAACAATTGTATTCGTATTTACAGATGGCATTCAGGTTTGGTATTAAGGCACAAGAAAGTTAACATTTTCCAAAAGGCATTTTGGTGAAAAATAAATGTTTAAGTTCAAATGCCTCTCATGTGAAGTAGGGAAGCGCAACGTACGCCTAGTTTCCTGAAACGAGTCACATACTGTATGTAGCCTTAGAAAACAAGGTTCATGCCTAAGACACTGCATTCCAGTGCTAGAGGTGTCACTACAGATCTGGATTCAATCCTGGCCTGTGTCGCAGTCGGCCGCGACAGGGAGACTCATGAGGCGGTGCGCAATTGGCCCAGCGTTAGGAGAGGGTTTAGCCGGCCATGATGTCCTTGTCCCATCGCGCTCTAGCGACTCCTGTGGCGGGCCGGGCGCATGCACACTGACTTAGTTGCCTGTTGGACGATGTTTCCTCCGATACATTGGTGCAGCTGGCATCCAGGTTAAGTGAGCAGTGTGTCAAGAAGCAGTGCGGCTTGGCAAGGTCGTGTTTCGGAGGACACATGGCTCTCGACCTTCGCCTCTCCCGAATCCGTATGGGAGTTGCAGCAATGGGACAAGACTGTAACTACCAATAGGATATGACGATATTGGGGGGGGGAGAAAAAGGGGTAAAAAAGAAGAAAGGAAACAAAATGTCATAGATCATTTCTGAAATGGTTTCTTCCCATTATTGATAAACATGCACCTGTTAAGAAACGGACTGTTAGAACTGTTAAGGCTCAATGGATTGATGAGGAATTGAATAACTGTATGGTTGAAGGAGATGGGGCAAAAAGAGTGTCTAATGAGTCTGACTGCACATTTGACTACAAATTGACAAATGATGTGACTAAAAAAAAAAAATGGATTATGAAAGCCAAGATCAATGATATAAAGAATTATGGAAAAAAACCAGAGTATATTAAATTAAATTATGGGGAGAATGACAAATTCAACTCCATCTTTCAACGAATCAGAGGGCTTATTCATCACAAAACCATTTGATGTTGTCATTTATTAGAATGATTACTTCATTGACAAAGTGTGTATGTACTGACGTACTGTATGTGTAACTGATAGATGCACACTCACACACTACATGTTAATGTTTTTAATGGGGCTCCAAATAAATCAATTAAATCAAATCAGAATCAAATGCACGGCCCCATGTCGCAAGGATCTGTACACAACTCCTGGAAGTTTAAAATGTCCCAGTTCTTCCATGGCCTGCATACTCACCAGACAAACCTGGCAAAGAAATTTACTTTATGCCTGAATACAAAGCGTTATGTTTTGGGCAAATCCAACACAAAACATCACTGAGTACCACTCTTCATATTTTCAAGCATGGTGGTGGCTACATCATGTTATGGGTATGCTTGTCATCGGCAAGGACTCTGGAGTTTATTTTAAGGATAAAAGGTATAGAGCAAAGAATAGGCAAAATCCTAGAGGAAAACCTGGTTCAATATGCTTTCCAACAGACACTGGGAAACAAATTCACCTTCTAGCAGGACAATGACCTAAAACACAAGACTAAATATACACTGGAGTTGCTTACCAAGACAGCAATGAATGTTCCTGAGTGGCCTAGTTACAGTTTTGACTTAAATTGACTTCAATATATATGGCAAGACTTGAAAATGGCTGTTTAGCAATAATCAACAACCAACTCTTGACAGAGTTTGAATATTTTTTAAAAGAATAATGTGCATATGTTGTACAATCCAGATGTACACAGTTCTTAGAGACTTGCCCATAAAGACTAACAGTGGTAATCACTGCCAAAGGTGATTCTAGCATGTATTGACTCAGGGTTGTGAATACCTTTGTAAATTATATATTTTTGTTTTCATTTTCAATCATTTTGTCATTATGGGGTATTATGTGCTTTCATTTTTTTCCATATATTTTGAATTCAGGCCATAACACAACAAAATGTGTAAAAAAGTCAAGGGGTATGAATACTTTCTGAAGGCACTTTGTATCGACATAACATATTTCGCCTCATATAGTACGCTATATTTTTTTCCTTAGGGAAAATGAACTTCATAGCAAAATAAATATCACAAGGCAGAAACAAAATATACAAGACAGAAACGCCTTACACACCTAACGACAAACTCTCCATAGAACACTGATCTTCTCTTAGCAACAATACCCGATGTGGTTATCATTGAAATTCCTGTCCTGAATGTTCAGACTCATTCATATTGTAGACCTTTAAAAAGGGAGTGTAGGAGTGTTATCAAAGTTGTTTGCCGAGTTACCATGGGGTCTGTGATGTGTACCTCACCTGGATGATGTATTGGTCAACAGCCCATTTTCCTGATAGGGACCAGAGGGGAATCTGTAGTCTACTCTCTATAGACAAGAACAGCCACTAAGATGAGCATTTCTCTTTCAGTGTTGGGATATGTGTATTATTTCTAGGTCCATGCCAGCGGAAAACAACTGGTTGAAAATACATCATTTGATATAAATGACGTCATTAGTTTCTGGTTGTAATTGTCGTCATGCCAACCAAGTTTGCCTGCTGCTTGTTAATGTGCATACTAATGGTTGAATCATTGTACTTGCTTTGGTGATGCCACTGGCTGGCGATATTTCTAAAATATTGAATTAATCAAACGACTGCATTTGAGATTGTGAGAATAAATGCCACGTATGAAGACACTACATGGTTAAAATAGCGAAATAAATCTTTAATGAGTCTCGTTGCATTTGTATATAAATTACATACACTATAGTAGACCTATTCTTGTTACCATTTACACAAATCAAATTATTATTTTAACATTCATACAAAAGTTATGAGTTTGCAGTAACAACACGGCAAAATATTGTTCAGTATTATATAGAGCAAGGAAAAGAGAATAGTTTTGGTAAGTCTCTCTTCTTGCAAAATGGTTGAAAAACCTCCCTAAAAGAACTGGGAGACCATGAAGCTGCACAGTATTGTGAATTGATCTGTGGTTTCTGGTGCAGTATATACTATTTCCTTTCAATGAAATATCATAGCGGGACAGATGCACCTTTGGCTTTGAAAGAGAAAATCAATTGAAACCCTCTAAAGACATTTTCTCTTGTCTGAGCAGGCTGGGTGCAGTAAGACAACTTGAGGGAAATAGGAGCACGGAATGCATACTTCTCTCTATACCTGCACCTTCTAAACAATACATCATGAGGGCATTTTATTCAATCAAAAAACAACATAGAAATTCAATAAATAAGAAACTGATATAAACAAACATAATTTAGAGCATACCATACATACACTTTTACATCACTTTTAACATTTTGAAGAACAGAACATACTTTAAAAATGATCATTCTGTTTAAGCTAAACCATTTCCAGACCAGACACAGTGATTCATGTCACCAATAACCGTTTGTAGTGCCTCTAACTTCATGAAAGCGGACCGCTAGTGTTTTCAGAGGAGAATTTGCAGAAGTCAGAATTGAGAATTGAATTGAGACCACCTTTGATGGTTGCTAAAATGAGCTACCTGCAACTTCAATAAGACTACACAAAAAGCCTTTGTGTCCCACTCCATTTTTATAGCTTTACGGTTCGATTAAACCTGAATCACGATAGTTCAGCGCAATAGCACAATTGAAATGTAAAGGCAATTTCCGATTGAGCCGACATTTGCATTCTTTACCAAGAATGCAGACTCCGCGAATGCCGGAACATTGCCTTTAAATTGAAATCGCGCTATAGCGCTGAACAGCTGCGGTACGGATTGAATCGAGCCCTTAATCAACACAAGAGGGAATTGAAACGATCAATGAATCTGGTTTATACCTCAGTTACAGCCTATAACCCCCAAATGGATGTTTTGTTCTTTACTTTGGATAGAAGGTATTCTAAATGAAAGAGTGTTTCTGTTGGTTGAAAGTGCATTTTGTAGGGTCCTTAGCAAAGTTCCAGAAGTGCAAAGGTAGAGGAGTGGCCAGGTATTTGAGTTCAGTCCTATTCTATTCAGCACGGACAAACTGCAAACTAATATAGGACTGGCCCACACACAACCATTTAAATACACAGTAAACTATGTTCATCAATATCATTCATTTAACAGCGTCAATAAATGTTTCATTTTTAACAAAGAATACCCACGTATGAAAAGGGAATAATGGCTCAAGTGATGTGTGAACTGTCTACTGAAGGAGAACCAAAATTAGTCAGAACCTCTTAAAATTGTAATATTAGTACAGTCGAGTTTAACACAAGGAACACTTACTGTACAAATACTATTCCAAACAATCAATAAAAATACTGTGAACATTTTATATACTTCTGAGGCATTTAAACCTCTAAATAGACTAATATTTAAGCACATACAAAGTATGCAAAAAATGAAATAGTTGAGCTCTTTCCTTACTATTAGCAATTTTTAAAAAAGCGAGCTTGTTGTGCTACTGTAGTCCTGATATGATACATGCAAAAAATTTGAGGTAAGAAAAGAAGGTAAAATATACAGGTAGAATACAGAAACACTTGCTGTTGGGATGTGTTTTCAGCAAAGCTCTGTTTTTCAAAGCTGGTCAACAGAGGAGGCGTTCACTGATAGAGAGTTGTTCACTTGGCAACATATACTGTATGTATGCTATTGAAGTTTGAAACAAAAACAGTGGGGTAGAAAACAGCCATTGAGTAAAATCGAAGATTGATGCTACAGTGTACTATATATACAGTAGGCAAAAACGTATTTAGTCAGCCACCAATTGTGCAAGTTCTCCCACTTAAGAAGATGAGAGGCCTGTAATTTTCATCATAGGTACACTTCAACTATGACAGACAAAATGAGAAATAAAATTCCAGAAAATCAGATTGTAGGATTTTCATTCATTAATTAGCAAATTATGGTGGAAAATAAGTATTTTGTCAATAACAAAAGTTTATCTCAATACTTTGTTATATACCCTTTGTTGGCAATGACAGAGGTCAAACGTTTTCTGTAAGTCTTCACAAGGTTTTCACACACTGTTGCTGGCATTTTGGCCCATTCCTCCATGTAGATCTCCTCTAGAGCAGTGATGTTTTGGGGCTGTTGCTGGGCAACACGGACTTTCAACTCCCTCCAAAGATTTTCCATGGGGTTGAGATCTGGAGACTGGCTAGGCCACTCCAGGACCTTGAAATGCTTCTTACGAAGCCACTCCTTCGTATGTTTGGGATCATTGTCATGCTGAAAGACCCAGCCACGTTTCATCTTCAATGCCCTTGCTGATGGAAGGAGGTTTTCACTCCAAATCTCACGATACATGGCCCCATTCATTCTTTCCTTTACACGGATCAGTCGTCCTGGTCCCTTTGCAGAAAAACAGCCCCAAAGCATGATGTTTCCACCCCCATGCTTCACAGTAGGTATGGTGTTCTTTGGATGCAACTCAGCATTCTTTGTCCTCCAAACACGACGAGTTGAGTTTTTACCAAAAAGTTATATTTTGGTTTCATCTGACCATATGACATTCTCCCAATCTTCTTCTGGATCATCCAAATGCTCTCTAGCAAACTTCAGACGGGCCTGGACATGTACTGGCTTAAGCAGGTGGACATGTCTGGCACTGCAGGATTTGAGTCCCTGGCGGCGTAGTGTGTTACTGATGGTAGGCTTTGTTACTTTGGTCCCAGCTCTCTGCAGGTCCCCCCGGGGTGAGATCTTGCGTGGAGCCCCAGATGGAGGGAGATTATCAGTGGTCTTGTATGTCTTCCATTTCCTAATAATTGCTCCCACAGTTGATTTCTTCAAACCAAGCTGCTTACCTATTGCAGATTCAGTCTTCCCAGTCTGGTGCAGGTCTACAATTTTGTTTCTGGTGTCCTTTGACAGCTCTTTGGTCTTGGCCATAGTGGAGTTTGGAGTGTGACTGTTTGAGGTTATGGACAGGTGTCTTTTATACTGACAACAAGTTCAAACAGGTGCCATTAATACAGGTAACGAGTGGAGGACAGAGGAGCCTCTTAAAGAAGAAGTTACAGGTCTGTGAGAGCCATAAATCTTGCTTGTTTGTAGGTGACCAAATACTTATTTTCCACCATAATTTGCAAATAAATTCATTACAAATCCTACAATGTGATTTTCTGGATTTTTTTTTCTCATTATGTCTGTCATAGTTGAAGTGTACCTATGATGAAAATTACAGGCCTCTCTCATCTTTTTAAGTGGGAGAACTTGCACAACTAAATACTTTTTTTGCCCCACTGTATACACTTGTGTTGTACTGTTGCCAGAAGAAACGGGATGAGTAAGTTAGTACTGTATAGTGTAGGTCAGAGGGACATGTCGGGGACAAGCTCTAAAAACGTGTAGGATCCATAAAGGAGCGTCCTCTTTTAGCAACCCGTGCTAATTTCAACGCGGTGACTGAAACTTATACGCAAACGCGTACGTGAGAAATGTGGAAACATTCGGAAGCTTATAAATGGTTCAAATCACTTCAAAACGGGCTCTTTCCCAAGATAACAGTGCAACCTATTCCCATCTTATTTGTTACAATGTTGTTTCATGTACGGGGATAGAGAGTTTGGGATGTCATGCAGCCAGGTGTCGTTATAACTTTCTCTAAAGTCAATCTGATTAATTCCTTTATGTTGTTCAGCAACAGCTTCAGTCAGTCTACTCCTCATGTCATCATGACCTCATCCATTGAAAATAATGGATTTGTTCAGTATGAACATGTTTCTCCAGAGAGTGACTGGGTGTGGCCATATACTCGTCTCTCCCCGAGCCCAAGTGTTATTGAGTTGGCGAGGTCATTGGCGAGGCCCTCTCCCCCGTCCCTAGCAGTTGCTGCTGTTCCTGAACTCTCCGTTCTCAGTGATCTGGAGTTTGCTGGGGTTGGTGGGGGAGATGCCGTTGCGCGTCTGCATGCTGTAGCGCTCCTTCAGCTGGGTCAGAGCGCTCATCAGGCGGGTGTTGGCCGAGTCCAGAGAGGCGATGCGTTTCTCCTGCAGAGTGAGGAGGAAGGGGGAGGGAGGAAGAAGGACCGAGGGACGAAGCGGAGGGTTAGTATTGTTACACATCCTCACACAATCCAATGAATCCTTCAGCATATTGCCGATAAACTGTATCTCCTCAGGAGACCAACAGGACCTCATCGAAACAAGTAGCCACTATTGTGAACTGAAAGGGAATGTTTCTCAAGAACAGAGACATATTGTCCACATACAGTCCAGAGTGTACTTGTCACAGTAATTCAAGTGACTGGTTCGTTTGCAGGGAGCTAGACTTTCATTTACAATGTGAGGACGTTGACATTTTCTTAACACCAGAGGGCGCCGTCCTCTTCAAGACCTTAGACTGACAAAGTAAAGCTGTGTATACAGTATTTCAGTAAACACAGTACATTCACAGTTGCGGAACTGTAATTGCTGATACAGCCAACACATGTCTCGTATATACACCAAGCGCTCACCTGGGCTTCAATGATCTTCTGTTTTGAGTCCACTATCGATTGCATATCCGAATGATCTTTCTTCAGTTCCTCCTCAACAGACATCAGCCTGAAACAGTAACAAATGTATGTTTGTACTGGTGGCTGGTGAAAGCTGGAGTTGTTGACTGATTGGTCTTTTATTATAGTGATGTTAAAAATATTACATTTCACTTCGACGCATAGCACTGACAAAACAAAAAATAAGACAAAAATAGCGGGTACAAAATGTACACAAAACCAGGACTAAATTACATAGTTCATAGTGTGTACGTGTAGGCAGAGGACAGTGGAGGCTGGTGGTCCTTCTGTAGCTCAGTTGGTAGAGCATGGCACTTGTAACGCCAGGGTAGTGGGTTCGATCCCCGGGACCACCCATACGTAGAATGTATGCACACATGACTGTAAGTCGCTTTGGATAAAAGCGTCTGCTAAATGGCATATATATAAGGGAGGGTGGCACATTGCGGTGGCTGAAAACGTTCCATTTATACAATTACTGTATAACCGTGAAACCGATGGTTATGGATAAATACCGTCCCAAAAATAAATTAATTTAAAAAAAGTCTGGTCAATTACCGCCATCAGACTGTTTAATAGTCACCACTAGCCGGCCAGTATTCTGAACTTTAGTCACTGTTACTAGCCGGCTACCACCTGGTACTCAACCCGGCACCTTAGAGACTACTGTCCTACGTACATAGTCATTGAACACTTGAATAATGTTTGCAGACTGTACTGTTTTACCCACTTCAAATGTATATACTGTATTCTAGTCAAGGCTCATCCTATATAACTACTGCTGTACACACCTTTTCTATCCACATTGTCCACACCATCATATACATATATATTTATATTCCGGACACTGACATTGCATGTTGTAATATTTCTATATTTCTTAATTCCTTTCTTGATTTTTTTTAGGGGGATTTGCTTATATTGTTTTGTACTGTTAGGTACTACTGCACTGTTGGCGCTAGGAGCATAAGCATTAAGATACACCCCAATCAAAGTCAGAAAAATATGTGGAAGCAACCAATTCAATATCATTCAAAAGTCTATTACCGTCACCCTAATTACAGACAATAAAACAAGCCAATAAACCTGTCCTCCGATTTGAAGTGACACCAGCCTCCAGTGGTAGGTAGAGGACTTTATGCTGCATTAGTTTGTGTCGGGGGGCTAGGGTCAGTTTGTTATATCTGGAGTACTTCTCCTGTCCTATTCGGTGTCCTGTGTGAATCTAAGTGTGCGTTCTCTAATTCTCTCCTTCTTTCTTTCTCTCTCTCGGAGGACCTGAGCCCTAGGACCATGCCCCAGGACTACCTGACATGATGACTCCTTGCTGTCCCCAATCCACCTGGCCATGCTGCTGCTCCAGTTTCAACTGTTCTGCCTTACTATTATTCGACCATGCTGGTCATTTATGAACATTTGAACATCTTGGCCATGTTCTGTTATAATCTCCACCCGGCACAGCCAGAAGAGGACGGGCCACCCCACATATGCTCTCTCTAATTCTCTCTTTCCTTCTCTCTCTCGGAGGACCTGAGCCCTAGGACCGTGCCCCAGGACTACCTGACATGATGACTCCTTGCTGTCCCCGGTCCACTTGACTGTGCTGCTGCTCCAGTTTCAACTGTTCTGCCTTGTTATTATTCGACCATGCTGGTCATTTATGAACATTTGAACATCTTGGCCATGTTCTGTTATAATCTCCACCCGGCACAGCCAGAAGAGGACTGGCCACCCCACATAGCCTGGTTCCTCTCTAGGTTTCTTCCTAGGTTTTGGCCTTTCTAGGGAGTTTTTCCTAGCCACCATGCTTCTACACCTGCATTGCTTGCTGTTTGGGGTTTTAGGCTGGGTTTCTGTACAGCACTTTGAGATATCAGCTGATGTACGAAGGGCTATATAAATACATTTGATTTGATTTGACTCCCCACCTGGTGATGATGCTCTTCATCTGGAGCTCCTTGTCGTCCTGCTGCCGGCGCAGGCGCTCCTCTGTGTCCTCCAGGCGGGCCTGGTACTCCAGCAGCATCGTCTGGGTCTGCTCGTCCTGGCCCTTCAGGTGACACTCATACTCCTCCAGCTTCTTGGCTGACAGACGCAGCTTGTCCTGCAGGATGGCGATCTCCTGCTGGTACTGGACACAGGACAGAGTCGGCCGTAGCTAGTCAGTGACCGTACACACACACCTGTGCACGTACGTGCATGCCCAAACGCACGAGAACACACCTGTCATTTTCAAATGCTGCACCCATTTAGTGGGCTTTGACCCCGTTTGTGGTTCTGTTCGGTATGCTCCTGTTTTTCTTGTAATATAATATATAATGATATAATATAAACTGGGTGGTTCGACCCCTGAATGCTGATTGGCTGACAGGTATATCAGAATGTACACCACGGATATAGCACCTCATTTATTTTTTACTGCTCTAATTTCATTGGTAACCACTTTATAATAGCAATAAGGCACCTCGGGGGTTTGTGATATATGGCCAATATACCACACGGCTAAGGGCTGTGTCCAGGCACTCCGTGTTGCGTTATGCCTAGGAACAGCCCTTGGCTGTAGTATATTGCTAACCTTAATAATATGCATGTCAATCTCTCATGGCACCAAGTGGAGAATGAAATGGACTTCATCACTACTTGTTTTTGTAAGAAGTGTTGACATGCTGAATGCACCGAGCTGTCCATTTAAACTACTAGCACACAGCTCTGACACCCATGCACACTCTACAGGACATGCCACCAGAGGTCTCTTCACAGTCCCCAAGTCCAGAACAGACTATGGGAGGCGCACAGTACTACATAGAGCCATGACTACATGAAACTCTATTCCACATCAAGTAACTCATGCCAGCAGTAAAATTAGATTAAAAAAAAAAGACAAAAATACACCTTAGGGAACAGCAACACAAACATAGACAAATGCATACAAACACACAATAACATACACACATGTACACATTAGATTTTGTGTTATAGATATGTGGTAGTAGAGGGCACACGGTTAATGTTGTGAAATCTATTATGAATGTATTTAAAATGTATAACTGCCTTAATTTTGCTGCCTTGGCAGCAGCGAATGGGGATGCATAATAAATACAAACACAGCTCCTAGTCATGCTGTGAAAAGCAGACTGGGTTCAAATGCAGGATCCTGCAAAGCTTTTGGGTACATTTCTGCTGTCTCTAGGACGTTTTGCAAGCAAGGGAATACAAAACCAATATAAAATAATACATCCCACAGCGGTAAACAAGCTGCACGATCAACCTCTTGAGTCAAATGGGATTTAAAATGTAGGGATTTTACGTCTAACTTTGAATGACATTCCAGACACTGCCCTTGCTTAAGGTACTTGACTACATAAAAACCGTACAGTACACTGAACTTGGTCCAAAACCAGAATGACGCCCCATTTTAAAAATATTCTACTTTAGCAATTTAGTACTACATTCCTGTCTTTTTTTAATACAAACCTATTAAAGTGCCCTTCAACTAACGATTTTCTAAAAGGGATTTATTGGTAGTGATTGACCAACATAACAAACAGTGGTTTGATTCGTAAGAATCACCCCTATCGCTTTAAAGGGACAGTGATTGGTTCTCCCTTTGGCAGACCTAACATCTTTGAAATAAGCACTAAAACACCACTTGAAAAGAAAAGTTGAAAACCATCTTGGAGTCGAAAACTATTCATTTGTGTATGTGTGTGATGAAAATGTGTCAAGTGTCTTTGGCTTATAAGTGTGCGCGAGTTCAATATGTTGCTGGTGTATAATTCATTGGAGAAGCTCGGAGAATTGGCAGAGGGAGGGCACACTCTTGCTTTGTCACCACGGTGTCTTTTGAGATATGGCCTCTCTTGAGCTGCAGTACGAGCCGTTCAGCATGACCCCCCTCTGTCCGCCTACATCTAAACACCGTCAGAATAGAAGCTAATTGAACGCGTACGCAAAACTATAAATACACGACCAGTATATATCAGGGGGCATCTCTCCGCGCGCACAGAATCATTTTCCATACTACTTAAGCAGCATTTACCCTTCAATATTCACGTGAATTCAAATCATGGACAGGCCTGCTAGTAGGGAGAGACACAGTGCCTTTGTTATGCCTTTGATTTTGGTTCCTCAACACATTCACTTCCGTGTTGGCAATCAACAACAACCCTCGAATCACGTAGTAATTGCTCCCGTTCATCTTTTATGACTTCCTGCTCCTCCTCTGAGGTAATAAAGATGACGTCTGTAAGTGGCTGTGCTGAACAATATGGTGATGTGGGTGCTGTAGCAGGTGCCAGGTTTAAAAAAAATATATATTTTTTAGAAGAGGCTAGACGTTTGTTACCTTTTCGGTTTGAGTGAGCTCCTCTTTGCTTCGAAGGTCTTCCCTGTGCTTGGTATCTGGGTCAACTCCCTCGTGGTCTAAATACTGCACATTCATATTCAACAGCCAGGCAGCAGTGCGGTCCAGAGCATTGGGGTTCACAGGGGAGGGGGCCTGGTGGGAACGAACACGCATACACATCACGCACACACATCACGCACACACATCACGCACACACAAAGCCTTCTGGTAAGTCATAGGACAAGAAGCGCAGCAGGGTAAATGACTGCTGCACGATGACGATCACACGCTAGAATGAGAAGCCAGTGTCTACAGAGGAGTAGAGGAGAGCCAGTGTCTTCACCTTGGAGGATTTAGAGGAACAACTGACACAAGTGGGAAGGCACAGAGGGTGATTATTTTGCATTGTCCATTTGGCATTGTCTTTGTCAAGGTTATTACAGAATCATGTAGAGCTTGGTCTCACGTCTCTAAAAACTTGATCAAGAAGATTTGAATCATTGATTTGTTTAAAAGCAAAATGGTTTCTTTAGTCTGTATGTTAAACCAGTCTTTTCACCTGCCCCCATTTGTCGTATAACCCCTTCTACTCTGATTGAGACCTGGAGACTGCCACACACACCCACAGAGATCAAGCCCAAAATAGAGACACTTGTTTTGTTTTAATCGTGTGTGTGGGGGGGGGGCAGTTGAGTTTAGATGGCAAATGCTTGATAATTTTATAAGGAGGATTTATTCACACCACGTACAAAAATGATTTAGTTGAGCGGAACAGGCATTTAATAACCACTCCGGTGTCCACAGTCACACAATTAATTCTGCTTGTCTAGTCTGAGGCCTGTAGGGTAATGCCTGTGGCTCACTGCCCTGGGTGATTTGCTATTGGCTCAGCAAGGCTGAGTGTTATGATAGCTTATTGAGGCCAGTTGGGCTCTCCATACATACCCTCTCCACCCACCACTGTGACTGTGAGCTGGATACGTCCACTGAGGTCATATCCTGCCTGGCTCATCCCTCTAGGCCACAGATGAAGTTTGGCTGTGTGTATTTTTCTGTAGTTCTGCCATTGGTTATTCCTCATCAGAATCTTAATATCTCTCGAGCCAGAGTTTGGATTTATACTCGTGCTGCAGGTAGGAAATACGATTCTGATGAGGAATAACTCTCCATAACCAATGGATGAAGTCCAGAATAATACGCACAGCCAAGCGCATTAGCGTTGCTAGCCAAACTTCAGTACATGCAATCCAAACTCTGGCTCGATAGATATGAAGTAGTTAGTCAACCAAAAGCTTATCTCTAATAAAAGTAAGCAGACTGTGGCTGTCCAGACACACACACACATAGACGTGACATGCTCTACTCACTTTATGCAAGGTGTGCTGCTTGGTCTCAGGACTGTCCCCTTTGGATGAGGACGACTGCTGTCTCAACCGGGTGCCGCCACTGGGCCCCCAGTCGGGAGATGATGACATCATGCTGCCGCTGGAGGGCCGCGGCCCAGGGTAGGCCGTCTGGAGCATGTGTGGCGGCGTCCTGCCCCTGGTGACGGGCGGAGGGGGCTGGTCTACCCTGCGCTGGGGACCGGAGCTGTTCTGCCTCGGTTCCATGAGGGACAGCTGGCGGCGGGTCGTGAACTCCCCTGAGCGCCGCGCAAACTCCTCACTGCTGCTGCCTCCCCCGCCCCCGACTGCAACCCCCTGGGTGAGGAATACGCCCTGGTGCTTGGGGGCATCCTCTGTGTTGTTGCCCTGAGAGCTGTGAGAGCTGTGGCCCTCGGAGCCTGAATCGGCCAGGGGACCCCGCGGGGACATGGTCATGCCCGTGGCCATCTGGTAAACGGGGTTCTGGAATGAAAGCGGGGCCAGGAGCTGGGAGGGCCTCCCTGGACCTAGGGTGCTGCTCTCTGTGCTAGGGTTGGTGGGGGTCTGAACCATTCTCCTGAGGGTGGGTCCGGGGATAATGCCCTGAGGGGTGCGGGCGGCCCAGCCCCCCGGCCCAGGGGCGACGGGGGACTGGCATTCATTGAGGAGCATGTCGCTGGGGGAGGCAGGGCGGGGGACAGGGGTACTCTCCGGGCTGCGGCTATCTTGCAGGTCCACCATTGATAGACTCTTGCTGCCGTTGGGGAGCTGCACCTCAGCCTCGTTGGCCTCCGAGTAGCTGGAGCTTCTGGCTGGAGACTGCTGGATGCCAGAGTTCCTCGTCACAAAGAATAGGTCCTTGTTCTCTGGGGTTGGCGACGGTAGCCTCGTAAAATCAACCAACCTGCACCAAGACAACATTGAAAAATTAGATACATTTTGTTTTGACCCGGAGACACTGTAAAGATAATGTCCTTGTGGTTCCCAAAGAACTGTAAAAAAAATAGCAGAAATGTAAAATATAAAAATAAATTTAAATAAATATTGAAATGCTGTAATCCTCAGATCTCTGCAGGTTGTGTCATACAAAGCACAAATACCCAGAAAGCTCGCTGTCCATGACCATCTTGTGGATAGGCAGGCCGGTGGAGAGGCTGCAGCCTGCCAGGGGGAGGGGAAGGGGGGGGGAGCCCATACGCTCTGTGGGGGTAGACACCTGGACCCCAGACGGATTGGTCAGTGCTGAGTTCACGTCCCGCAGGATACGTGCCAGTGGACCCAGCTTAGAGGCTGTGCTCTGCAGGGACACAAAATAATAATGTAGATATATATACAGTTCTTTACAATTTCTCCCATGAACTTCCTATGAATTCATTATTTAGTAACATGTCTTTTCACATATAACATCTACATGGTGACAATAGAATGCTGTCCTAGCAAAATGTGCATCTTTATGTCAAGCCCATTGAAAAGGACTGATTTCCGGTAGCTCTGCTTGCGGAAAGTAGCGAGTATCGTGAGGTTGCCTTTAGAGAGTAAATCAAAGTAGTGCGGTGTAATCCTGGTACCTGGTCCAGCTGAGAGACTGCCTCGGCCAGCAGGGAGTGCAGGGTGGAGAGCTCGCGGCCCAGGTCGATGTAACCCTCGAACCCTGCCGTGTTAGAGATGGTCTCTGGGTTGGAGATCTCCAGCAGGAAGCGCTGCATGTTGGTCCACTCGTGCTCCAGGAAGTGGTTCATAAAGGACATGTACTCCTCCTTGTTACCAAACCTGGACAGACAAAGAAACAAAAACCAAAACAGGGGGGAAATGATGCTATTTTCATCAGATAAACACATATACAAGTATATTTTCATGGTTACGCACACGTACGTACGCACACACACACACACGTTCACATGCAATCGCAAACACACACACCCGCACTTACTTGGTGAAGTTGGCGAGGTTCTGTGTGACCTTGGCGATGAGGGTGAGGGTTCGCGCGGTGCGGTCGTCTGGGTACTCCTGCATCAGGTTGAAAAGCGACGGGGACATGACGGCCGGACACAGGAAGCGCAGGAACAGGGAGGCGCTGATAAGCCGCTCGCTGATGTCCGGCCGGCCCCGACTGCTGCACTCCTGCCTCCACGAGGCAAACACCTCTTTCAGCTCCCGTGGAAAAACACTGGCAGAGAAGGAAATATTACCTCTAAATAAAATACCTTCCTTCCATGAATGCAGTACCACCATGTTGTTTTTGACTTGACCTTTTGAACAATTCACGTTTTCATTATTGATTCGATAATTGTGAAAGCCCTGAAAGATGGACACTTGATAGTAGAGTATGATTGCATTGCATTGGCGGGGGGGTTGTATTTACCGGTAGGAGTCGATGATCTTGCAGAAGGCCAGCTCACAGCACATCTTCAGGTTGCTCTGGTGCTCAGGGAGGTCTCCCGAGGAACACTTACCCGGGTCCACCTCACAGTTCTCATCTGATTCGTACAGGGCTTTGATGAACTCGCCTAGAGAAGGGAGGGAGGGCGCACAGCACACAGGCCTGGGGTCAGCACTATGAATAGGACTACAATCTACAGTACATATAGGCTTACAGTTACGGAGTGTTTTTTAATGGAAAAATGTATTAATTAATTCAATTAATTCAATTCAGATTCAATTTCTTTTGGCACTAAAATCCCTCCATATAGAGTACAGTTCTGCTAGTTGAAACACACGAATGCCATGCACACTGATAGAAATCCCACTTATTGTACTAAGAAAACTGCTGCTGCTATTTGTTTTTGACTGTTCATGGACAACTGGATCATTATAAAGTGGTGAGTTAAATATCCTGTGGCCCATGGCAAAACGTGCAAAAAAAATGATATTTGTACATGGCCATAGACATCAGATCAGAGATTTAAAATCACAGATTTCTTACTTCTCGCCGCCCACGCAAATAGATCGAGGAATCATTTTCTCTGCAGAAGTGATCGTCTTTCACCAACGTCTTAAGTTGTGTTGATAGACGACCAAAGAAAGAGCCCAGAGTTCTCCGACGGGCTTCTTCTATACCTTTTTCATACATTCATACTTTCAAATCGGGCCAGTCAACCTTCAAGGACAGGCCGCCTTTCTGAATCATTCAGCACGGCTTCATATAAAGTCACTTTACAGAAAAACTATGAATTATTGATCCGAAAAGAATTGAAGATCTGTGTCTGGAGAGATACTAGCCTGGACGTATGATACTTAATGTACAACCCATAGGCCTATTTCCACGCGTTCATGGCTCCTTCACTCTCGACTAAAAGCATTTCTCGCTCTACTGTAATGGCAGCACTCGCTCGTTTAGGGTGTGTGGGTGTTACTTACCTAGTGCGTCCTGCAGGTACTTCTGCCCCACCAGTTTGAGGTACTCCTCGATGGCTTTGGTGGCCAGCGTGTTCTCCCTGAAGATCAGGTGTTCGTTCTCCCCGCAGCGATCCACTTCTGACATCATCAGGTCCGTCAGGAAGTCCTGAAAGAAAAATGGAACAGTGAGGCAGTGTTCCGACACTTTGAAAATCCTTCCTTCCTGTGATCTCACCCCATTGAATAGATGACAGCGATGGATCCACCACATAGCTTTCACAAACCCCGTCATGTCATCATAACCATTTCTCCCAAGGAAGGGAGGAAGACAGTATGCATTTGGAAAAGCATCGGAACAGGGCACCGGTGTCACCTCGTCCCATGTTCACCTCCAAGAACTTGCCCGACACAACATTGACAACACGGTGAGCAGTGAAAGGCTGATCAGCGCCGTATCATGGAACTAGGCAACCAGCACCACTGCTTTACCAAGGTGTGTTCTTATATGCGCCGAATACAACAGGTGTAGGGAGACCTTGCAGTGAAATGCTTACTTAACCAACAATGCAGTTAAGTAGTTACTCAAATAAACTGAAGTAAAAAATATATATATATTAAATAAGAAAAGTAACAAATGTGGTAGTGATCTCTGTAGACAAGTCCTGTGAAGAGACTTACTGTAGATTGGCTCATTTGCTGGCAATACACGCTATCAACGTGATCTGAAATGCAGCATGTTTACAGTCTTCTACATAAATAAATAACAGTGTACTACTATTGCTGCACAGCCCAGGCCTGATGTTGAGCCTGATATATACTGAAAGCAGTGGGTTTGGAGAGAGAGTCAGTCGCAGGCAGCTCAGACAAAAGTGATGACTCACTCTTACTCTCTTATCGATTCTGGTCTAATGGATCAAGTAGTTCACCCCCCCCCCCACACCTACAGTCACTCTCAGGCTGCGTCTTTCTTAGCCGGTCACACTCTCTCTCCATGAGCTCCTGTTATCTGCTCCAGCTCCGTCTGACTGCAGTCACTTCTATGGGAGGCCTGTGGGGGTAGTCTAGCGCTAGGCTATGCATGCTAATGAGGTGTCAAAGGGAACGTGCTGTCGTCATCTTAAAGTCTGCACCAGAGAGAGGTAGACATTTCAGCTACTGCATATGCACAGTATGGAGCTACTGTGTCAGCCAAATGTAGGCTAGATACCCGAATGCTCCTTGTCAACATATCTGCTGTCCCCCTGGCTCACACAAGCCGTGAACCCCGTGCCAGATCATTCAACCATTACGCTCTCTGGAGGATGCAGAGGATTATGAATGTATGATGTGCTGTATATCCTGTGCAGGGCAGGGCTGCATGGCAGGACATGAGTCAGAGCACTACCTGCTTGTGTGTTGAATGAGGATTTAAGGGCTTAATACAGCACCCCTCTTAGCCCTCATCACTGATGATGACGCTCATCCGTGGTTGATGTGGATGAGCAGCAAAGCCCAACTCGGCGCTGGCTCGGCTCGGCTGACAAAGAGACAGGCACAGCATATCAGCCACACACACACACACACACACACACACACACACACACACACACACACACACACACACACACACACACACACACACACACACACACACACACACACACACACACACACACACACACACACACACACACACACTATGCTATACCCGTCTCACACTACTGTGATGAGCCATGCCGACATGTGAAAAGGGTTTTGCTGTCCCTACTTCTACAGTACCCTCAGACAGAACTGGAGAACGGCTAGGGAAGTCTGAACATGCACCGACTGCACACACTAACAGTTTGCACACGAACAGACTATACGAGGTGGGTTTGTAAATAGATCACATTGAGCAATATTGTGTTGAGGTGGAACAACCCTATAAAAAAAAGAAATTGAAGTCGACAGCCACAGTCATTTCAATCAAATTAAAGAGATCCATTTGGTGAGAGAACGCCTCTAGATTAGGAGAGACCTCTTTGAAAGTGTAGATTCATGGACCTCTATCTATCCATCTATTGGATAAGGGCAGGCGAAACAGTGAACTGAAATGAGAGGGAGGGGGTGTGAGCCACTACGGGGCAGTGGATAAATGCAAAACGAGGCAAAGTCCCAATTGTTTCCCAGAGCAGAAAGTAGGCTAACATTAGAGAAAGGTTGTTTAAAACGAAGCTCCATCGCCCTGGTGCTGTTTCTACTAATACAAGCTGCTGTAGGGCATGGACATTCTTACAGTGCTGTTACATAAGCAGGAGCAATGTTTGAGGGTCAAAGTCTTAAAAGACTTTTCTGTGCTGAAACAGCTATCCTCAATGACGACCGATGACCTTGTGCACCAGAACACACACACACACACACACAGACTAGCGTTATTAGCGTTCTGCCTCACTGCGTGGTTTTACCGCAGGAGCTGGAGAGTGGGTGGAGCAAAGCAGGAATTAATGAGTACGACAAAGCTAATTATCACAGGGGGCTGACACCGCTTTCCTCCCTGGGAATGGTGAGCGAGAAGACAGCACAGTGGCCGTGTAACACAACCACATTCATATGAGATACAGCATTGATTGCTGCTAGATCACGTTCATGTGGCTTCTGTAGTGGTGGAAAAAATACACAATTGTCATACTTGAGTAGAAGTAAAGATACCGTAACAGAAAATGACTCAAGTAAAAGTGAAAGTCACCCAGTAAAACACTACTTGAGTAAAAGTCTAAAAGTATTTGATTTTAAATATACTTTACGTATCAAAAGTAAAAGTAGAAATAATTTAAAATATCTTATATTAGGCAAACCAGAAGAAACCAGTTTTTATTTTATTTTGGATAGTCAGGGGCACACTCCAACACTCAGACATGATTTACAAATGAAGCATTTGTGTTTAGTGAGTCTGCCAAATCAGATGGCAGTAGGGATGAGCAGGGATAATCTCTTGATAAGTATGTGAATTGCACCATTTTCCTGTCCTGTTAAGCATTCCAAATATAACTTGTACTATTGGGTGCCAGGGAAAATGTATGACATAAAAAAGTACATTATTTTCTTTAGGAATGCAGTGAAGTAAAAGTTGACAAAAATATAAAGTACAGATACCCCAAAAAACAACTTACTTTAAAGTATTTGTACTTAAATACTTTACACCACTGCTGAGAAATGAAACACTTCTCCAGGCGTGGTGAGATCTTATGGTCTGCACAGTGTGCAATAAAGATGGAATGTGGATAAAGACCGAATTTGAATATGATGACCTCTCTCTCTTTCTCTCTCTCCATAGTAAGGGAGATTTTGTTGTGTGGAGTTCGGCCAGATTTCTCAATTCCATACAGTGGGTCAATGTTACCATTTCAAAAACATCGAAACAACAATCCCTCAATGGGATGTATTGATTCTCTGAATAAGAGAAGGACATTTTACCACATAGCCTAATGTATGGCAAGTGGTCATAAAAAGGGACTGAATTGAAATGGTCTATGCGATTGTTTGAAATGCAACATTGTGGGGTATTAGCAACAGGTTTGCTGTTTCAGCCATGTCAGTCAGTGTACGCAAGTCCTCTCTCAGCTAGTCCTCATTAGAAAGTACTTGTCCTCAGTCCCCCAATCACACACTCTAAGCAGCGGTGGATTCAGTTGTTTTTCCACAGCATGTGAAGGCTGAGTCACATCCATTATAACACAATGGAAAAACGTTCTAAAGCGTTTTGCAACGGCAAACTAAAATGAGCCAGGTAGTCCGTTCATGTTTCTGTTTGTTTTCTTCCGTTTGAACTCCTCATGAACACGACCCTAATCCCAACCCAAACAGGAAGCATTCACATTCCTCCAGGAGACTGTTTACGGTAAGCATGGGGAAGGAGGACTCCCAAAGACTAGGCTAAGTTACAAAGCCCCTGGTGAAAAACGAGGCTCACTGGACCTTTAAACCCCTTTACCTTAATACAGCTACTGTGTGCAATATGCAGCTGAGATTATGTTGATTGTTGCTTATTTGAGACAACGGTATCACTGATTGTGAGTAATCAAAGGTTTCACAGCTGTTATGAGTAAAAATATGATTTCTTGGCGAATATCAATTTGATCTAGGTCGTGTTTATTGTCGACATTTGGCAACGTGACTATTTTGGACTATCATAGAACACAGCCTCTGGAGAGTAGGGTGCCTTACCTTAGCCTTGCCGGTGCTCTGTAGGATGTGCACCAGGGCACTGGCCATCTCCTCCTTGTTCTTCACACTGAGGCCAGGCTCCATGATGGAGCACATCAGCATGTAGTTATTGGTAATGTACTCCGCAAACTCCTTATAGGACTCCATAGGCAGGATGCTCATGCTCTGGTACCGCGACTTGAGCCGAATCATAGGTCCGGGAGTTTTCCCTTTGCTCGGGTTGGGCGTGCTCACAGAGTACCACTTCTCCACGAACTGGCGTCCCGTGACGGCGCCGGTGGGAATGATGACCAGGCCCACATAGCTGTTCTTGTCCTTCTTTTTCTTTTTATCAGTCTCCTTGTACAGGTGGACGGTGACACTTTTGATGGCGGGTAAGTTGTTGAACTCAAAGTGCTCTCCCCAGAACACATTGTCTGTCTTGAGTTTGCAGGTAGTCCGTGCGTAAAGCGTGTCGTCCAGACACAACTCACAGAAGTACCTTTTCTTGGCTGGAAGGTCCTTGGCCTCAATAATCCACAATTTCAGCAGGTTCTCCACACGCCGACTGTTGTCCTGTGAAAAACATCAAACATGTGCAACTTCAAACAACAACATTTTCATGGGTGTTCTGTGCTCATGGGTTCTACTGTATTGCTCTTTCCTTCCACAGAGGGCCCACTACTTGTATAGGGTTTACCTTGTTTGGATTTACAGCTCTCCTTAAGTTCTCCATCCATTTGTCCCTCTCGGCGGATGACCGACACGAAAAGCATTTTGTTCCAGTGGAAGTGGTTACCTGTGAAGTATTGCAGACAATTAAGCCCTTCCCTTTATGAAAAAGACCCATATGAAAGCAGGGTTGGGTATCACACACACACACACACACACACACACACACACACACACACACACACACACACACACACACACACACACACACACACACACACACACACACACACACACACTTCAGCTGGGCTGCAGGGTCTGTGCACAGTGCACACTGATACAATGCATACTGATCACTGAGCCTGGACAGCCATTGAAATCCTCTTGCACTTGTCCACGAGAGAAACGCTTGTCCACTCGGTCACAGAGCCATGGTCTGTCCAGCTGGCAGCGTGCTTTAGCATAATAGGCAGTAAATCCTTGTGAATTGGGCCCTCTCGGAGCTCACCTCTCTGAGCAAATCCAGAGAGCAGGAGCATGGAGATGCCAACAGATGGGTCAGACAGACACACATGCCACTACCAGGCAGGAAGAGGGGAAGGGAGACCCTCCTGGCAGTGGGGACGCTCCCTAGCAGATGCTCAGCCACACACTCACACTACCCAAAGGCACTGGCTGCTTGACAGACATTGAGGGACCCGCCCACCTTTTATTACGCAGGTTTTCAGACTAAGGTAATGACGACGAAAATAAAGAGATTAGACACCATGCATTATATACAGTGCTTCAGGATCCTAAAAGACGCTATTAAAAAGAGTCCGCAGTTAGCGGGCCTTGAGCTGTGGCAGTCATGAGAGGCAGTGGTGGCGCTGGTGGGAGGGGCTCACCTCGAAGCAGTAGTCCTGGCCCAGGATGCTGCTGTGCACCGGTTTGATCAACACCTCGTCCTCCATGCTGAGATCCAAAGCTTCTACTGCACTGCTGGGGCTGAACAACGACTCATGAGACCGTGATTCCTTCAGCCTAGGCATTAGATGGGATCTGGGGGAGAAGAGGAAGAGACGCGGTCAGTCATTCACACAAATACAACATCTCAACATAGGCAACAGTCAGCTATGTCCCACACTGAGGGAAGAGGGCTGGGGAAGGCATGTGTTCCAATAACAGACTAGTGTTGTGAGATCTCCATTATTTCCCAGCTGGTAGCTCTCCTGCTTGGATGGGCTTTTGATGGTCTGGCAGGTGGGGACACTGCTCCAATAATGCTTTATAGGGCCTCTGGCAAACAGCAGAGCACAGCTGCAGAGAGAAGGGGGTGGCAATCTGACTCGTCACTCAGTCACTAGGCAGGGAAGACTACCATCATGGCCATTCGAGGTCAACAGCAATAACAAAGTTAAAGTGAACGACGACAAGAAACTCGTACCGCCCACAGTAACACATGATAGCTGACACAGACATTCGTGCAACCAAGTGACTAAGGGTTCATTTTAGTGTTATTGGTTCAATATTTTAGTTGTATGTGAAAAACATGGCATCCGTAAAACAAGTATCACAACCTTCAGTCCTCAACTCGATTTATTGACCGATAAATACAAAAATACATTTCTAAGGGAAATGGAAACACTAGGCTATAGAACGCCAGCTATCTGTAAGTCGTCCTATTGGCATCGTTGCATCACTGGCAAGTTGTCACAGATAATATAGACAGAAGAAATGTTTGCTCCTACAGTGTATGCTCTTCTTTCTGTTGTTCCATAAGTGGTGTTGGTTAACTCCTGCACATTACAATTCATTTCTCGGTGGGTAAGCAGGGCAATTAAGCACCTGCTGAGCGGCAAAAGGAGAGATATGCGCTTACTCATCGCTCCCCTGGCTCTTCATTGGCTGCATGAATTAAACATGGCTGTACTTCCTGCCTCGGGGATGAGTCAGGAAAAGTCCTAGGGCGGGGAGTGAGTCGTCACATTCTCTGTAGCTCAGCTCATTAGTATGGTGGCGGGGACACAGTGAGGAGCTGTGAGAATTACAGAGAGATACCTGGCAGAGCTGTGGAGGTCCAACTAAATGAGACCTCCCTCTCTGAGAAGCTAGATCTCTGGGGGAAAACTTTTTGCATGCGGGTAACATTTTAACATAGAGTCTTTGTGAAGCTCTGGGTGGATTTTGTTCTTAACAAAATGTGACAGTGTAAAATTGTTTACAATTAGCCTTAATGAAACAAATTGTACTACAGTAATGTACTACAATAATCGTATAATGGCCTTTAAATGAAAATGGGTCTGGTTCCATAATATTAGGGTAGACTTTCCTAAATCCAGTCTTTGAGTACGTCCAACAGTACACATTGTTGTTGTACCACAAGCCTCTACTTGTCAATTAATCATCAAGCCCTCAATGAGTTAAATCAGGTGAGTTTGTCCTGGGCTACAACTAAAATGTGTGCTGTTGTTGGGGTTACTCGAGGACTGGACTTGGGAGCCACTGATATAGGGGATCAATGACGTAAAATAAACACTCATATTTCCAGTCAATGACAAACAAGTGTCATGATCACTAGACCAAACGCCAAGGCAGTAGGCTAGCTCTGTCACTCACGCTGCAGTCTGTTAATGCACTGTGCTGACAACTCTGCTGCTTTTGAATTCACTTCCTGAGAGATTCATGAGCGTGTGATGGCTGCTATTCAACTTGCAGTCTGTGGCACAGCATTTACCCAATGATCTTGTCAATGCCATTGCAGGTCGTTGGGGGCCAAGAACACAAACAGCCGAAAACAGCCAATTAAATGAGGTCAGGCTATCGTTTTGTCTCCCGGAGACGGTGGTCTCTGAATCAAAAATTAACATAAAACAAACACTTCTATCTCTTACAGCACAGAATGAAAATAAATATATACGTACAGTAGCCTACTGGCAGAGTTAGATATATTTACATATAAAGGAGTAATTTATTAATAGAATACTGTATTCTACTAGTATTTCATGCGGTGTGTAACTATTTGCACTGCAGACAGGTCCGATTGCCATCAACAACAAAAAAACATCTTTCAAAAATGATATCCAACTCCACACTGATATTGTTAATGTTTCTGAAAAGAAAAGAAAAACAATTGTAAGTAATTGTGGACAACATTCAAAGGATTAAAGGAAAACTCCACCTAAAAACGATATTTTTGTATTTGTTTCATTAGTCCATTGTTGATATAGTACCGAAATGTTTTGCATATCAGCAATGAAGTTTAAGGAATACAGTATAACTTTCAAAATACAGAAAATACAGCCGGCTGAACTTCTGTATTTTGAAATTTATACAATACCAGTCAAAAGTTGACACCTGCTCATGCGTTTTCTTTATTTTTTACTATTTTCTACATTGTAGAATAATAGTGAAGACATCAAAACATTTTTTTTTTCAAACATATGGAATCATGTAGTAACCATATAAGTGCTCCTCTGTCGAGTGTCTGTGTTATTTTGCCCATCTTAATCCTTTCTTTTTATTGGCCAGTCTAAAATATGGCTTTTTCTTTGCAACTCTGCCTAGATGGCCAGCATCCCAGAATCGCCTCTTCACTGTTGACGTTGAGACTGGTGTTTCGCGGGTACTATTTAATGAAGCTGCCAGTTGAGGACTTGAGGCGTCTGTTTCTTAAACTAGACACTAATGTACTTGTCCTCTTGCTGAGTTGGCCTCCCACTCCTCTTTCTATTCTGGTTAGAGCCAGTTTGCGCTGTTCTGTGAAGGGAGTAGTATACAACGTTGCGCAAGATCTTCAGTTTCTTGCCAATTTCTCACATGGAATAGCCTTCATTTCTCAGAACAAGAATAGACTGACGAGTTTCAGAAGAAAGGGCTTTATTTCTGGCCATTTTGAGCCTGTAATCAAACCCACAAATGCTGATGCTCCAGATACTCAACTAGTCTAAAGAAGGACAGTTTTATTGCTTCTTTAATCAGGACAACAGTTTTCAGCTGTGCTAACATAATTGCAAAAGGGTTTTCTAATGATCAATTAGCCTTTTAAAATTATAAACTTGGATTAGCTAAACATACATTCCATTGGAATTGTACGCCTACAGTATGTACATATTTCATTAAAAAAAAATCAGATACAGTTTCCAGTTACAATAGTCGTTTACAACATTAATTATGTCTACACTGAATTTCTGATCAATTTGATGTTATTTTAATGGACAAGGTAATGTGCTTTCAAAAACAAGCATATTTCTAAGTGACCCCAAACTTTTTAACGGTAATCCCACACACACATACAGTTGAAGTCAGAAGTTAACATACACTTAGGTTGCAGTCATTAAAAAAATAGTTTTTTCAATCACTCAGCAAATTTCTTGTTAACAAACTACAGTTTAGGACATCTACTTTGTGCATGGCACAAGTCATTTTTCCAACAATTGTTTACTGACAGATTATGCCACTTATAATTGACTGTATCACAATTCCAGTGGGTCTGAAGTATACATACACTAAGTTGACGGTGCCTTTAAACAGCTTGGAAAAATAATGTCATGGCTTTAGAAGCTTCTGATAGTCTAATTGACATAATTTGAGTCAATTGGAGGTGTACATGTGGATGTATTTCAAGGCCTACCTTCAAACTCAGTCCTTCTTTGCATGACATCATGGGAAAATAAAAATAAATCAGCCAAGACCCCAGAAAAAAATTGTAGACCTCAACAAGTCTGGTTCATCCTTCGGAGCAATTTCCAAACGCCTGAAGGTACCACATACATCTGTACAAACAATAGTACGCAAGTATAAACACCATGGTACCACCCAGCTGTCATACCACTCAGGAAGGAGACGTATTCTGTCTCCTAGAGATGAACGTACTTTGGTGCGAAAAGTGCAAATCAATCCCAGAAAAACAGCACCTTGGACCTTGTGAAGATGCTGGAGGAAACAGGTACAAAGGTATCTATATTCACAGTAAAACAAGTCCTATAATCGACATAACCAGAAAGGCCGCTCAGCAAGGAAGAAGCCACTGCTCCAAAACCGCCATAAAAAAACCAGACTACAGTTTGCAACTGCACAAGGGGACAAAAATCATACTTTTTAGGGAAATGTCCTCTGGTCTGATGAAACAAAAATAGAACTGTTTGGCATAATGACCATCGTTATGTTAGGAAGAAAAAGGGGGAGGCTTGAAACCCCAAGAACACCATCCCAACCGTGAAGCACAGGGGTGGCAGCAGCATGTTGTGGGGGTGCTTTACTGCAATAGGGACTGGTGCACTTCACAAAATAGATGGCATGATGAGGCAAGAAAATTATGTGGATATATTGAAGCAACATCTCAAGACATCAGTCAGGAAGTTTAAGCTTGGTCGCAAATTGGTCTTCCAAATGGACAATGACCCCAAGAATACTTCCAAAGTTGTGGCAAAATGGTTTAAGGACAACAAAGTCAAGGTATTTGAGTGGCTATCACAAAGCCCTCACCTCCATCCCATAGAAAATGTGTGGACAGAACTGAAAAAGCATGTGCGAGCAAGGAGGCCAACAAACCTGACTCAGTTACACCAGGTCTGTCAGGAGGAATGGGCCAAAATTCACCCAACTTATTGTGGGAAGCTTGTGGAAGGCTACCCGAAACGTTTAACCCAAGTTAAACAATTTGAAGGCAATGCTACCAAATACTAATTGAGTGTATATAAACTTCTGACCCACTGGGAATGTGATGAAAGAAATAAAAGCTGGAATTAATCACTCTAATATTATTTTGACTGTCACGTTCTGACCTTTATTTTCTGTGTTTTGTATTTAGTTAGTATGGTCAGGGCGTGAGTTGGGTGGGCAGTCTATGTTTGTTTGTCTAGGTTTTGGGAATTTCTATGTTTCGGCCTATTGGTTCTCAATCAGAGGCAGGTGTCATTAGTTGTCTCTGATTGAGAATCATACTAACTGGCCTGGGTTTCACTGTGTGTTTGTGGGTGATTGTTCCTGTCTCTGTGTGTGCACCAGATAGGACTGTTTTGAGTTTTCACATTTCTTGTTTTTTTGTTAGTTTGTTCATGTGTACCTTTACGCATTAAAAAGTACCATGGACAATTACCACGCCGCGTATTGGTCCTCTGATCCGTTTCGCCTCTCTTCTTCGGAAGAAGAGGAGGAAATTCATTACAGAATCACCCACCAAAATCGGACCAAGCGGCGTGGTAAAGGACAGCGACGACAGCAGCATCAACAACAGAGGCCACCATCACAGGACTCCTGGACATGGGAGCAGATACTGAACGGAGAGAGACCCTGGGCACGGGCTGGGGAAAATCGCAAAAGCAGAGCTTGAGGCAGCGAAAGCTTTTGTGCCCCAAAAATGTTTTGGGGGGCACACGAGGTGTGGTACTAAGCCAGGTAGCAGACCTGAGCTCACTCCTCGTGCTTATGATAAGCAGCGCATTACTGGTCAGGCACCGTGTTATGCGGTTGAGCGCACGGTGTCGCCAGTGCGTGTCCATTGCGCTATAGGGCAGCCCCGAAAGTGCCATGCGAGTGTGGGCATTGAGCCAGGGCGTATGGTGCCTGCTCAGCGGGTCTGGTCGCCGGTACGCAGTCTTGGTCCAGGTTATCCTGCGCCGGCTCTGCGTGCTGTGTCTCCGGGGCGCTGGGAGGGTGCAGTGCTCCTCTGCCTGCGCTCCGCTCGTACCGGGCAACTGTGGGAGTGGAGCCTAGGGGAGAGGTGCGTGAAGTAAGCACTAGATCTCCCGTGCTTACCCACAGCCCGGTTCAACCTGTGCCTGCACTCTGGAGGGTCCGGGCTCGAGTAGTTGTCCAGCCTGGGGAAGTGGTGCCAAGGTTGCGCACCAGAGCTCCAGTGCTCCCCACAGCCCGGTCTTTCAGGCTCCTCCTAACACCAAGCCTCCTGAAAGTCTCCCCAGCCTGGTAGTTCCTGTGGCAGCCCCACGCACCAGGCTGTCTCTCAGTCTCCTCCCTGCAGGTGCTCCCGCCTGTCCGGCGCCGCTGCCGGAGCGTTGTCCGGCGCCGCTGCCGGAGCGTCCCGCCTGTCCGGCGCCGCTGCCGGAGCGTCCCGCCTGTCCGTGCCTCCTGTGGCAGCTCCACGCACCAGGCTGTCTCTCTGTCTCCTCCCTGCAGGTGCTCCCGCCTGTCCGGCGCCGCTGCCGGAGCGTCCCGCCTGTCCGGCGCCGCTGCCGGAGCGTCCCGCCTGTCCTGCGCCGTTGCCGGAGCGTATCCGGGCCGCTGCCGGGAGCGTCCCGCCTGTCCGGCGCCGCTGCCGGAGCCTCCCGCCTGTCCGGCGCCGCTGCCGGAGCCTCCCGCCTGTCCGGCGCCGCTTTGAGCCTCCCGCCTGTCCGGCGCCGCTGCCGGAGCCTCCCGCCTGTCCGGCGCCGGAGCCCCTCAGCCCAGAGGCGCCAGAGCCCCTCAGCCCAGAGGCGCCAGAGCCCCTCAGCCCAGAGGCGCCAGAGCCCCTCAGCCCAGAGGCGCCAGAGCCCCTCAGCCCAGAGGCGCCAGAGCCCCTCAGCCCAGAGGCGCCAGAGCCCCTGCCCCTCTGTCCAGAGCTGCCCCTCTGTCCAGTGGGGTCATTGAGAGGGGTTGCCATGGTGAGAAAGCCACGGAGGCGGAAAATGAGGCGGACTAAAACAATGGTGAAGTGGGGTCCGCGTCCCGCGCCAGAACCGCCACCGCGGACAGACGCCCACCCAGACCCTCCCCTATAGGTCAAGGTTTTGCGGCCGGAGTCCGCACCTTTGGGGGGGGGGTACTGTCACGTTCTGACCTTTATTTTCTGTGTTTTGTATTTAGTTAGTATGGTCAGGGCGTGAGTTGGGTGGGCAGTCTATGTTTGTTTTTCTATGTTTCGGCCTAGTATGGTTCTCAATCAGAGGCAGGTGTCATTAGTTGTCTCTGATTGAGAATCATACTTAGGTGGCCTGGGTTTCACTGTGTGTTTGTGGGTGATTGTTCCTGTCTCTGTGTGTGCACCAGATAGGACTGTTTTGAGTTTTCACATTTCTTGTTTTTTTGTTAGTTTGTTCATGTGTACCTTTACGCATTAAAAAGTACCATGGACAATTACCACGCCGCGTATTGGTCCTCTGATCCGTTTCGCCTCTCTTCTTCGGAAGAAGAGGAGGAAATTCATTACATTGACATTACACATTTAAAATAAAGTTTGGATCCTAACTGACCTAAGACAGGGGATTTTTACTAGGATTAAATGTCAGGAATTGTGAAAAACTGAGTTTAAATGTATTTGGCTAATGTCACGCCCTGGTCGAAGTATTTTGTGTTTTTCTTCATGTATTTGGTCAGGCCAGGGTGTGATGTGTTTTTGTATGTGGTGTGTAGCTTAGTGGGGTTGTAGCATAGTGGGGTGTTCTAGGAAAGTCTATGGCTGTCTGAAGTGGTTCTCAATCAGAGGCAGGTGTTTATCGTTGTCTCTGATTGGGAACCATATTTAGGCAGCCATATTCTTTGGTTGTATTGTGGGTGATTGTCCTGAGTGTCTTGATGTCCTTGTGCTGTGTTAGTTGACACAAGTATAGGCTGTTTTCGGTTTTCGTTTCGTTTATTGTTTTGTAGTGTTTGTGTTTATTCGTGTTTACGTTGTTTGATTAAACATGGATCGCAATATACACGCTGCAGTTTGGTCCGACTCCCCTTCACCATATAAAAACCGTGACGGCTAAGGTGTATGTAAACTTCAGACTCCAACTGCATACACACACAAAACCAGTCAAATGTTTTAGAACACCTACTCATTGTCACGTTCTGACCTTAGTTCTTTTGTTATGTCTTTGTTTTAGTATGGTCAGGGCATGAGTTGGGTGGGTTGTCTGTTCGTTTTTCTATGATTTGGGATGACTGTTTGGCCTGGTATGGTTCTCAGAGGCAGCTGTTAATCGTTGTCCCTGATTGAGAATCATACTTAGGTAGCCTGGTTTCACTTTTGAGTTGTGGGTGTTTGTTTTCCATGTTAGTGTTTGGTCCACACGGTACTGTTTCGGTTGAGTTATTTCATGTTGTCGTTTATTGTTTTTGTTTCAGTGTTCATGTTTCTTATTCAAATCAAAATGAACACTTACCACGCTGCTTATTGGTCCGATCCTTGCTACTCCTCCTCAGAAGAGGAAAGCCATTACACTCATTCAAAGGTTTTTCTTTATTTTTACTATTTTCAACATTGTAGATAATAGTGAAGTCTCAACTATGGAATCAGTGTTAAAATATATATTTTATATTTGAGATTCTTTAAATAGTCAACCTTTGCCTTGATGACAATTTTGCACACTCTTGGCATTCTCTCAACCAGCTTCATGAGGTAGTCACGTGGAATGCATTTCAATTAACAGGTGTTCTTTCCTTCTTAATGTTTCAGTCAATCAGTTGAGTTGTGACAAGGTGGAGTGGGGGCTATACAGAAGACGGTCTTTTACCAAATAAGTCCATATTATGTCAAGAACATCGAAAAACGACAGTCCATCATTACTTTAAGTCATGGTCAGTGAACCTGGAAAATGTCAAGAACTTTGAAAGTTTCTTCAAGTGTAGTCACAAAAACCATCAGGCGCTATGATGAAACTGGCTCTCATAAGGACCGCCATGGGAATGGAAGACCCAGAGTTACCTCTACCACAGAGAATAAGTTGGATAAAAGCGTCTGCTAAATGGCATATATTATTACCAGCCTCTGAAATTGCAGCCCAAATAAATGCTTTGGAGTTAAAGTAACAGACACATCAACTGCTCGGAGACTGTGTGAATCAGGCCTTCATGGTCAAATTTCTGCAAAGAAATCACTACTAAAGGACACCAATAAGAAGAAGAGACCTGCTCAGACCAAGAAACACGAGCAATGGACATTAGACCGGTGGAAATTTGTCCATTGGTCTGTAGTCCAAATTTGAGATTTTTGGTTCCAACCGCCGTGTCTGTGAGACGCAGAGTAGGTGAACGTATGATCTCCACGTGTATTTCCCACCGTAAAGCATGGAGGAGGTGGTGTTATGGTGTGGGTGTGCTTTGCTGGTGATACTGTCTGATTTATTTAGAATTCAAGGTACACTTAACCAGCATGGCCTCCACAGCATTCTGCAGCGATACGCCATCCCATCTGGTTTGCGCACAGCGGGACCACCATTTGTTTTTCAACAGGACAATGACCCAACACACCTCCAGGCTGTGCAAGGGCTATTTTACCAAGAAGGGGAGTGATTGAGTGCTGCATCAGATGACCTGGCCTCCACAATCGCCCAACCCAATTGAGATGGTTTGGAATGTGTCGAATGTGAAGGAAAAGCAGTCAACAAGTGCTCAGCATGTGGGAACTCCTTCAAGACTGTTATAAAAGCATTCCAGGTAAAGCTGCTTGAAATAATGCCAAGAGTGTACAAAGCTGACAACAAGGCAAAGGGTGGCTATTTGAAGAATCTAAAATATTAAATATTTTGATTTGTTTAACACTTTTTTGGTTACTACATGATTCCATATGTGTTATTACAATCATTTTGATGTCTTCACTATTATTCTATAATGTAGAAAATAGTAAAAATAAAGAACAACCCTTGAATGAGTAGGAGTTCTAAAACTTTTGACAGGTAGTGTATATAATGTTGTGAACAAACAAACTTAGATTCTATACATTTCCATATTTTGTTATCAATCACAGGACATGTTTTGTTGTTGTAAGGGTAATAATATAAGCCAGATAGGCCTATACATTTTATTTAATAATTTTATCAAAAAAAAAAAAAAAATTCTAAGAATTGTGTTTAGCAGATGTTATTGCGGGTGTAGCGAAATGCTTGTGTTTCTAGCTCCAACAGTGCAGTAATATCTAACAAGTAATATTTAACAATACACACAATCTAAAGTAAAGGAATGGAATTAAGAATGTATAAATACTTGGAAGAGTAATATCTAAGCGGCATAGACCAACACACAGGTAGAATAGAATACAGAATATACATACTATGAGATGTGTTGTGCAAAATATGCAAACATTATTCATGGGACACTAGTCACTTTAATAAAGTCGCCAGTGATTTCAAGTCTATGTATATAAGGGGCAGCAGCCTCTAATGTGCTAGTCATGAATTCAAACTACCACATTAAATGCACAGCAAAGCAATTTATGCAGTTGATTTGCTTGTCGGCATCTCTTCTACCACGTCCTCCACCATCTGTTGTGCAGTTCCAGTCGGTTTAAGTTAAACCATCAAAAGGCAATACAGGTGTAAACGAAAGAAAAAAAACAACGTAACCGATGTTGTGCCCGTGATCCTATTAAATCATTATTCATCGCTGCAGCCATCTACACGTTTTTACCTCCGATATCAGATCACTTAGTGGCTTTTTGATATGGGACTGTAAATACGGGCTACTTCCAAAATGCCCCAAAAAGGACCTCTGTTCTGAAACAACAAAAGAAACAGTAGGCTAACAATCGTACATCAATAACGGCAAAGTCAGAACACACAAAAAAACGAAAACAGGTTTAACATCATCACCAGGGTTTCAAAAGATGCACATACAATGTCTCTAGGGCAATCAAAAATGTATGTGGGGCTATCACTGTGTCCAATCTAGTTGGGAGACAGGTCAATCAAATCAGAGAATCTTTGCGAGCTATCACGAGCGAGACTGAACATTTTCTAAGCTCCTGTGTGTTGAAAGAAAAACATTAGCCAAAAGCCTGTATTATTTTAGACAATGAGCTTAAACTAATCCCGTTGAGGGCACGAAGATCAAAATCGCTAAATAGATCCATTTCAAAACATCTGGATGCATGTCTCTCAACCGGCTGGCTACATTACTCACCTGTTTGGATAATGTCATGAGTATTTGGAGTCCAACTATTTTACGATACCAACTACACACAATGTGCCAGAATGCGCCTTGAAAAACAGAAACTGTTCCATTTGATCCATGTTTTGAATAGCTGAATGACTTGAGATTACGCAATCTCTGCACTATCGGCATGGATGACCATTGCATTAAACTTGCAAGCCTCTTTCTCAAAGCAGCTTACCGCGGTAATACTCTGGCAAAATAAGTACATTTTGAAAGGACAGGGTGAGAGTGGGCAAAGGTAACCCGCTGTATAACCTACAGTCGCATAACTGCACAGTGCACATAATACTAGTTGCTACATAACAATTACTGGGTGTCAAGCACAAGAATCATTCATTGGAAGCATGCTAAATTGATTACTCAAATGTATGCTCCATATTCAATATATTACCAGTTGAAGTGTTTGAATGAATGAATAAATGAATACGCCCTAAACTGAAGTCTAGCAAACAGCAAGCTGTTCAAAGTGCTGCGACTGGGAAGATCCTGTATCACACAGGCTTAGAAACGTGATGACATGTTTGCGCTTCCTTTTGACAACTGGCCCACTGCTAAGAAGACGTCCGATTGCCTCCAAAATGAGCTGTGACAGGAGTTTGGATTTAATGAGCACCAACACGTTAGTCCAGACTCCAGACCCAGAATCCCTCCATCAAAAGGCCTCTCTGTCTAGTGTGTGTTTTTGAGACAGGCGCGGAAACGTCGGCATGAAAATCGCTATGCCTTTGTTTTTTCCCTCTACAAGGCAGTTTCTCATTTCTCACCTTTTCTCCAACCTCACTTTGAGTATTGCAGTCAGAGAAGCTCTGCAGAACGGAGAAGAAGAAAAAAAACATCTCCAACTCTCTATGATCACACGTGTGCACACTCATGCTAAGTGCTGGACGGACACACACACCACACACACACACAGCAGGTTGCCACTCCAGTAGTGAATATTTCAGAAGCTTTTAGAACAGCAACATATCGTCGGGTGGCTGCCTTTCAGAACGCAGACGAAAAGTGATTTTGAGAACCCACATAGTGTCTTTCAACATATCACATGCCAACAGTCTTGTCATGTGTGAACACTGTTTGGAGTCATAGGACATTAGAAACTAAATGGTAATCTGGGAGAGGCGTTAAGCGCCGGGTGGAAGGTCGAGGACATTCTTGAGTTGTCATTACAGAGTGAACTACAGTGTTGTGCATCTATTCTGGCACACATGAACACTATGCTGCCTGGCTAGACACAAACATGAATGTGTCGACTAGGAGCAAATATTGACTGCGACAAGCCATCATTCAACATTTTCATCCTATGAAATAAAAACCAGAACAATCAGGGCGACAGCTAGACTACTGCCTTGCATCCAAACACAAGAAACACCCTCAAAGTCTATAGACAAATAATAAGATGCCAAGCCCACAAAGCCTATATAGAAACTCGGAGGGACCTTTGCGTAGAATGCACTGTGTCAAGCGTTCCTAACACACTGAGATGGAGACCATCAGATGGATGATGGAGTCTGAGGCGGAATACTCACCAGACATTCCGTCAGAATCCCCGGGAACAATTTGAGCAAAGAGGAGAAAGAGGAAGAGGTGGTGGATGAGGAGGAAGCCGTCTCAGTGCTCCATTTTCTTCTGTGTGGTGAGAGCGGAGGAAAGCATGGTGGGGCTCATTCAGCCCTGCACAGCGTGCTGCTGCTAGCCTATTGCTCTAATTCCCTCCCTCCCTCCCAGTCTGTCGGTCTCCTCTGGACTCTTTATTCTAGCCACGCTGAGAGAGCCACAGCCTGCCCTACTTCCTTCCCCGCTACGCTCCTTTAAGTGGGCCACTGCTCCCTCTATCTGGCTGGCGGAGGACTGCTTGTGCCCACCGTCTTGTGCTCCCTCTCTCCATCCCCCTCACCCTCTCTTGCATCTGTCTGGCCGACTGTCTCCGTGTGTGTGAGCGCGCGCAGCGTAAGCAGGCTGTTTGGTGTGCTGAACCTCTGCCCCCCCCCGCTGCAGTGTGTGTGTGCACGTGTGTGTGTGGTCTTTTGTCCTGGTGTCTCTGTGACGGACTGGCCTGCTCCCTATCTGCCTCTGGGGAGTAGCAGTCACTCACTGCAGATCACACAGCTCTCTCTCTGTCTATTTCTCGTTCCTCTTTTCATAGAAGCAGCAGCAGGGACAGACCAAAGGTTAGTGGTGCTGCACCACGTACTTAGGGGGTGCAGTACAAGGTGAGGCCATATGGTATGCTGTTTGGTCAATCGGATCGTTTGAAGCTATACTCTGTTCAGAAGACTTCAGCAGCCTTGTTCAGAGTGCAGCACTCACTACAGCTCAGAGCTCTAGAACAAGGGTAAAGCATAAGTGGTCCTTATCTTCCCTATAGTGTCAGAAGAGTCACATCCATTAAAACAGCCACCTCTGAGAATCAAAGACTTTCACTCATGCACAACTTACTGGAGGCGCGCACACACACACACACACACACACACACACACACACACACACACACAACACTACATTAAATAATATACACACTTGATAAGTGTCAGGTTTTTCGTGTTTCTATGACAACACTGCGTCAGGGAAAATGGTATCTTTGCTTCCTGGCAACTGACACTGTTCACGGGTAAGTGGGCAATTTTCAGCCTATTTTCTTTTCTACACTTCACAAGATGTTTTATTTTTTTTTCTCCTTCCACACAAACGATTGTGTCTCTGGAGTCTGACATGGAAGGTGAGTGCGCAGGTTGAGCCACACGACCATGACACGTAACTTACGTCACCCACAGAATTTAGGTACCTTGAGGGCATTCTGCGCATCTCCCCATTATTGCATGAGAAGTTAACAATTATCCTCTTCGGCATAAAACCGTTAAGTACTCCAGAGGAGGATAATATAGGTTGCTAAGCAGTACTGTATTAAAAGTGGTGTAATGGAAAAAAAAAAAAAGACATCTTAGTAAAGAATAGGAGAGATGGCGAAATCACAGCCCAAAATTTGGACTGTGTCCTACAAAAGTGATTTACCCCCTGCTTAACGGCCCTTTAACAATTAGGGTACCCAATTACAGGCCAGAAACCCACACAGGACAAATAAGTACGTGCATGTGCGTGTGAAACAATGAACCGCAGCGGTCAAGGATTGGGTTAAGCTCTCACTTAAAACAAAATAAATCCAAAGTAACAAGATAGGGGCTTTGTGCTGATCAGTGGGATTCACTGCCGTAAACATTATAGCTTACCACTTCCATTGCCTGATCAGAATAATGTACCAGCATATACTGTAACCTTCCGCATCAACATGATCTCCACCACAACACTGTTCTGACCTGCACCCATGATGTCACTTCCAGTAGCGCTGCCATTTCTGGGCTAGTGCGTCGACAAACATCAGTCTTGCAGCAGACAGAATCTTGTTTTCTGTAGCCATTAGTATCCGATTCTCAACAAACGTGTGCTAAAATGTCAGACACAAAACTGATAGGAAACCCGGTACAGCACGACCAGCGTAATAAACAATGCTGTCCTCCTGGCATGGTGTTTACAGGCTCTCGGAGGCTCCGAATCTCGACAGGACTAGAGCAGGGATGGATAAGCATGCGGTTTGTCGGTCATTTCCCATGTCAGGCAGTGTTGAGAAGACAGGATGACAGTACTTCTGCTCCTGTCAGGAGTTATCGTACGGGCCTGCATTATTAAGTTGCTTGGCTAAAAGCCGATTAAGTAAGAGAGCACAGTCATGATGCCAGGAACATTTGACTGAAAGTCTCGTCAAAAGGGTCTGTTCTGATACCAGGACCAATGTGTAATGTCTTCTACAAACCAGTAGTGTGTTACAATTTGCGGTCACTATCGAATACAATGCATTTGCTGTGTAAAATGAACCTCTATAAGTGAAAATGTGGAATTTGACCTGCTGTTTGCCAACAGACTGCCCCCTGCTGGGTGGCCTTTAAATTATTATTATTATTATTTTTAAAATATCTGAATGAAGGCTCTTGCATGTCTTATCAATCTCTCTGAAAACAAAACACCCTATATAAAGGCTAAGCTACATATGGTATTGACATAATAGGTTTCTTCAATGATTTGTGAGCATCTGTTCCAAGCTGATAATGTGAAATTTCATTACTTTTGAAATAGAAACAAGTTTAAAAAAAATGCTGCATTGTTTTGTGTGGGTTAAAAATATAAACTGTCGGCTGATGATTGGCTGATACGCCTAATCTTAGGAAGCACGCGCTGAAACTGTATCGTTGAGACAAATATGTTTTATAACAGATGCGCCACACTGAGTGAAAGGGCATGCATGGAGGAGACATTTCGCAGTTGTTTACTCTCATGGATCAGGCCTAGGCTAAGTCAAACCGGGCCAAAAAATGTGGCACTGTTCAGAGGTTTGTGGTCCCAGCCGAATACATGAACAACAGAGGCAATAAGACAATGGAAATACTGCACTGAACCGTAACTTACGATTACAGGCTACTAAAACAGACTCATTTATCAAATAGGCTTTATCTGAATAAATCAATTACTTTTTAACAGAAATATAGATAGGAGATTTGACATCAGTATTGCAATTAGACAAAAATACAATGAAGACTTAGTCCCTATGGATCCAGTCATGAGTCATTTTTAATACTTATATTATTCAGGAATCAATAGATAGATCTCGTTTTTGGAAATGACCCTTGAAAAGCGAGAAATCGTACAGATTTAGCCTATAATAATAGGCTGCCCTACAAGATTAGGAATTCCCTCACCTTCCAGAAGGCATGAAATGCCAGCAAGTCATCCAATTAAGCATGAATCTCAGAGACTCAAAAAGGCTGCAGACAGCGAGGCCACATCCTCATCCGGTAATTATTATGCGCCACATCCTTATCGCTAATCCCTGACTGCCCGGGCTATGCCAGTAAATACCTGAGTGACACATTGAAACAGTCAGGATGCATCTGAGAACATACAGTACATTATTGATTCATCTATTCAGTGCATTTCCTGGGTAGAGTTACTACTTATTTGGTGACTAAATCAGGGGGCTATAATGTTGATGGTGTAGAATGCATGGTCAGTCAGTCAGTCAGAGCAGATGGCTCAGGAATGGAAGGAGCAGGTCCTCTTATGTCAAGGAGAGAGAAGCGGGTAACAGAGAGCATGCTCAAAGAGACTGGGGGAGGGGAGGAGGAGAGGGAGCCCATTCAGCCCAATTCAGAGGGAGGCACACAGACTAGATGGGCTGGTTGGTTAGGATTTGATGAGGCTAATCCCCAATAGGTGCCAGGGACCCATCGTCTGTCTACACATCACACACATGCCCAACCCTATCTCATTGTACAAATCGCATCCACTCTCCTTAGTTTCTTACACTTCATCCACTACGTCGGGCCCTTCACTGCACGCATATACTCCCATCCCGTCCATATCTCAGCACTTAGCAGCATCACTGGCCTTTCCTAGTACTCACAGCTCTGGTCCAGAATCCAGAGGACCTACCCACTGAGCAATCACTGGCTCAAGGCCAATAGAAATACAGTATACAGTATCAGCTGGAATGTATGCCTGTGTGACTACATTTAATACATATACATCTTGTTATCAGGCGCGGGAATCTGAGATAGCAGCTTGCCAGCAAAACATTTCCTCTTGGTCCCCCGAGTGGCACAGCGGTCTTGAGGAGTCACTACAGACCCGGGTTTGAACCCAAGCTCACAGCCGGCCGTGACCCGAGAGACCCACGAGGCGGAACGCAATTGGCCCAGCGTGGTCTAGGTTAGGGGAGGATTTGGGCAGCTCGGATTTCTTTGTCCCATCGCACTCTAACGACTCCTTGTGGTGGACCGGGCGCCTGCAAGCTGACTTCAGTCACCAGCTGGACGATGTTTCCACTGACACATTGGTGCGGCTGGCTTCTGGGTTAAGCGGGCGGTGTGTCAAGAAGCAGCGCGGCTTGGCAGGGTCGTGTTTCGGAGGAGACATGGCTCCGACCTTCGCCACTCCCGAGTCCGTAGTTGAGATGCAGCGATGGGACAAGACGAACTCCCAATTGCAGAGAAAAAGGGCAAAAAAAAAATAAAAAAAATAAAATAATAATAATTTCCTATTTCTCTGCCTTAAAGCCCAAAGAAAGACACAAGGACTCATGCATCTAAGAAGCCTTCATATCTCCTGGTATTACTGTGTGTTCTGTTCTCATGCCTGGCATTCACTCGGTTACAGAGCTGCGTGCGACTGTAATTAATTAGGCCACTGCCTGTACAGTACTGCCCTGAGCTGGGGTATATATATGACCTGGAAACCTTTTCTATGGCTAACCAGGCAATGGAAGTGAGACCACTGAAACAGTACAGCCCTGGGTGGGTGCCTCCTCCTCAGTTCACTGTTCTGGGCATCTACCCAAAGAAAGGCCAAGGCGACCCGGGTCAGCAGAACAAATGTCTCAAAGACAAAGGAGGTCCAAATACATGGCATTATGTCACAACACAGTGTGCAGCTATGGAATATGGAGAAAGCCCACTATATTAGCGCATCATACAGGCTTGATAATGAGATGGCTGATAATGGCTTGATACTGTAAAGAACCTTATCTATCACATCTATAGACAGTCAGATTATTAATCATAACCTCGCATCATATCCTTCTGAACAGTCATTACCTCCTTGCCTCTGCAAAAACCCAAGCCTTACATATGATTCAGTACATCACAAATTGGCTTATTGATTTACTAGCTAACTAAATGGTAACACAGGATAAACATACACACTTAATCCATAAAAACACAGGTCCCTAGCGGACTGGCAACAATATGGCTGCTTGTTACAAATTACATGGAGAGGGCAAGAGAGAGACAGAGAGACAAACTTGGTACATTTAAAAATGACTCTCACTTATTAGTACTCCTATACTTTGCACACGAACCGCCACCCGCTTGGAGTAAGAAATTCTGAATGCATTTACGTGAAAATCCCTTGGTTCACCGTGTATCTCTCTTGGAACCGGGCAGCCTTGGAAAGGGGGTTGTGCCTTTTAGCGGCACGCTTGTAAGGCTCTGATTTGTCCCAAAATGGTTCCACAAGTCTTCTGTTGTCCTTTTCTGTAGTTGTCCGGTATCCGGTGACTTGTCGTGTAGTCCTGAACAGATGATGCCTCTTTGAAGATGGGCTAGCCAGCCGTGTTGACGGTTCCTAGTGGGGGGATGAGAGTAGAGTACTACAGTGGTTTGAGCAGAGTAGTAGAATGGTCCCACTTCAATTCGCTTTTCTAGATACTTTACTTAGGACGGCTAATCAGCCGTACCAGTGATTGTCCGGGAGGCGACTTTATCGTCTCTACCTCCTGTTGAGATTCAGAGTTCAAGCCACTTTAAAACGTGAGCTGAAGCTCTACGTCTCTCTGGTCCGATATGTTAATTCTTAACCCATCATTTCATACAGTTTGTTAGAAAGGGCGGTTCCGTCAGGCTGACACGCTCTCTGACCTCACTCAGGGACGTAACTTGTACAAAGTTATATAAAACAATTATCTTACTGTTTCTCAAATCATATCATTTACATTTACATTTACATTTAAGTCATTTAGCAGACGCTCTTAACTTAACAAAAACATATCATTTTCATATTACATGCACAACGCATAGGATGGACACTTCACACATGTAGTAGGAATACTTTCTAAGTTAGTGTTTCCTTTAACATTTTTAATTACATCACAAAATAAACTATATGACAGTGTTCTACGTACAACTTTCTGAACATTCGAGACGTGTAGTCCACTTGTCATTCAATCTCCTTTGCATTAGCGTAGCCTCTTCTGTAGCCTGTCAACTATGTGTCTGTCTATCCCTGTTCTCTCCTCTCTGCACAGACCATACAAACGCTCCACACCGCGTGGCCGCGGCCACCCTAATCTGGTGGTCCCAGCGCGCACGACCCACGTGGAGTTCCAGGTCTCCGGTAGCCTCTGGAACTGCCGATCTGCGGCCAACAAGGCAGAGTTCATCTCAGCCTATGCCTCCCTCCAGTCCCTCGACTTCTTGGCACTGACGGAAACATGGATCACCACAGACAACACTGCTTACTGCTCTCTCTTCGTCCGCCCACGTGTTCTCGCACACCCCGAGAGCTTCTGGTCAGCGGGGTGGTGGCACCGGGATCCTCATCTCTCCCAAGTGGTCATTCTCTCTTTCTCCCCTCACCCATCTGTCTATCGCCTCCTTTGAATTCCATGCTGTCACAGTTACCAGCCCTTTCAAGCTTAACATCCTTATCATTTATCGCCCTCCAGGTTCCCTCGGAGAGTTCATCAATGAGCTTGATACCTTGATAAGCTCCTTTCCTGAGGACGGCTCACCTCTCACAGTGCTGGGCGACTTTAACCTCCCCACGTCTACCTTTGACTCATTCCTCTCTGCCTCATTCTTTCCACTCCTCTCCTCTTTTGACTCACCCTCTCACCTTCCCCCCTACTCACAAGGCAGGCAATACGCTCGACCTCATCTTTACTAGATGCTGTTCTTCCACTAACCTCATTGCAACTCCCCTCCAAGTCTCCGACCACTACCTTGTATCCTTTTCCCTCTCGCTCTCATCTAACACCTCCCACACTGCCCCTACTCGGATGGTATCGCGCCGTCCCAACCTTCGCTCTCTCTCCCCCGCTACTCTCTCCTCTTCCATCCTATCATCTCTTCCCTCTGCTCATACCTTCTCCAACCTATCTCCTGATTCTGCCTCCTCAACCCTCCTCTCCTCCCTTTCTGCATCCTTTGACTCTCTATGTCCCCCTATCCTCCAGGCCGGCGCGGTCCTCCCTCCCGCCCCGTGGCTCGAACTCATTGCGTGCTCACAGAATAGGGCTCCGGGCAGCTGAGCGGAAATGGAGGAAAACTCGCCTCCCTGCGGACCTGGCATCCTTTCACTCCCTCCTCTCTACATTTTCCTCCTCTGTCTCTGCTGCTAAAGCCATTTTCTACCACTCTAAATTCCAAGCATCTGCCTCTAACCCTAGGAAGCTCTTTGCCACCTTCTCCTCACTCCTGAATCCCCCCTCCTCCTCCCTCTCTGCAGATGACTTCGTCAACCATTTTGAAAAGAAGGTCGACGACATCCGATCCTCGTTTGCTAAGTCAAACGGCACCGCTGGTTCTGCTCACACTGCCATACCCTGTGCTCTGACCTCTTTCTCCCCTCTCTCTCCAGATGAAATCTCGCGTCTTGTGACGGCCGGCCGCCCAACAACCTGCCCGCTTGACCCTATCCCCTCCTCTCTTCTCCAGACCATTTCCAGAGACCTTCTCCCTTACCTCACCTCGCTCATCAACTCATCCCTGACCGCTGGCTACGTCCCTTCCGTCCTCAAGAGAGCGAGAGTTGCACCCCTTCTGAAAAAACTACACTCAATCCCTCCGATGTCAACAACTACAGACCAGTATCCCTTCTTTCTTTTCTCTCCAAAACTCTTGAACGTGCCGTCCTTGGCCAGCTCTCCCGCTATCTCTCTCTGAATGACCTTCTTGATCCAAATCAGTCAGGTTTCAAGACTAGTCATTCAACTGAGACTGCTCTTCTCTGTATCACGGAGGCGCTCCGCACCGCTAAAGCTAACTCTCTCTCCTCTGCTCTCATCCTTCTAGACCTATCGGCTGCCTTCGATACTGTGAACCATCAGATCCTCCTCTCCACCCTCTCCGAGTTGGGCATCTCCGGCGCGGCCCACGCTTGGATTGCGTCCTACCTGACAGGTCGCTCCTACCAGGTGGCGTGGCGAGAATCTGTCTCCTCACCACGCGCTCTCACCACTGGTGTCCCCCAGGGCTCTGTTCTAGGCCCTCTCCTATTCTCGCTATACACCAAGTCACTTGGCTCTGTCATAACCTCACATGGTCTCTCCTATCATTGCTATGCAGACGACACACAATTAATCTTCTCCTTTCCCCCTTCTGATGACCAGGTGGCGAATCGCATCTCTGCATGTCTGGCAGACATATCAGTGTGGATGACGGATCACCACCTCAAGCTGAACCTCGGCAAGACGGAGCTGCTCTTCCTCCCGGGGAAGGACTGCCCGTTCCATGATCTCGCCATCACGGTTGACAACTCCATTGTGTCCTCCTCCCAGAGCGCTAAGAACCTTGGCGTGATCCTGGACAACACCCTGTCGTTCTCAACTAACATCAAGACGGTGGCCCGTTCCTGTAGGTTCATGCTCTACAACATCCGCAGAGTTGCCTCACACAGGAAGCGGCGCAGGTCCTAATCCAGGCACTTGTCATCTCCCGTCTGGACTACTGCAACTCGCTGTTGGCTGGGCTCCCTGCCTGTGCCATTAAACCCCTACAACTCATCCAGAACGCCGCAGCCCGTCTGGTGTTCAACCTTCCCAAGTTCTCTCACGTCACCCCGCTCCTCCGCTCTCTCCACTGGCTTCCAGTTGAAGCTCGCATCCGCTACAAGACCATGGTGCTTGCCTACGGAGCTGTGAGGGGAACGGCACCTCAGTACCTCCAGGCTCTGATCAGGCCCTACACCCAAACAAGGGCACTGCGTTCATCCACCTCTGGCCTGCTCGCCTCCCTACCACTGAGGAAGTACAGTTCCCGCTCAGCCCAGTCAAAACTGTTCGCTGCTCTGGCCCCCAATGGTGGAACAAACTCCCTCACGACGCCAGGACAGCGGAGTCAATCACCACCTTCCGGAGACACCTGAAACCCCACCTCTTTAAGGAATACCTAGGATAGGATAAGTAATCCTTCTCACCCCCCCCTTTAAGATTTAGATGCACTATTGTAAAGTGACTATTCTACTGGATGCCATAAGGTGAATGCACCAATTTGTAAGTCGCTCTGGATAAGAGCGTCTGCTAAATGACTTAAATGTAATGTAATGTAAATGTTCTATAGATCGCCTCTGGCCATTTCCCACGTTCAAAATATTGTTACAGTATTTGCTTAAGAACGTGTTCGAGCTTCGGCAAGAGTCTGTTGAAACAACATTATTTTGGTGAATTTGGAGAGGGGGACCTGAATCTTCTACCTTGATTTACAACAGAGCATGAGTTGTTAACCCCTCCCTGCGTGTGAGAGGTGGTCTGGCTAAAGTCAGTCGTTGCTAACCTGACCTATTCGGATCCTTACAGGACAGTCATGACACTTAGTAGAACTGAAAACGTGTTCCTCTCCACTTTCTGGACCACCTAGTTTTGAAATCAGTGGAATGCCCGGTGGAATTAGAGTATGATAGCTAAGGAGAATTCTGCATTTTGATTGCAAAAATGCAGAGGGATTACATGTTCAAACTAAAGACAACCATGGCATCCGTGACAAAGGGAGAAGTGTCCATCCATGTAAGATAGTCTAGCTAGATATTTTTAATTTGGTCAGAAAGTCATTTTAATTTCAAGTTAAAGCGTACTGTAGCTAGCTAGCTAGCTAGCTAACGTTAAGTGTATGATCTGTGTAGTAATATTATTCATATCTCAGAGCCATTTGCATTGCTAGTTAACTTAACATCAGCTAACCAGCTAGAAACGACCCAAAACAATGTTAAGAAAGTTGCTTTTAGTTGCCTGGTTTGCTAGATTGACAAACAAAATACATTTTTAAACAGAGCCATTTGAATTGCTAGCTATAGCCTAATGTTAGCTAGCTAGCTAACGTTGAACCTAGTTGGTTAGCTACCTGCAGATTAATGCAGGGTTGGAATATTATGAGTTGGGATTATGGTTAATTGTTTAGCTAGTTAGCTACATGTTTAAAACAAAACACCACTGTGCAAGTAATCATTTTACTAGACCTTCTGTATCCTGTGCTTGTCACAAATATTTGATTTTACCAGAGACACTAATGTGGAGAACATGACCTGCACCAAACGTATAACATTGGGCCAACAAGACAGTGTCCAAGTTCTAAAAGTCTCCAATAGAATGCCCTGCTTTCATTTCATCACACTCACAACTGTAAGCTATTTTCTGTAATTGGCTCGCCATTAACTTGTAAATAATGATCTTATTGTGGGTTTATTTTCCTGTAATATTGAGGACAAATGAACTAAAATAAAGACGTTGTCAGCTATATAATATGATCAATATTTGAACTGGCTAGCTAGAAACTAACAAAAACATTGCTTAGAAAGTTGCTTTTAGTAGCCTGGTTTGCTAGACTGACATATACTAAATACATTTTTAAACGGGTGAGTTTATTGGTGTTAAAATACACTAGTTATGCTATTTTGGAGCACCAGGCTGCTGATGTCATGCAGCCTGTAGTGTTTGTGTTTATAACTTTTCATAACGACAGGTTTGATGTCGGACGACAATAGACTTTTCCTGATGTCACTGCGACAACTGTCGATAGACATAGTATAAACCAGCCTTTAGTCTTTAAATCTTGGTTGTTTAGTACATGGCCTCACATGTGAATCCTTAAAGAAATGGTAGATCTACAGCTTAAGAGGGTGTGAATGACGCTGAATGGGAGTAGACAAAGAAGAGCTCTCCAGTAGATTTACCAAAACATTCAAAGGCCATTTTCTCAAAAGTGAGGTTACAAGTTTATCAACTTTCAAAGCAGAATTACTTTCTCATTGTCCCTCAACTGTAGTGTCTGATATACCATTTTCTAGCTCAGAGTGAGCCTCTAACTTTATCCAATGTAAAAAAAAAAACATTTCATATGTTTCAACATAAGACTGAATCGAGCCGGTCGGTCACATATGTATTGCGATTCAATACTGCGATTTTATTGCAATTTGATGTTCTAAAGATACTGCTCACTAATAATGCAGAGAGACGAGAAAGTGTCAGAAAAAGAGTTTATCAGTTAGGGAAATATAAGTGCTGAAACCATGTTGACTCACTATTTAAAAAGGAAGATGGACAACAAGCTATGGGATGAAGTGTTGGCACACGTACAGCCGATTAGCACTAGCTGGTACCGCTGTACAATACTTGGAGTCAAAGTATCTTTATGATATTGTTCAAAATAATATTCCAATAAGTAACTGTATCGATCCCCCATCACTAACAGATATAGGCACTTCATTCAACCTCTATATTTGAGGGAAGTCCTTGTAATTATAGAAACACAAACACTCACTCAGTGGGTTGTGTAAACTAATTGAGAGGAGTGGACCTGCCATAGACTGGTGATGATGGCACCCCCTCGGTCTGCTCTTCTACACTACTAGAGCCAGGAGCTAGGATGCCAGTTCCAAACACACCCACACAAACACACCCTCAAAACTAACACCCACAATTTAAGCATCTGTGGTCCACTGCATCATAGCCAAGTGGTTAGAGTGTTAGGCCAGTAACCGAAAGGTTGCTGGATCGAATCCCCGAGCTGACAAGGTAAAAATCTGTCATTCTGAACGTGGATGTTGATTAAGGCAGCCCCCCGCACCTCTCTGATTCAGAGGGGTTGGGATAAATGCGGAAGACACATTTCAGTTGAAGGCATTCAGATAAACAACTGACTAGGTATCCCTCTTTCCCTTACTCCAGTAGAGCGTACACATTACACACTGGGCTCCTGAGTGACACAGCGTTCTATGGCACTGCATCTTAGTGCTAGAGGTGTCACAACCGGATGTGATTGGGAGTCCCATAGGGTGGCGCACAATTGGCCCAGCGTCGTTTGGCCTTGGCAAGGGTAGGCCGTCATTGTAAATAAGAATTTGTTCTTAACGGACTTAAAAAACAAAAAAAACAAGCATGGCCACTAGTGGTTGTGTAGATAATAAATCAGGCTCCCCTGCCTTGTGGTTGCCATGAGGAGCATTACCTTTTCGTCCAGCCCTGGGATAATGGGCAGGTGTAATGGTGGATGAAATCTCCTGACAGCACAGCTCAGCCAATCCCTCTCCCACCTCAACAAGAGCCTGTACTGTGTGTGTAGGTTAAGAACCATATAAATCCCTGCATGACTCTAAGTCACTCTGGATATGAGCGTCTGCTAAATGAATAAAATGTAAAATGATTCACAGCAACAGTCAGCAACCACGATACTGTCTGAAGAGTGTCATTCTACCACCCAGTGAGGTGACACAGCCCCACAGCATGACGGTCGGAGAGAAGGACCGAAGTTAATTTATTTTATACAGGTATGTCAATTAAGAACAAATTCTTATTTACAATGACGACCTAAAATAAAAATAAACAACAATTACACTATACGCGCAGTATCGATATACACAATTACACAATACCTGGAAAACAAACACAAACCACGAAAAGTAAAACACAATCATATGAAAAAAGAATACATTCTTCAGTAAAAACGCCCTCCAACATCCACTGGAATTGCAATAGATCAGTGGTTCCCAAGCTTTTTACAGTCCCGTACCACTTCAAACATTCAACCTCCAGCTGCGTACCTTTCCCCTCTAGCACCAGGGTCAGCTGCGTACCCCCTCTAGCACCAGGGTCAGCTGCGTACCCCCTATAACACCAGGGTCAGCGCACTCTCAAATGTTGTTTTTTTGCCATCATTGTAAGCCTGCCACACGCACATTATATGATACATTTATTAAACATAAGAATGAGTGTGAGTTTGTCACAACTCGACTCGTGGGAATTGACAAAGAGCTCTTATAGGACCAGGGCACAAATAATAATCAATAATTTTGCTCTTTATTTAGCCTTCTTACATAAAAAAAACATATTTGTTCATTGGAAATTGTGAATAACTCACCACAGGTTAATGAGAAGGGTGTGCTTGAAAGGATGCACATAACTCTGCAATGTTGGGTTGTATTGGAGAGTCTCAGTCTTAAATCATTTTCCACACACAGCCTGTGCCTGTGTTTAGTTTTCATGCTAGTAAGGGCCGAGAATTGTTTTATTTATTTATTTATTTTACCTTTATTTAACTAGGCAAGTCAGTTAAGAACAAATTCTTATTTTCAATGACAGCCTAGGAACAGTGGGTTAACTGCCTGTTCAGGGGCAGAACGACAGATTTGTACCTTGTCAACTCAAGGGTTTGAACTTGCAACCTTCCGGTTACTAGTCCAACACTCTAACCACTAGGCTACCCTGCCACCCCAGAATCACCTCTCACATAGGTACATGGTTGCAAAGGGCATCAGTGTCTTAACAGTGCGATTTGCCAAGGCAGGATGCTCTGAGCGCAGCCCAATACAGAAATCTGGGTGTGGCTTCTGATTAAATTTTCACAGAACCGCTTGTTGCAATTTCAATGAGGCTCTCTTGTTCAGATATCAGTAAGTGGACTGGAGGCAGGGCATGAAAGGGATAATGAATCCAGTTGTTTGTGTCATCCGTTTTGGGAAAGTACCTGCGTAATTGCGCACCCAACTCGCTCAGGTGCTTCGCTATATCACATTTGACATTGTCCGTAAGCTTGAGTTAATTTGCACCGAAAAATTCATACAATGATGGAAAGACCTGTGTGTTGTCCTTGTTAATGCAGACAGAGAAGAGCTCCAACTTCTTAATCACAGCCTCAATTTTGTCCCGCACATTGAATATAGTTGCGGAGAGTCCCTGTAATCCTAGATTCAGATGATTCAGGTGAGAAAAAACATCACCCAGATAGACCAGTCGTGTGAGAAACTCATCATCATGCAAGTGAAAATTATGGTTAGTAAAGAAAACTTTAAACTCGTCTCTCAATTTGAAAAAAAAAATGTGTCAATACTTTGCCCCTTTGATAACCAGCCCATTTCTGTGTGTTGTAAAAGCGTTACATGGTCGCTGCTCATATCATTGCATAGTGCAGAAAATACACGAGAGTTCAGGGGCCTTGCTTTAACAAAGTTAACCATTTTCACGGTAGTGTCCAAAATGTCTTTCAAGCTGTCAGACATTCCTTTGGCAGCAAGAGCCTCTCGGTGGATGCTGCAGTGTACCCAAGTGGCGTCCGGAGCAACTGCTTGCACGTGCTTTACCACTCCACTATGTCTCCCTGTCATGGCTTTTGTGCCATCAGTTCAGATACCAACACATCTTGACCACCAAAGTCCATTTGATGTCACAAAGCTGTCCAGTACCTTTAAAAAATCCTCTCCTGTTGTCCTGGTTTCCAGAAGAGGATTAATTGACCTATAGGATTAATTGGCCTCCCATAAATGTAACGGACATATACCAAGAGCTGTGCCAGGCCCTGACTCATCCAGCTGTAATGCATAGAGTTCATTGGCTTGTATGCGAAGCATTAAATGTTTCAAAACTTCTCCTGCCAGGTCATTGATGCGTTGTGAAACAGTGTTGTTTGATGAAGACATTGTCTGTATAGTTTTTGGGGGCTTTTCCCCCCAGCATTGTCCCAGCCATGTCCGCGGCAGCAAGAATAAGTCGTCCACAATAGTATGTGTCCTAGACACTCGGTAGCTCACCATATAAGACGCTTCTAGCCCCTTATTATTAATGGTATCTGTTGCTTTTATACATGTCTTAATTCTCGCTCAAAAACTCTTGCGGCTTATTTTTCAAATTGGCATGTTGTGTTTCTAAATGTCTGCGCAAGAGTTTCATCGAGTTGTGAGATAGTACTTTTGCACATATAACACACTGTGCCTGCGGAAAGGCACTACTCCCAATATAAGTGAACCACAAAATCAATGTAGTTCTCATCATATTTGCGCCTTTTCGATGATCCAATGGCCCTGTCTGTTGTTCGGTGCTTTCCCAGGTTAAGGGGCAGTAGCTCTTCCGTCTGTATCAGATTCACAACTGTCAGTGTCCATGCTAGCTGGGCTAACAACAAATGTAGAATAACTGATGTCGACAGGTGTAGTACTTCTGGTAGTAGCAGTACTACCAGTAGAGCTGGTATGTGTCTCTATGGATGTAGGCCGTACTTTCTTTTTTTAACCATTGATACATTTTCGAGCAAACAGGATGAGCAGCAGCTACGTTTGGCTACATACAGACCGTTAGTGGAATTCCCGCAAGCGAGTAACGGTTAATGTGATTGGATGTTATTTATTTGACTAGGCTACCTGTATTTGACATTGCGTTGTTATTTCGCTGAACACTAAATGGTTCATTTGATTTTTGACAGTGAAACAAGGCTACTCAAGCGAGAGAAAAAAACCTCACTCAAATGTATAGTTAGACCCGTTGGAAAATAGTTGTGTGTGTATGTGAAGTACTTGTTCAGTTGCATCTCACCTGTCATTGTCCGCGGTTTTGAAGCCCGGCAGGATGTTTCTGAAGCTGCTGTTGCGGTCCAGCTTGGGTTGGCTCTTGGTGCGTTTGATGGAACCCTTCAGTCTGCGACTCAGGAAGCCCTGGACAGGGAGAGAGGGGAGTCGCCGTGGCCCAGGGGGGAGGAGAGAAACCAGAGAGTGAAAATTCACTCAGACTATCCTTTCATTTTTTTTAAAAGAACACAATATAAATGGTGGAGCAACAAGAGAAAAATTGTATCGATTGAGTGCTCTCCGTCTCCTCTCATCCGTGGCATTTGGAGAGAGAAGTGCATTGTTGTGTGGATCTCTCTGGCACATCTGTTCGCTGTGCACACACAGCAGAAGCAGCCGCGTTGATGTGCGACTCCCCTAAGTCCCTGTTACCATGGAAACTGTTGGCGGGCGTAAAAAAAAAAAAAAACTGTATTCCACATAAAATGACATGACTGGATCGGCCGCGAGTTCAGAGGGGAAAGCTGAGCATGTGCTTTTGAGAGACTGCCCAGATTAGAGAGAGATTTAAAAAGAGTTGGATTATTTCTAAGACCTAGACCTGTCTGTGTTAGAGTAGTGGAGGGGGAAAAACAAGATACAGCCTCAGCGACAATCACTTGATGAGATAATGATGGTGCTGCAATCCTAAATACTAAGCAAGGCTACTTCCCTGTATAATTAATGAATTGCATTAATTATTATTTGAGCAAATGAATTAACTATACCTGCCATAGAAGAAGACAGTGGGAGGAAAGATGGGAAAAGACTGTATAAGGCTGTGGGTATTAAGGACAATAAGCCATCACCAGTAGTGATGGGGGGATGATACAGCTACATACCGGGACATTATTTTTTACATATCGTACGTATCCTTTTGACAATATCTCAATCTGATTTTTGCGCTAGTTCGGCTGTACCTGCACCAAAACTCTAGTATTTTTCCTTCATAGCTTGTTCTCCATCTTCTTTTTAAACACGGAGCCAATTTGTTTTCAGCACTGTTCATTTCATGACTGATCAAAAAAACTCATTTTCTCATGGCCTGCTCTTGTCCCTCTGCAGCAGATGTTTGGAATGTCGAACCGCAACAAATCACAGTATAGAATCTGAATACATATTGAACTGTGAGAATCATAAGAGTCGCAATACATATTATATCAGCACACAGTATCGTGATAATATTGTATTGTGAGGTCCCTGGCAGTTCCCAGTCTTGATCATCGGACAGACACTGATAAATAAATCCAATAACAGCTTTTCACTGGGATCGGTCTCACACTTCCTTTCCTACTGGCTCACACACTAAACAAATGAACAGCTCACAGACATCACACCATAGCTAATGTAGCTGCGCCGTGCACACAGATCTGTGAAATGGACCGTTTCCTGAATAAATTGTCGATGCTCGTCCTAACAGAGTCTGTTTCAAGGAACAACATGAGCCAAAAATACAACTTTTGCTCAGCCAGAAGAGAAAAATATCCATCTGCAATATTGCTCCTAAAACAAAAAATGTCTATTCCTTCTAGAGTAGCCTAACCAAGGGTAATTTTAATTTACAGTTTGTTCCATTTTTACAGCCTACATTATATTTGTGCCATGTGAATTATACCAACTCCACAATTAATCACGAGCTCCATGCAAACAGAAAGGAAATCTTCAATGTGTCCAAGAAATGCGTGACACTTGACAACTAAAATGCACAAAAAAGGAGAGAATCATTCCCGACGTCACATTACAGATGTTGACCATAGCCTAGCACTCGGTGATGAGGTGACTTGAGGTTGGGTTTTTACTGGTTTAAGTCGACTCCCATTTCTAAAACGGGAACCTTCAAGCAAATGAGTCCTTCAAAAGACCTTCCAAACATTTCTGCTTCTGGCAAAGAAACCATCCCTTCCAATTATGACAGTCTCTTGGGAGGCATTACTCCTTTCCTGCTGTAATTTGTGGGGAATTGTCTGGGCTCTCTATTCTCAGGCCTTCCCCTCCAATGACATTTGCAGAGTGACTGGGAGGGGGATTATTAATGGGTCTCGACAGGGCTGGAGGAGGGAGAGGTGTTTGATAATGCAGCAGACCCCAGCTCCCCTACAGAGCACCTCTGGCATGGGTAGAGTAGGGCAGGGCAGGGCAGGGCAGGGCAGGGCAGGGCAGGGCAGGGCAGGGCAGGGCAGGGCAGGCACAATGGATGAACAGTGATTGGCCTTTGTTTTTATTTTTTGGCGAGACCGCAGTGCTGCATGTACGTTTGACCACACACAAAATCTGGAGTTTGGCACACACCATTGAGTAGTGGTGCTGATCGAGCCCGTATGTAGACCTAGAAGTAGAACCTCAAATCAAAGACTCACGGCTGTGTTCAAACTACAGCGGAAATGATCCCGGTCTTCTCTCTTTACAACGTCAGATTGGTATGAATGAGACTGGTGGGATATCCTCCTCTCTGTTGGTTTTTCCTGCTGGTTCTCACGTGGACCACCTGCTAGCGGTATTGAGTTCCTCCTGGGGCACTGGGCCTCGTCCTCACAGCCAGGGCTCCTCATTCCCCCTTTCTCCTGCTCCAACAGGCTCCAGGTCCCCCTCCCACCCACCCAACCACTCTGAGCTCAGCTCATGATGGCCAGCCTCTCGCCCTCCAGTCCCACAGTAAGACACGAGACAATTAGTGGGAGGAGCCACAGCGTGTCAACACCATCCCGTGTCATCCTACGGCTTTCATTGGGCGCATCATTTCATTCGACTTTAACCCATTTGAAAACATCCTGAGAGAGACACAGAAGGAGAGAGGAGATGTCTGTACTAACCTATATTTAGGCATATCCTTAAAGAGAGAGATTGTTAAATGAGAAGCGAGGCACTGCATCACTAATAGTGTCATACAGCGAAGGCCTGGATATCTCTCCTGTAATGCAAAGAGCAAGGGTAAATCCGTCACCATGCTCTAATCAGCTGACGAATCCACTGACGTGTCTCAGGTATGACGAACCACACGGAGGGAGGCACTCAGCAGTAATGTCACCATGGTAACCTGCACCTAGGAGAACTCAGCCAGGATGGCATTGGAGGCACCGGTGACTGAACAACAACGACTCAGCTCGGCTAAACTAGCAACAGTCCTACGTCAGCCT